>NW_024070189.1:94267366-94618401 GCF_014754425.2 Oryx dammah
ACCAGGTTCCAAGAGCTGGGGTACCAGGTTCCAAGAGCTGGGGTACCGTCTATGGCCTGCTGCATTGCCGCTGCCAAGGTCCTTGAGTGGAGTCAGGGTGATGAGGGATCTGCGATTCCAAGCGGGCTCCTCAGACAGAGACTCACCTTGCTCAAAAGATGCTGTTGGCTCTGTGCTGTCCACACCTGACTACAGTAATCCCGATTGTGGCTGATAAGCTTCCAGGGCAGTGATAGCAGCAATGGAGGGTAGAACCTTTGCCCAGCCTTTTACTGGGTCGAAAAGTGTTCCCTCAAAAAGGCCTGTCCAATTCCTAACTATCGATACCTGTGAACCTAACTTTACCTGGAAACACCTTTTTAGTTTTTAAAAAAGGATCATGGGAAGAATGCATCCTAGACCAGCATGCGCCAAAATCCAGTGACTGGTGTCCTTACACAAAGACTCACAGAAAAAGTTCATGTGAAGACAGAGACAGAGACTGGCATGATGCTGTCACAAGCCAAGGGATGCCTGGAGCCACAGGAGCTGAAGGTGGCAAGAGGGCCATCCTGCTTCTTCCCAGTTAACTTGTCCTGACTGAGGGACTTGGTCAGGCCTCCATCAAAGCCAAGCCACCCAGGCCCCGGCCCTTCCCCCAAGAGAGAACCATGGCAGCAAGTCCCAAGTCCCTGAGGATGTGTCACCACAGGGACATCTTCCTCTGCTGCCTTCTTTGATCTTGAGATGCTTTCCCTTGTGGTTCAGCATCCAGAAACGTGAATGGTGGCGGCAGATGCTGTTGGGAAACCCACGGTGAAACGTGTGGAGAATGCAGGTCCAGAGCTCAAGTCATGTGGCAGGTGGTGCAGGAGTGTTCCTCGCCACGGACTTCTGCCCACACCTTTATCATCTCAAACACAGGATCCCAGGGATCTCGTGTGGGTCTCCACCAGCACACACACTGAAGGGATACAGGGCACTTCAGGCCCCATTCCCCAAGCTGGACCATTTGATATCCAGGGCCACCTCTGCTCTGGCAGGTGACAAAATTCTTATGATGTTTTTCTATTTAGTGCAATCAGCTTTCCTTCACCCCCCCGAGGAGGCAAATCTTTATCCTCCGAAGGCATGCTGGATGGTTTCTGCCTCAGCCAAGTGACTCTGCATCAAGAATAGTTCACACTTCTCCCAATGGCCAAGGTTAACCAAGCACGGGAGGCCAAGGTGCCACCTGGAGCTCACAACTTGAACAGTACATGGTCTGAGAGTGGAGAGGCGACAAAACTAGGTGGATTTCTGCAGAGAGGCAGTCCCAGGCCTCACTGAGGGGCTCTTCCCAGACAGGCAGGTAACACCACTCTCCCCCTGGGGCAGGGCCGGAGTTGAGAAGGGCTGCTTGGGGAGGGGGCCGCCGCTCCTCCACCTGCACACTGATGACCCCTAGGTGACCAATGTCCCCGAAACACTGTGCAAATGCCCAAGATGGAGAGGCATCCCAAAAGTGTACTCACTGGAACAGGCCCCAGGAGGGAGCTGCTGGAGACATGAAGTGCCCTCCTTGCAGGGATGGTTCTGGGGCTGCAGTCTCCAGACCTTGGGAACCTTCAGCCAGATTCAGCTGGGCTTTTTCAAAGTCAGCTAGTGTACCAAAGTACAAGATCACCTTACTCCATGGTGATTTGAAATTGCACTTAAGAACTCTATTAGAATTCATGGAGCAGAAAATAAACCCTGCCCAATTATGTATGAGCAAAACCCAAACAGCAGTGTGGGCCTCTGGAAGCTGCCCTGCAGGCCGTTGGGAGAATGGAGGTTTCAGAGCCACTGTAACACTGGGTCTCCAAGCTCCCAGGATGCTGGGTTTCTGGCCCTGGACTTCTCTGGTGACCAGGAGCTGCCCTGCCCCTCACACCCTGCCTTCCTGCACTACTAACAGGGTGGAGGCACCCTGCCCATCCTGCTGTGGGTGGGCCAGACACCCAGGGCTACGACGGGTGCAGTTTTGTTTTTCTTTATTTGTCTACATTCAGCTCAATTCAGATGTACTGCTTGAATGATGCAGACATACCAAAAAAAAAAAAAAAGAAACCCCACTCTTTCCCACTGGTTTTTAAAATAAAATCTTCACTTATAAAACTGAAACACTAAAGCATTATAATACAGAAAGCTCATTTAACTCACTTCACAAAAGCATTAACAGATGACGTATCCCTTCTGTGACTATTTAAAGACAAACTGAGTTAACACTAACACCAATCGTAAATAGACAGAGGGATACTTAACTGCAAGAACTCAAAAAACTCTACTCAGACAAAGTTGTAATGGCAACTAACAAACCATTGAAGACACGGAGTCCCAAACACGGCTAAATATGGGTCACAGGACGGGTCACGGGGGTGACCAGCTGCACCTCACGACACGGCAACGTGGACAGGGGAGGGCAGAGGGGCCTGGAGAGGCCGGCTGACATGTTAACTGTGATGCATAAAACTGAATCTTACAATGGGAGGGTAAGTGCAGAAGGTACAAATCTTCACCCCTTTGGGGGCTTTATCTGTATTGGTAGTTCATGCTGTGGTCTGCGTTTCTGCCATAGCCCCCTTGTGATGACTGGTAGGAGCTGGGAGGACCGCTGTAATTCTGGCCAGACCCTGGAGAGTTGTAGTTCGACTGTGACGAGTAGCCTCCTAATGGAGAGAGGAATGGGTCAGAAGTGAGGGGCACAAGGCCCACCCCGTGGTCAGTGCTCGGGCGTCAGACACCACTAGACAGAGCTGTGTCTGTCCATGAGGTACAGCAGCAGAGCAGCCCTGGAAGCACCACTCTGTTAAGTGCCTTTCCAGGGTCAGTGGGTCTAGTTCTCACATGAGCCCTGAGAGGTGGGGCCTACTCCCTACAAGGAGTAGGGATCTGCCCAGTCACAGACCCGTCAGCCATGGGAGCTGTAATCGGGCGCTGCCTGAGCGCAATGCTGAACTCACCACCCCCAACCAGAGTTCACACAGCAGGCTGTTTGGCCCTCACTGTTCTCAGCATTTTCCCCTGCTGGTGCCAACATTTACAAGCAGGGCAATTTCTGGACTTCCCTAGCAGGGGGCAGGGGGCTCAGGTTTGGTCGCCGGTAGAGGAGCTAAGATCCCACATGCTACGTGGCCAGAAAGTTTCATGAAGTAAAATAAAACTGGGTCTTAAGAACCCCTGTGGGCTCTGTTGGCTCTGAGTTTAAGCCTCCCCTCGCCCCACTGTGCCACCTGCTTCCCCAGGCCCACCTTGTTTGCCTTGGTATGAGGAGCCGCCCCCAGAACCTCCATAGCCCCCGTGTGACCCTGGGTTGTAGGACGATCCGCCTGAGCCGTAGCTGTTCCCGCCGCTTCGGCCTCCACTACCACTGTAGTCTGGACGAGAGAAGACAGTGTGGTTAAGGGGCTGTGGCCACAACGTGGCTGGGCACGCTAGGTTTACCCTTGGCTGAGACCACAGGCCTTCGCAGAAACCCGTCTTAACTGTTTAAACCTGGCAACCAGTCCAACCATGAAGTGCCAGGGGTCACTGGAGTCCTGTAATGTCATCACGTTCTGAAGCCCAATTCCATCCTGCCTGCTGCAGGCCTCCTCCCTTCTCCCACGTGGCACCCAGCGACCCCTGCCGGGCCCACTCAGACAGCACAGCTTCCTTAAGGACAGCCCAAGGATGCGCCCAGTCTTGTCGTGCTGTGTCTCCACAGGAGGTGGAAGAAGGGGGCAGTAACTGAGCATCTGCTGGGGGCTGTCTCCAGAGCCTAGCCCTGGAGGTGAGCTCATAGTAGCTGGCCTGGCCTCACAGGCTCTATCTGTTCTGGTGCCCCAGCCTCTGGAACCATGGAGAAGGCAATAGGGAGCGCACAGCAAAGATTCGGACTGGGAGACTCGTTGCCAGGGTTTCCCTAACACCTGCCCTGTAGCCAGCGTCGCTAGGCTCTCCACCATGTCTGGGGATGTCCTCTGCCAGCCAACTCACTGAATTTGCTCTCGTAGCTGTAGTCGGATCCGCCTCCACCTCCAGGGGAGCCGTAAGAGTTGGAGAACGAGGAGTAGCTGCCTTGCCCGTGACTATAGCCTTTCTGCTTGCCCGGTGGGGGTCCGTAGTTGCTGTACTGGCTCTGGCTGTAGGACTGCTGCTGGCCTTGGTGGGGCTGGTAGCCTGAGCCATATGAGGGCTTCTGTTGGCCCCCGTGCGGCTGCTTCTTCCCGGCGTGTTTTGGGGGCACTGGGGAGTTGTAGTTGTCACCTTGGTAGTAGGAACCGTAGCCAGAAGAGCCACCACCGCCCCCGCCGCCGCCACCACCGGCATTCCCCGAATGCCCTCCGTTGCTGTAGAACTGACCTAAACAGGAAGGCAGCAGGTCAGGCGGAGGAGGGGGAGACGGGGAAGGGCAGGAGGGGGGCGGTCGCAGCTGTGGGCCCTGAAGGCTGACCCACAAGCCCATGGCCCAGGCCGGGACAGAGGGACGGAGGCAGGAGAGCGAGGAGTGGCGGCTCCGGTCCATCAGGCAGCCTGGCTGGGGCTGGCCCCGGCCTTCAGCTCCACTCACCCATCAGCTGGCGACAACAATGGATCTCTGCCAAGCAGCGGCACGACAGCAGGCCGACAGCAGCTTTTGCAGCAGATGTCAACATTATAGTGAGATGGGCTCCAAGCGCGGGATGACATTCACGACTAGCTTGCTGCTACCCAGATGTCCCCAACAGTGGCAGGAAAAGCAAAGCCCCACAGAAGCAGCCAGCTCCCACCTTGTCCTCCTCCCCTCGCCCCCCAACTCCCTGCTGTGCTGGGAAGAGGCTCTGCAGTCCAAGCCCTGTGACCTCAGGAGATATTCTGTAATGACGCCCCTAAAGCCAGAGCCATTCATGGAAGACTAGCTGGTCTGACCAATGACCCGGGATATCTCCCGGGTGTGGCTTACACAGCTTCGTGGGGAAATCGAACACCAGAGTTCAGTTCCCAATGCCCAGGTGAGGCCTCCCACAGGGCACCCCCCTCATTCCCAGCACAGCTG
The DNA here is from genome assembly GCF_014754425.2 of Oryx dammah. Classification (NCBI taxonomy): domain Eukaryota; kingdom Metazoa; phylum Chordata; class Mammalia; order Artiodactyla; family Bovidae; genus Oryx; species Oryx dammah. The sequence continues at coordinate 94,272,384 of NW_024070189.1, forward strand.
CCGGGCACAGGCGGGACCCAGTGGCAGGACTAACAACAGTGCAGCGAGGCCGCCACATTCTCAGGCCCTGAAGCAGAGAATGTCACGACGGATACCCGCCTCCCCAACGCTGGTCGCTAGGTATAGACCTTGGTTTGTTAACGGACCCCAACACTCAGAGGGACTCATGGGGGATGGGCCTGATAAGGCAGGGTGATGGAAGGCGGAGGTCAGGTCATGTGGGTGGCTCCCTGACCCAGCCAGGCAATCCCCGACGTTCACGCAAGGGTAGTGGAGCCCCTGGGGCAGGCAGACCTGGGCACACCACCTCCGGTTGGCTGCTGCCCCTGACACAGCCAGCCATTGTGTGTGCCCGGGATGGGGGAGGAGGAGGAGGAGGGAATGCTCCCATACACCCAGTCCTTCCTTCCCATATTTAGCAGCAACGGTCTCCAGTCTTTTGAATGAGATCAATCTGGGAGTTCTCAAGGACCTTCCACCCACTGCAAATATACACCTCATACCACTGTGTCTTGAGTGGTTTGGACAATAATTTGGATAGAGCTCATTTGCCACATAAGTTAATTTCTTCGAGACCCCTCCACTCAGGCCACCTGAAGGCAGAAACACCAGGGAGAAGGTGTGTCCCCAGTGTGAGAGAGAAAACATGCGAAGGTTCCTGGAGTAGGGGCAGTACCCCCTTGAGACTCCCCTCTCCTCTCAGAAGCCCACCACCTCAGCTGCCCACGGCCTGCACTGAGCACACCTCCTCGCCCCTCCGCCAGCGTGGGGATGAATGAAGACGCCAAGGACTGAGGGCTTGTTACTTTAACATGTATTGATTAAAAAAAAATAATAAAGGGGAGGGAAGGTTTTCAACGTCATTTCAGGATAACTATTTCCTGGTATAAAAAGACATTATTCTCAAACAATAACGTTCTTAAAAAAAAAAATACATCATGCAATCAAAGTTTTCAAAAGTTTCACTGAATGTTTCAAACCCCTGGGAACAAACTATGGAGTAACCGTTTTGACCAGTTTTTTTCCTGAATAAACGCAAAATCTTGCAAGTCAATGCGGAGGCAGGCTTTGCTGCAACAAGAACTGTTGATCAGAGCCAAAACTACACTCGTTCCTAAGAAGGACTCCCGCCAGGAAACGAGGGTCTCATTCAAGAGCCAGAACGCCTCGGTGCACCTCTACCTGCAGGGAGAAGCCCCCAGCTCAAGCCTGCAACTTCCGGTGAGAGGGCAGTTACTTTCCAGGCCTTTTGGAACCTGTCATAGGAGCAGGCTTGCAGCACAGGGCCTGCTGGGGGGCTTGACTCCTCACTGGAGAATTAGGCACACTATGTATTAGGCTCTTTCTACTTGGGTATTTTTAAAGCCCCATTTAAAAGAAAAAGAAAAAGAAAAATCCTTAAGAATCCCATGCATTTGCAGCGATGATTAGGACTTGCAAAATTCTACGTTCTCATTTTCTTAAAGCCTGTCTGTTTCTTGCACTAAGAGTGGAAGCACAGTTTTGATACCTTTGAGAGTTCACCTCTAGCTCAAGCAGCCACAGAATATCGCACTCCGGAACAAGAACCCACCAGAGCAGTTACAAAAGATGGAAGGGGTTAACTTAGCACAATGTACAATTCCCCAATGTTTCACATGCTTATGAAAAAAAAGGCAAATTGCTCTGGATTCGGATGTGGTGAAACTGTTACTGTCAAAGGCATCAAAGAGATTTGGGTATTTGTTAAAAGGTTAAAAATTCATACAAAACCTGCTGTAAATTAAGACAAAGGTAGATTAAAATGCATTATTATCTGTCTCTTAAATAAAGTAATGCTTTCCATAAAAAGCAAAGGTGGGCTTTTGCCTTGATGCTGACCAACGCTGGCTCTAGAATTCTGTGCAGTTCTGCACAAAAACGCATTCTCTGAAAAATTGTTTTCCACTTATTGTGAACTTCAATAGGACCAAGTTCAAAGGCAAATCACGATAAAAACTGCCATTGTCTTAAATTCTGCAGGCTAAGAGTTTCAGACAAGCTGCGGTGACAAGCCACGGTTGAGAAACCCAGTGAAGCACAGGGCACAGCACGGACACTTTGGGTTTTGGAGTTCGAGAAAATTGGAGTAAAAAGTTGATTTTGTGTGCAATACTTTTAGATGCTCTAGGAAGACCCAAAATCATGATAGCCGTAGCAGTCTGTGAAAAAGTCACCTACAAAAGGGGGAGACAGAGCAGAGAAAAAAAATTAGAATTCTTTTGAAAAAGGGCACAGAGCGCCACATTTGAAATTCATGTTTTAGATTTCTCTGCTCCTGTAACCCCCCAATGAAGGCTCCTTCTCAAGACAAGAGCTGTGCACTGTCAGGAAAAGCGTATTCACAGGTTTGGTGCTTCGCATGGCTTAAAGCAGAGAAATTTAAAATTTTGATTTTTAACGAATTTGCCAGTTAGTTATACAAATGTGAGCCTTAACACTTAGTAAATTACGCTTCTGCAGCATGGGGGCGCTGGAGGACCACTTGCCCTAACACCAAGCACAGGTACCAGCGGCCCAGGAATCTCAGGGAGGCTGCTGCTGCTAATACTGCTGGGCCACCCTGCTCTAACTCAGGCCACGGGAGCTAAACTGCAGCTTCTTCCCAAGCTCAGACAAAGAGAAACACGCACTTACTGTAGCCAGCAGTCGCTGAGTTGCCTCCATACCCGTAGCTGCCATACCCGGCGCCTGAAAGGGAATGGACAGGGTCACCAGGGTGGGAGATGGGTCTGCCCCGCCCCTGACTCGTTCGGGGGGGGGGGGGGGCCACCCACTGCAGCGAGCAGGCCAGGCCCCTGGGGACAGCGCAGGACAGGATCCTCACCAGCATTCATGTAGCCTCCATGGTTGGCACCACCGAATCCTCTCCCTCTCCCTCGACCACGGATGTTCCCTCCTCTTCCCCGTCCTCGGAGGTTGGGGGGTGGGGGCACTTCATTGTGCATGGGACCCCCCATGCCGAACCCAGGGTTATGTGGCTGGATGGGAAGGAAGACAGACAGCTTACATTCACCTCCCACTTGTCACCCGCCAAGGAGACCACACCCAGAGAGCTCAGGGCTGAACACCCACCTTAGCAGCAAATTTGGGGCCGCCTCTCACAGGCACAGGGGCTCTCTTCTTCTTGTTGGCCTCCAGGGAGAGAGGAGCGTCAGGGAACAGCTTTTCTAATGCAGCCAGGGCAGCATATGCTTTGGCCACCTTTTTATTTGAGCCAGCACCCTGAAACTTCTGGCCATCCACCTCGACCTGGGGAGAACAGTGTGTCAGGGGTGACCCAACACCGCCCTTGGGGCGGGGACCTCTCCAAAGACCCCAGGTCCCCATGGGAACCACCCCTGGGACCACTCACCTCCATGACAAAGCGTTTGTCGTGGCTGCCCCCCGTCTCTGAGATGAGTTCGTACTTGAGGCCACGCCTCTTCTCATTCAGTTCCATAACAGGGTTCTTGCCATGCTTGGTCAGGATCGGCCCCTGCTGTTTTACGTTCTCAGGGAAAACAGAAAAGAACACCAACAAACTCAGCTAAGGTCTTTCCAACAGGTGGCAGCCCCCCCGTGTTAAGGGTCTGAGGCCCTCCGCTCCACTCACTCTGCTGCCCACCACTCTGGAAACCATCCGTGGGCTTGTCAGCAATGGGACCACCTCCACCCATACCATCTCTCTCTCAGGGAAACAGCCCCCGATGTTGGGTCAACGCCAGTACAGGCCTTCACAGCTCACACTGCAACCCCCCAGCCCAGTGCCCTGGACTGGAAGGCTGTTACGCTTCTGGAGGACCAATGACTGTCCTTGTTCAGGGGACCCCGGGCCACTCCTGTGGGGCCTCACAGCACCCACCCTGTGCTCACCTCGGTGGTGGGATCAGAGGGGAAGGCAGCACTGGGGGTTGAGACGGCCTCCACCACGGGTGGAGGGGCCACCACGGCGGGCTTTGCCTCCGTCTCCTCAGCGGAGTCCTCCCCCTTGCTGGAGTCTCTGCCTTCAGCACCCGTGGGCAAGCCCATGTCCTGTAACACCTGCAGCAGGGGGAGACCCCATGTCCCCAGTGAGGAAGGGCTCACCCAGACAGGAACTCTCCCACATCCAGCATCCTGAATCAGCAGCTCTTAGGGAAGCATCCAGCCAACTGGAGGCACTTTCCTGAAGCTCCCAAGAGCACCAAATGCCCGCCCACATTTGGAGGCCCTGCGCCCATCAGAGGCAGCTCTCTGGCCGTGTGGGACTTGGCCACTAGTCAGGCCTCTGTTTCAGGGTTCCCATTCCCTCCCTCAGCCTCGTGCTTCAACAGGGGGCAGGGGCTCTCAATGGGCGCAAAGCTGAGGGAGGCACTTCGCCGTTCCACCGCACTGCCGGCCACACTCACCTTCACAGCCACGTGCAGCTTAGCCGTCTTTTTGGAGGGCCCAGAGGCCTCGAAGGAGCTCCCGTCCACCTCAACTGACATGGTGAAAATGGGGGCGTGCACTGGACCGGTCTGGGAGATCAGTTTGTACTGCAGCCCTGGTTTGAGCTGGTTCAGTCTCATCAGGGCGTTCATCGCTTGTGGAGGCTCTGCCTTCTCCTCTAGAGAGAACACAGCAATGCTGCTCTAGAATGCCAGTCAATTCTGACCCTGACAGGGACACTCTCCTGACTGGCCCCCGACATACCACGTGGTGGACTGGGCAGGAGACCGGGCGGCCAAATGTGCTGAAGCCCTGCCTGCCCTGCTATCCAGACACATACCCTGATTGTGGTCACCAGCTGAGGTGTATCCATCTTAATTGTGTTCCACACCCATGCTAAGTTTAATCAATCCCCTTTATGGATCACAGCCTTCTCATAGCGAAGGGGCTTGCATAGCTCAAGGAAGCTATGAGCCATGCCATGCAGGGCCACCCAAGATTGATGGGTCATAGTGGAGTTCTGACAAAATGTGGTCCACTGGAGGAGAGACTGGCAAACCACTCTAGCATTCCTGCTGTGAGAATCCCATAACCAATCATTCTTAAAAGGACTTCCACATCACATCCGAGAAAAACAGAACAAAAGCAGGTATGTCACCACTTTGGGCTAAATCTTCAATGAAGCGAGATAGCAGGTAAAACAAGGACTATGCATGAATGCTTGTACCTTTCTTCTGAATCTTCTTCTTCTTTTTGCTAGGAGACTTTTCCTCCCCATCTTCCTCCATTGGGCGTTTCATGGGTGTAATGGCGTAGGTGGTGCTGGGGGGTATTTGAACTGAAACGAGATGAGGATGACAGCAGCTGAGACTCTAGCCTGTCCTCTGCCAGGAGCCCATGATGACATCACCGCCTGGGCCCAGGCCCTGCGGCCTCCTTACCCGTATAGTCCACTGGGTTTTCATTCTTTGGTTTCTTGGGCATCTTAGATGGCAGAGGGTCCATACCCAGTACTTTATGGAGCTGGCCAAACGCAGCTAGTCGCAGCGCGTGCTGGAGAAGGGGAAGAGGAATCTGACTCAGGCGCCCTGCACTCCCAGCCCTCATGTGTGCTCTCACTAATGCCTCCTGGAAGGGGTGGGAGCTGAGGGGGTTGCTAATGGTCTCCCCTGTAACAGCAAGGGGTCCTCCGCCAGCCAGGAGAGGGCCTGATTGCCAGGGCCTAGCCTTGCTGTGGGGGAAGGCCAGCCTGTGACCACCCCCCTCAAAAGAATACAGGAGACCCCAACCTGGGGACTGGTTGCCACACGGAGCCACGGGGTGGGCCTGCAAGGGAAGGACCCCTGGAGCAGTCCACACAGCAAATACGTCTCCCCGCTGAACTCGAGTGTCTGAAAACGGCACTCCAGCAGGCCAAGGGGGGCAGGTGACCTCGCGTGGCGCCAGGGGAAAGAAGCAGCCCAGGTTGGGGCTCCCTGTATCAGGCCCGAGCCCCTGACCTTCGGGCCCCGAGCTGAGCCTACCCTGAGAATACCCAGTAACGGAACTGGAAGCCAGCGATTACAGACTGGGTAAGGGCTCACGTGGCAATGGCGACGACTATACCTGCGCACTCTGTGTGATATCTTCCCGTTGCTGTCTGTCTAGATGCCCAATAGCATCAGTGGCTTCTTTTTCACAAGGGTCATAAATGCCAGAACCATCTGAAGGCAGGAAACAAGGAAGATATGCAGAGGATTATCTTTTAGCATCTCAGAAGCGTGGTGCTAGGCTGAGGGAACCAAGTGCGTTACCCCCCGCGCCCCATCCACACCCAGCTCTGGAAAACACGCCGGGCTCAGTGACCCACTCGGCGACCAGCCCGTGAGAGAAATAAGCCACTTGTGTCTCAGAGCAAGGAGCTCGCGTGGGAGTGGGTCACTACTGCCCCGGATCCGCCCGGAGTCACAGCTGCGGAGCCGGCACAGGGCTGGATATGATGGTGCAAGAGGGTAGTCACATGCTTCACCCCTGGGGGGACACGGGGCTGCTGCTGCCCTAACCCACTCAGGGGACCCGCCGGGAAGTGGCCTCGGGGCCTTGGTCCCTGTCCTTTCCTTTCCCTGCCACCTGCAAAGCACAAGGCCCCAACCTGGCATGACGATGCCCGAAGCCAGGCACTCCAGCACCCTCCGCAGGGCCTCGCCAGCACCCATGGGTCTGTTGGCTGTGCCGATGGACTTCTCACAGAGAAGCTCGAGGGGCTGAAAGGGAAGAGGGACAGTTAGTCACCAAGCCCAGGAGGGAGCAGGCTGACTCTGAGGCAGTGTCACCCTGTGTGTGTGTATCAGAGTCAGGGCCCTCCAAGTCCACAAGCCAGACTCACAAGCCAGAGACAGCACACCTCAAATGGAGCTCCACCAACTTTTCCGTAAAGGGACTGTTGTTAAGTCTCTTAGGCTGTAGGGGCCAAGAACTGAAGCTGTGTACTTAGGTACTTAAAATGCAGCATTTAGAAAGATTAAAAACCAGGAGGGGATGTATGTATACTTATAGCTGATTCATGTTGCTGTACAGCAGAAACTCATACAACACTGTAAAGCAATTATCCTCCAATTAAAAAATAATTTTAAAAAAGCGCCATTCTTCACCGTAGACTATAGAAAGAGGCAACTGGCCGAAACAGGCCTGTGAGCCTCAGTCTGCTGACCTTGTCTCAGAGCAGCTACAAAAGCGTCTACACGGAGTGGAGCCTGTTCCAGTAAGTGCACCGCTGGCTGAGCTGTGCACCCTCCTCTGGGTTCCTGGCCTCGCTCTCAGCCCCACCGGGGGTGTGGCACTCAGCAGGAGCTCAACAAGCAGCTCTGATGGGATGCATCGGCCACACCCCAACGGGCCACTCCAGCCCGCTGATCAGCAACACAGTCCTGGGATCTGGGAAGTCTCTGCACACATGACCCAAGGTGGCTACAGCTCTAAGGTGCCTTACCCATCCTCTGAGGGGACCCCAGGTGGGCACTCGGGTGCACAGGTCCCTCAGGACCCGGATGACAATGACACACGACTTCAGCCCGTTGGCTCTGGCCTAGAGGAACAAAGCACAGGCTCTTTACACCAGGGCACCTCCCTGAACACGAGGCAAACATGAAAAACACAAGTCTCAGGGTGCTACTTTGTCAAGGGTAAATGAAGGTGAATGGTCACGACCATCAAGTGTGTGGTCGGCAGCAATTCCACCAAGTGGACAGTAATAACGTTATTACTCTTGGCACAAAGCAGCAGCTCCCCACCTACTCGGTCACAAGCCTCCTTGGGGGGGGGGGTGTCAAATTTGTCTATGCGTGCTCCTTTAGCAACCGCACGCCAGCAGGTGCTAAGTTCAGCACAGCGCTCTTCAACATTACCAAAACTTTGTGGTGAAAGTTAGCCAAGTTAAAACTTAGGAATTCTCTACCGAAAGACAAATAGAAGAACAAAATGCAAACCTGGAACCACTTGGCGTGTCGGAGGGACGCCAAGGCAGCAAGGCATTTCTGCCTGTCCAGAACGTCCGGGGGGTCGTTGACTGATAGCGTTTCTATTCATGGATGGAATAAGAAGACAAGGTACAGTTTGACCAAGGGGTTTCTGTCAGGTGGAAAGGGGATGTGGCAGCTTCCTAAAGGGCAGCTGAGGCTCCCAGAATCTCAAGTCCTCTCCACCCTTGACCAGGGAAGGAGATGCTCGAGCACATTGAACTCAGCCCCGAGAGGAGATTGTAAAAATCAGAGGCCCCCTCCAAAAAAAAAGAAGAAAAAAAAAAAAAAAAAGAAAAAAGAAAAAACAACAAAAAGAAAAACAAAAACAAAGTGGGAAGGTACTCTAAAAGGAACAATCCCATGGGGGAGGGGGACAGATAGGTGGACCCTATCTTCTAATAGATGGTTACCTTGCTTCCTCTCCCCAGGATCTCCCAATAAATGAGCTATGCTAAAAAATTCATCAGCAAAAAGAAAAAAACAAAAACAAAAACTGGGAAAAAAAAGGTGGGGGGAGTAGAAATGTACTCCCTCTCTGCCTCCCACAGGTCATCCCCTGAGGCAACTATGGCAAAGGGGACCACCTCCGCCCACCAGGCGGGACTGCCCCAGCCCCAGCCCTTGACAGAGTCAGTCCTGTTGGTCAAAGGTCCAGCGTCCCTGAATCGATAAACTAGAGGGCTCTGGTGGCGAACCAGTATCGGAACCAAAGGGCACTGAGGAACCTCAACAAGGGTGTGCGCAAGCCTGTGCTGCAGCAGAACTGGGGTGTTTGTCACTCCCACCACCTGTGCGTCAGGGGTTTGGATAAGGCCAGTCACCCTGACTTTCAGTCATGACTGAAAACCATCCACCCAGAGATGCACAAGAGGCCCTGGTTGGACTCGGAATCGTGAAAGCATTAGCACTGTCCGAGGTTCCAGGATTCGGTCTGAAAATGGCTCCACTGTTTAAAAAAAAACTTTATCCAAAACTCTGCCCCAGCTCTCTGCATCTCGATCACAGCCACAGGTAACAGCAGCCAGTGGAAGAAGACAAACGAAGAGGCCCTGGTTCTACTGCAACACAAGCTGTTTGCACAAGTCCAACATGATACTCATGCATAAACCATCTGGTTGTCTTTCGTACTTTAAAAAGCCTATAGTCACCGGGGACACACTTTTCCAAGGCCAGAGACTGGCTCAACCGAAAAAACACCTTTAACACCGATAAGAACATCCAAGGATTAAGACAAACAAAGACGGTGCAATCCTCTCAGAAAAGTACTACTCACTTTTAGTGCAATTGTTTTTTCAACCTCCCAGAACCGAAACCCAATGGGAGATGTGAGCTCGAGTAAAGGTGGTCAAAGCTACACCGCTAGCCTTTTATCAGAGCAATCTAAAACTCCATAGCACATTTTAACAGTGAGGGGATACCACAGTGCCAACGCCCTGCTGGCCTTTCTCAGCCTCCCTACCTCCAGCTAATACTTTCTCCATTTCTTCTCTGACAACAGGGGAGGTCAGGTGGATGGTCAGGGACAATGGAGGCTCTTTTGTGTTTTTTATCACAATCGCAGCGTCATCAACAGACTGGAGTATTTCATACTTGTCATCTGTGACAGCCTATAAAAGAAAATGCAACTGTCAAACACTTGCTTCCCAAGACCATCAACAGTTCTTTTGAGCTCCTAATTACAACTACAGGCCAGCTTCGTGGGTTGTGACCGGCAGCAGCACCTTGCACTAGGGGTCAGAACGGCCTCTTACTGGACAGGTCTTTGGCCATTTTCCAGGTACTCCAGGGAGGAGACGATTACTTAGCAGAGGAAGCTTTGTAATACAACGTTAAGAGTTTAGTGTCTGGGAGGAGATGGTGGTGTGAACTCCTCATTGTGTCACTTGGGAGTCATATAACTTTCGACAGATCACTCTATCTCATCAAGACTGTGGTTTCTGATTTGTAAAACGGATTTAGGGACACAACCGACACCCAAGGCGGCAAAGGAACTGAACCAGACACGGCACAGAAAGCACAGCACCCAGCACGGTGTGGGCAGCCAGCCACTGCTGTTTCCACACATGGACGAGCAGCTATCACAGGGCGTGGAATGAAAACTGCGTGGTCAAACAGTTTCATATGGCAACTATGAAAGCACATACTTGCTGCAAACACATGCTACGAGCGTCTATAAAATGACGTTCATGCCTGTAACTTCTGCTTTCTTCTTTATACCAGTTTATACGCCCTGATCAAGAAAACTTGAGTATACATGATTTTTGTCAAAGAGAAAAAAAAAGTTTCGGGGAGAACTTTAGAGAATCCAAGCAGACTTTTTCCACCTCAGCATTATTAGACGTGCCACAGATCACTCTGTGGCCCTTGACAGTCAGTCCTGTTGGTCAAAGGTCCAGCATCCCTGAATTGATAAACTAGAGGGCTCTGGTGGCGAACCGGTATCGGAACTGAAGGTCACTGAGGAACCTCAACAAGGGTGTGCACAAGGCTGTGCAGGGCCGTCCTGTGCCCTAGAGGACCTCAGAAAGCCTCTCCAGCCTCCACCTACAGATGCCGGTAGCGCCGCACCCACTCTGTTGAGATAACTTAAACTACCTCTAAACTCACTCCGTGTCCCCCAGGGTGCAAAATGTGCCCCACTCAAAAAACACTCATCTACATGATAAAAATATACTTTCTTGGGACTTCCCTGTTAATACAGACTCCACACATTCAATGCAGGGGGCGTAGGTTCGATCCCTGGTAGGGGAACTAAGATCCCGCACGCCACGTGTTGTGGCCAAAAGAGAAAAGCGGGGGTTAAAAAAAACCAAACACCTTTCTTTGTCTCTCTCTATAAACACTCTATGAAAATGGTTTTCCCTTTAGAAGCATTTATGTCAACTTAATTTTCTACACTTAATATACTTTTTAATAAATAAAAACAGAAACTAAAAAATTATCAGGGCTGCCTCCCCTTTCAGCAGCTCCCCGAAGCCTTTCCACATAGCACTAGTTGCTCATTTTCAACTCTGACCTCTGTCCTGAATCCCGAGGGGTCAGTCACACATGACAGATTTACACAGGAAAATGAACAGTGTATCTATGAGGTGAGAATTTCTACTTTTTTTTCTTATCCTGTGGCTGAATCCAGGGTAGTGTCCCCATGAGGCACGGAAGGGCAGCGACACACAGACATTCTGAAGCCCAGACACCTCACCAGCCGGGGACGTGGGGTCAGTTACTGAGCTCCCCACACCTCAGTCACGTCTACTAGAGTACTTAAGATGATCAAGCCCCACCTCAGTCATTATGATGAAATGATGTGTGCAGAGCTCGTCTGGCCTAGGGCCTGGTTCAGTCAATGCTCAAGAAATGCCAGAAGTTACTATTTATGTGTACTTCTGTAGTGAGGCAAATAAATTGGTTAAAAACAACTTTTTTTAAAGTCCAGGTTTGCATTAAGGAGGAAGACTTGAAAACTGAATATCCTTTGCAGCCACCCGCCCATCCATCCATTGCTGGAGTCTGGATGTGAAGGTCATGCCCAGTGGCGCCTGGTACACAGTAGGTGCCTGGCCCGGCCCGGCTGCCGGGCGGCTCTGCAGCATCCTGCCGGGCAGCTACAGAAATGTGAGAACGGCAGGGGCCAGGCTGGGTGGAGAGCATGCCTCCCGGGGCACAGTGCAGTTGGTCATGTGTTCCCCTGACCACCCTGCATCCACGGTGGAAGTGGGCAAACTCACAGTGAGCTGGATGGCCAGGTTGTCGGCCACCTTGTCCAGGAGGGCGGTTGTGGGCTTCTCCTTACACAGCAGCACCAGCTCCAAGTCCAAATCCCCCTTGAGCAGCAGGCCCTTGGCCACGAGGCCAACACGCATCACTCCCCTCAGGGTTCTGGTCATGTGCTCTGTCTTCTGCTCCCTGAGAACAGCCCAATACAGGCCCAGTGAGATTCAGGCTGGCCAGGACCCAGGGGCCCTGGAAAGGCTGGAGTTTCTTAGAAAAAGGAGAGGCTCACCCCTGCACTGGCCAGTCTCCCTAGATATAAGAAAAACACCTTACAAAGCCAACCTACCCAGCCCCTTCTTTGCCCTCGTCTTCCGCGGGCACGTCCACATTCTCGGACTCGGCGTGGTCGCTGCTGCCTTTCTCTTGCTCATCGATCCAGTCCGACACAGCTTTGAGAGCCCGCTCCGTGTGGGACACCATGTTCTGGACCGCCTCCAGCTCCTCTTGCGTGGGGTAAACGGAGGAGTGCTTCGCCATCACATGGCGATCATCATTCACAAAAATTCTCACTGGACGCTAGAGATGTGAGAACTTAGTTAAAACGCTGTAAGGAGACCAAGCAGCTTGATGCTTCATCTGTTCAGTTGTACAGCTCACAATTACACACATGAAAGTAAGACTACATGAACACATCTGAAGATTTGAGAAGGACAACCAAACACAACAGTCGTGCTTTCTCTAGGCTGTGGGAAGAAGGGGGCCCGTTATACGTTTCTCTATTACTACAGCTGTTACACTACGTACTTCAGAGTCTAATGAAAAGTGATTATAAAACCAAATGCTTTGGGGAGGCAAGACATGTGACAGCTACTGAGAGGTACAGATTACCAAGTATAAAATAAATTAAAAGGACAAATGTACAGGATAGGGAATGCAGCCAATATTTTATAACTTTATATGGAATATAAATATGAAATGACTGTTGTACACTTGAAACTAACATACTCTAAATCAACTATACTTCAAAAAAAAAAAAAGAATCAAATGCTTTGGGGCAACACCACAAACATCTTTGTACATGAATGAAGAAACAGTATCTATGATTAAGAAAATAAATTTCTTACCATTTTTACTTCTCTTTATCTGTAGTGTCTGGAAATCAAATTTTTGCTTATCTTTTCAAATTGTGTCAGATTTCCTTGCTGTTATCAATACTTCAACTATCTATAAGATCAGAAAATCTTTTTTAGTTTCATGTATTTCATCGGTGGAGGAGTCTGAGCAGTCAGATAATCTCGCAGGAGGAAAGCGATGCTGCCTCAGGAAGGAGTCTGTTAACACAGCAGGACACACCTCTATTTCCAAGTATTCACTAACCCAAGGTACAAACAACTAATTATAAAACTCCCCCAAAATGAAAACAGCTGGTTTCTAGAAGCCACGTTTGACTTCAGGCCCACACTCAAGATGATTTTTACTTTTTAAAAAATCTCCTTTCAACATTTCTCAACATGAAGTATGCCAAGTTTTACAAATAAACCTATTACCAAGCCTCCCCCAAATGGTATGGGTTAAAATGTTCAGCAAAATCTTGGTGTCTGGAGAAGGGAAAGAGAAGGAAGGAAGGCGCGAGCTCTGACCCTTGAGGGTCATGAAGACATGGAAGGAGAGCAGGAAAGGGAGGGCCCCAGATGGCTGCTGTAGACTGGCAAGGCAGGACCTTCTGAAGCGGCAGGGGGACGCGGCCCCACAGCACATGGCCACCCCCGGGGTTCCGCTCTGGAGTGGCCGAGACAACTGAAGAGGACAACACAAGTCTCCAAGACAAACGCAGCTATAATTACAATTCTGGACTCTAAATAACATGCTGACTACAACCTACTCAATTCCCACTCTGTGCAAACAGTCTGGTCCACACTGAAATCTTCCAAATGAGTAAACAACCCAAAAAGCCTCCTCAGCAGAGTAGGCAACAGACTGACTCCACCCATTCCATTCAACCACATAACAGCTAGCCCCTTCCATCCACACCGGCTGTTACCAGCCAGCGCAGCAGGTTCATCTCAGAAAGGCATTAGCTTCAAGGATAAACTCTGACAAGACTAGCCCAAATGAGAATTTCCCATAATGCTTGAGGACTAGCTAACTATCTCATTGAAAACTTAGGGGTTGCCAACTAAAACCTGAAAATCTAAGGGTGGAATGAGAAGTGATACTCCTGCAGAGTCAGGTAAGATGACAGATGGGGTCTAATGCTTCATGACAGGGAGGGAGGGAAGGAAGAGGACCGCAAGTCCCGGGGCTCAGCCCTGGCTGTGCCTGAGCCCTTGGTAAGCCACTCAGTAGTCACCAAGTGGGAGCTTTTGCCACTACCTGTGTGGCCTTCAAGTTCTTGGAGCTTCCTTCAACCTGCAACATGGAATCTACCCCTCTACCTCTTCAAGGAGAGTGTGAAAATTAGATGAGTTGGCCTGTGGAAAGCATGGAGCACAAATCCCACAGACCCTAAAAAAAAAAAAGCAGTACTGATTTCTACTATGAGAAGTACATCATCAGGTTGTTGTGGGGGCCAATAATAAGCACATGCAAAAGCACATCCTGGATAAGGAATGAATGAGACTATGACTGTGTTTGAAAAGAACATCTTCACCTCAGATACACATTAAAGATAAATTTATGGCTTAAACTACAAGCCTGGTTTTTGCCTGTTTTAAAATACTTCAGTGAGGCATTTCCCTGGTGATCCAGAAGGTAAAACTGCACTCCCAATGTAGGGCGCCTGCGTTCAATCGCTGGTCAGGGACTAGACCCCACATGCCACAACTCAAGAGTTCGCATGCTGCAACGAAGACCCAGCGCAGTCAAAAGAAAAATAGGGGTGAGGTGGGGAGTGGAGAAGGGAACAGGACAAACCAACACTGAAAAACGTTAATACCTTTTGAAGATGGAGATGGGTAGAATGGGGATCACTGTGCGTGTCTGAAAATTTCCATAAAAGTTGTTTTTTAAGTGCAGAGCAAACTGAAGAATTCTTACAAAAGAGCAGCCATGGCAGGTAATCTAAAATGTAAGCCAAATCTCAGAAAATAAATTCTAAACAGACAAGAAACAGGCCTTTGGAAATCACAGCTGACTGGTGAGGAGCCCATGTAAACAGTCACCAGTCCTGGCCAAATCTACACTGAAACTTCATCATTCTGATGAAGGATGATGTTTAAAACTGCACTGACTTAGTCAGAAGTATTCTGTGTGCACCTCCCCTGGACCAGGCCCTGAGTCAGAGGCTGGGACAGTGATGAACACAGCAGGCAAGCCCCCCGTTCCTGTGGACCTGGCCACCCTAAAGGACAAATGCCTTCCGTCCAAATTCAACATGGTGCCAGGAGCCAACACATCGCCACTCTATACTTACCACTTCTTCACCTTAGTCTTCCTCCACCACAGATATCAGATACAGAGGCTTAAAAGTAACAGAGGGTTTAAACCAAGATCCCAGGGACCAAAGACCTTTTTATTAAGGGCTTTGTAGGACTGATACTGTCTAAAATCTTCTAAAACGAGCTCCCAGAAGTAGTTGATTCAGCACCTGATGCAGAACTACGGTGGGTGAGCCTGGGTCAAAATGCAGTATGAGAAAGCCAGGAAGAGACTTTCCTGGCAGTCCAGTGGTTAAGACTGCACTTTCAAAGCAGGGGGTGCAGGTTTGATCCCTGGTAAGAGAACTAACATCTCACATGCTGTGTGGCATAGTCAAAAAATAAAGAGTTGCAGAAAAAAAGAAAAGAAAGGGAAGGAAGTGCTCAGTGACTACTAATGGCATGTCCAAAGGACAAAGGAGCTGACTTGTGAGAGCTCCCACTAGCTATATTTGAGGCAACTGAGTATCAAAAACAAAAAAAAGGCCTGTATGAAGTACTCCAACGCAGCAAGAAAACCACACTAATGGGCAATCGCCTCCGTGGGATGGTGGCAGGAACACCTGGGAAGGGTGCCAAGAGCTTTCTGGGGTGGTGGTCACAGTCTGCATCTTGGTAATACTGTGGGGGATATGCACTGACCAAAATCCACTGAATGGTATATGCAAGATCTGTGCATTTACCTCAAAAGAAAAAAAAGACAAAAAACTGTAAATAAATACTGGACTCCAGTTTAGATAGTAACTGGAAAGATCACAACTTTCTGCTACCATAAGAAGTATAAAAACAGATACTGTTAACTCTAGGGCTTCCCAAGTGGTGCAGTAGTCAAGCATCCACCTGCCAATGCAGAAGACACAGGGCTGACCCCTCGGTTGGGAAGATCCCCTGGAGGAGGAAAATGGCAACCCACTCCAGTGTTTTTGCCTGGAAATCCAACAGACAGAGGAGTCTGGCGGGCTATAGTCCACAGGGTCACAAAGAGTTGGGCAGGACTGAGCACGCGTACGCACACACATTAGCTCTATTTCAATGAAAATAAAGTGGCTGAAAGATGAGAATAGAGCAGGAGAAAAGCGTGAAATACAACTGAAGTCAATGGCAGAACTCGGGTGTATAAACAGGCAAGCGTTGACTGTAAAACGGTGTCACCTTTTCTGTATGTTTGAATCTTCTAAGAAAATGTTACAAATATATGACTAAAATGTGTTCAGCACGTGAACAGTACACATGAGTCCACAATGATACTTATTTGACACCACTGGAGACATCCACACCCCAACTCCCTCATCCGAAGGGACCAAGGTTCACCAGGAGTTGATTCTGGGGATCTCTTCGAAAAATGCTATCTAATGAATTGAGACAGTCCGGAGAGAAAACCACCCTTGGACCACTGGAGAACAAGACAGTCACTGTGTAGAACATCAGGACCCTGTTTTAACCACCAAGGGCCTGGGTTCAAGGCCTGGTTGGGGAACTAAGATCCCATAAACCGCAAGGCGTGGGCAAAAATATTTAAATACATAAAAATGAAAAACTGGAGTCAATGCTTTTTTGCTAAACAACAAATCGGGCCTCGCTTGTCTCTGTGTGAACCCAGATCTGTCATCCAAATCAGCCTATCAGAAGCCAGGTGCTCTGGTCCTGAATACCAGAGAATCCATCTCTCCTTTTCAAAATTGTGCTGTCAAGAAGCCCACAATACCCACCCATAAGCAACACTCCACTGCCCCGACAATCTAAATTTAAAGACAGGCTTTGAACTGCTCTTGCCACCTCAGACAGAATTCAAACCGGGTCCAAGATGAAGCCTGATTTTTACCAGCTCCCAGCTTCTCTGAAAAGAAACTCAAGAAATTTCGTGTGAAGAATCAGGATCTTAAACTACCTGTGTGGTTTGGGATGTTCTAACACACAGCGATCAGGTTTCTTTCTTTTGTTCTCAAAAGCAGCCCACCCACAGCATGCAGTTACAGAGGTTTAAACCACAACATGCAGTGAGATGACCATCTTTCTGACCTCTCACTAGTTGGAATATACCAATCATGACGCTGGCCGTTGGGAAAGAAATGTGCCCAAGTCAGCATGTGTGGATCAACAAACGTTTGTAGAACTGAATGAACAGGTGTGGTGACAACACCCTAACAGGTATGGCCCCCACCTATCTTGCAGAGTAAACTGCACCCTCTCACCGCCATCCAGGGTATTTCACAAAACTAGAGTCCCGGTCACTGTGGGGAGTGGTCTGGAACTAGATACTCCTCTTGAAAGTTAAGTTAGTTGCACAGTAGTGTCCTACTCTTTGTGATTCCATGGACTATAGCCTGTCCCGCTCCTCTGTCCATGGAATTCTCCAGGCAAGAGTAGTGGACTGGGTTGCCATTTCCTTCTCTAGATACTCCTCTTAAAGAAACCTAATCAGGTTTTGAAAGACACAGGACCCAACTCAGATGCTGGTTCCCAGACCTCTGGAGATACAATCCTACACTGGAAGTGAAATAACACGCACATGCAACTCTTCAGTGACTCCTTAAAAACTATCAGATTCTCATCACCAAGGACATATGGAAAATAAACAAAGCAGCCCGGCCAGAAGAGGCCAATCTAAAATCTGATCACAGATGCCACTCGGAGAATTTTTAAATTCAAGACAAACCTTAAATCCAGTGTGATGGTTCCCAGCTCTGTCTGCAACTGTGTTTTTGCTGGTCCATAGGGAGGTATAATGCAGTAGGAAATGACAACCCACTCCAGGATTCTTGCCTGGAAGATTCCATGGACACAGAAGTCTAGCAGGCAGGCTACAGTACATGGGGTCGCAAAGAATTGGCCATGACTGAGCACAGCAAGCAGGGAGGTATGAAGTTAGGAGTAAAGATTTTTCTCAAATATTTTCTTTCTTTGGCAGTGTAACATGGCATTCAGGATCTTAGTTCCCCAACCAGGGACTGAACCCATGCCCCTTGCAATGGAAACTGGGAGTCTTAACCACTGGACTGGCAAAGAAATCTCACAAATATTTTCCATTTAAAGGAGTGTCCTTTAATCTTATTTTCTTTCTATATGTTCAGTGTTAAAACACCCCTTTTGCTTATGAAATGGTGGTGATGGCAATGGGCAACTGATAAGAAAACCTGCATCGACTGGCAGATGCAAGTTGTTTCCCCCAATGTTTCTGGAACTCTTCACTGGTCTGCAAGACCTAGGCCTCCAGGCTCAGTGACACTGTGGAATACCCAAAGGTCTTAGAAACACAAGCCCAGGTTTGTGCCCACTTGGGTTTTCAAATCTGGCCACTGTGGAATCTTCAACAAATCACTTATCTTTTCAGAATTGGGTCAAAAATGAGATTGAAACACCACCTACACCTCTCAGTCTCAGGAGACAAGGTGAAAGAATGCCCTGCCAGCTGTGTGCTTAGTCGATTTTGACTCTGCCACCCCATGGGCTGTAGCGGGCATCCATCTCCTCCTCCAGGGGGTCTTTCCAACCCAGTGATCTAACTCTTCTCTCTTGCATTGGCAGGTGGATTCTTTACCACTAGCGCCACCTGGGAAGCCCTATCGGCTATAAAACTACAAATGCAAGATGCTGAAGGAGTCATTTCAGCTACTCTTGGATGAACCAATAGAAATGTTTTTGAAAATCTGCCTGTGAGAAGACATAATGTCACAGAAAAAAAGGTTTAACAGGATTCTAAGTGGGGATTATCAAACTCTCTTTGCAACATGCCCTTCAGGCAGCAAAGTCAGTCATGTCAGAAACCTGAGGGGGAGAATAGAGACAACTTCCCCATAGGGAAAGCCTCAGATTTTTAAAAATCAGTTTCTAATTAAGGAAAAATAACAAAATGACTGCGTCTCAAAGGATGTTAAATATTAACATAACATGCAGACTGTGAATTATTTTAATGGGTAAATAAAGGTAAGTAAAGGGTTTCTTTTTAAAAATATTTATTTGGTTGCCCTGGGGTCTTAGCTGTGGCATGTGAGATCTAGTTCCCTGAACAGGGATCGAATCTATGCCCCCTGCAGTGGAAGCAAAGAGTCCCAACCAGTGGACCACCAAGGACGTCCCAAGGGTTTCTTTAAATGAAACTTTTCATCTTGTAGCTTCTTATGCAGCTCTAAGAAAAGAACTATCTCCCATGTTCTCCACTCAGTTTCCCCCAATGGCACCATCTTGCCAGAGCTGGAGCACTATCACAATCACAATACTGATACTGACACAGTCACAGACTGCTGCTGCTGTCACAGGACCACTCCTGTTGACCGTGTATAGTCATACTCACTGTGTAATAGTGAACACACTGTGTATGGTCAACCGCCCCATACCCATGCTTAAACCCTAGCAACCACTAACCCACTAAAGGTTTCGGTAATCTTGGCATTCCAAAAATGTTATATAAATGGAATTGTAGAGCTTATGACCTTTTAGGATGAGCTTGTCTCATGCAATGACTGCCTCAAGATTCATCCAAGTTGTGTGTGTACTGACAGCTTGTTCTTTTTTATTGCCTCATAGTATTCCATGATAAGGAACCATTCACCCACGAAAGGACAACTGGGTCGGTTCCAATTCTTGGCTATTATAAACATTAAGTGACACTGTAAGCCATGGAGCCAGGCTGGCCGTTTCTCTATTAGGGAAATTTAAAGTTTTTTTGGAATTATGAATACATACTAAGGACTGTGGAGAAGGCAATGGCAACCCACTCCAGTACTCTTGCCTGGAAAATCCCATGGACAAAGGAGCCTGGTGGGCTGCAGTCCATGGGGTCGCTAAGAGTCGGGCACGACTGAGAGACTTTACTTTCACTTTTCACTTTAATGCATTGGAGAAGAAAATGGCAACCGACTCCAGTGTTCTTGCCTGGAGAATCCCAGGGACGGGGGAGCCTGGTGGGCTACCGTCTATGGGGTCACACAGAGTCGGACACGACTGAAGCAACTTAGCAGCAGCAGCAGCAGTAAGGATTGAGTGAGTGAGTTGAGTGAAGTTGCTGAGCCGTGTCCAACTCTTTGTGAACCCGTGAACTATAGCCTATTAGGCTCCTCCATCCATGGGATTCTCCAGGCAAGAATACTGGAGTGGGTTGCCATTTCCTTCTCCAGGGGATCTTCCCAACCCAGGGTTCGAACTCAGGTCTCCCGCGATGCAGGCAGATGCTTTACTGTCTGAGCCACCAGGCACTGCCATGTTGCATGGCAGAAACTCTACATGTACCATGGAAAAGCAAGCCCAACTTGCAACATTCATCCTTTAGACATACACATACCTCATGTACACTCTGATAAGAGGAAGAAATCAGTTCAAAAGAAAGCAGCAAAAAAGCCAAGTGGCCTGGAATATTATTCCAATAAGACCTAATCCTTGAGCATGAACTACACTAATGGAAATAATATGAATGGTTGTTTCAAGGAAAATTACCCTGACCCTCAAACTGCCAATAGCACCATTTCTCATGAATCATCTAAGATTACTAAAAAAAAAAAAAAAATCTGGAGCAAATTTACAGACTGTACTAAAGGGACACACATTCAACTTTGTAACTAAATGATCCTTTGTGATCATATATGGACAAGAGAATAGCCATTGGTCAATAAACTCATTTCCTCATTAAAACTAGCAGCTACATTTTCAATTTCTTCACTACACAGACAGTAAGAAAAAAAAAAAGGGATCACCTATCAAGTGATGTCTAGGAAAAATCTCACAGGGATTTAGCAGAACATAAGGTGGCAAAAACCAATTCATTTTAAAAAGTCAGCACACTCACAAGGCTCCACAGCAAACACATGCGCACCCTGCATTCACTGGCATTTCTGTGGTGCTAGCACTACTGAGGCAGCACCAGACTGCCTTAAGTGACAAAGAGGGGAGCTGGCTGTTCCAGCCAAAACTCTCAAATGTTAGGCAAGACACTACAGCCAGCCCTGTCCCTTCAGGACCCTGAGCCCATTTCACTAACCCACAGTGTGTAGACTCCTGTCGAGTCACTTGTTTAGTTGCTAAGTCCTGACTCTTTGTGACCCCATGGACTATAATCTGCCACGCTCCTCTGTTCATGGGATTCTCCAGGCAAGAATACCAGAGTGGGTTGCCATTTCCTCCTCCAGAGGATCTTTCCAACCCAGGGAGCCGACCCACATCTCCTGCACTGCAGGCAGATTCTTTACTGCTGAGACATCAGGGAAACCCCGTCAATTACCAACTGCCTCTAATTCTAAATCCTTCCACTGGAAGCAGAAATCAAATCTTTCTTGCCCAGGTCTTTGCTAAAATAAAAAGATGCCAATATACAAAGCTTAGAAAATCTAATTCTTCAGAAAATTCAATGAAAGCAATATTCAAATAAAATTATCACCATTTTGTGGGCCACATCTGCTAATACTAGGTGGTGACATTTTACACATCTTTCAGAACTGCACACAGTTAAAAGCAACTTGATGACAAAATGTAGCACGTGGGCAAGTCCAAGGACATAAAACCCCAACTTTCTGGGGGAACAGAATCATTCTTTTAAGATGTAAAAGGTGAAATCTGGAGGAACTGGGGAGAAAGATGAGAAAAGTTAAGAGGGAGCTGCCTCTGCCCAAAGAAAACTTCTAAAGCCTTTCTCAAAAGCAAGAACATTTCCTACTCTCACATCCTGCTAAAGCCCAAAGACAGACAAGATGCTGCCTGTATTTACCCAAAAAGAAGAGATTTATAGGACTTGTAGACAGCTCTTTCTTCATCAGTGACTCACCCCACTTGTCCCTACCTGGCTAACTTAACCAGGGGAGCATGACATCATATTTGCGACATCAAAATATTAATATTACCAGCCACTCTAACCAATGTTATTTTTTTAAGAAAAACAAAAGACAGTCTTAGATTTCTCACTCCCAATAATATGGGCATCTCCTCAAGTATCCTGGAAGAAGATAAAGGAATTTTTCCCTATAGGCACTAGACAAGTCCAATCAGGAAAAGGAAACAAAAACTGCAAAGGGTTAGGTACCACTCCACTCCAGAGAGAGGGCGATTCCCAGGCTGGCCCAAGCTCCAGCAGGGTAGGGAGCCTCTGATAAATCAGTGCCCAGTGTTGGCAAGGCCACCTCTGGCAGTAATTGCCAGCCTCCAATCAACTCAGACAGCGCTAGGGTTTGCAGAGATTCTATTCACAAAAGCCAGGGACCAAGAGCTGTCCACATGGCCAAGAAACAACTCAGGACTACTGTCTGGAACAGTAGCACTTGCCTGTGCCCTGGGGCCTTTCCACCGCTATTCCAGCTGTGAATGAGCTTCAGGTTCCCACAGTTCATTCAGTCTGAGCGGCTGCTGTAGCCACATCCCACGAGACCACACACAAAGCATAGTG
Source organism: Oryx dammah (assembly GCF_014754425.2). Lineage (NCBI taxonomy): Eukaryota > Metazoa > Chordata > Mammalia > Artiodactyla > Bovidae > Oryx > Oryx dammah. Next base: position 94,294,784 of record NW_024070189.1, read on the forward strand.
CCAGCCGCTGGGAGCAACCCCAGAAGATTCCCAACCACAGATACTTGAGGGAAAGAGTAAGTCCTAAATTTTGAGAACTAACTTCGGAAGCACCTTGTGTTCTCCCATGGATTCCAAATATGCCACCAGACCACTCATTTTAAAGAGATCACAATCCTAAACAATAACAAAAGATTCAGAATCCCTGGAATACCTGAGCCCATTAAGTTAATTGATGCTTCCTTGCTGATCAATCAAATCCCCTAGGCAGAATCCCAAGCAACTTTCAACCAGTTCTGGAAATGTTAAGAAAAGATGGCTTACTCTTTTAGACAATGACTGGGGGAGTGCATACACATGACTGTACATACACCCCGGATAAAACCCCCCAGGCGCAGTATTACGGGACAGAACCTCAAGAGCAACCCTAGGAGTCTGTCCCTCAACTACTTGAGAAAATAAGACAGAAACGGGTTTCAAGCTCTCATGCTTCGGTCCCAATTTTGCAGATCAGAGGACACTCAAATACCGCACCAGATCAGTTTTGGGAGAGAATGCAAGTCCTAAACAGACCGGGGGAAAAAAAAAATCCAACGTCAACGAATCGCCTGAAGAGAGAAAGCTTAAATCCTCCGCTAGATTTGGTTCCTAATCTAGGGGAGGGCTGGCTAGCCAGAGATTTGGGGACCCCAAGCAGCTTTCCCTGCAATCCACCGAAGTATGGGGTTCCAGGGAAGGGGTTTGCCTCTCTGCCCCACGTAAGGACAAAGAAGGAAATGTTTCCCGCCTCGGGAACCTGGGACCCTCCTGAAACTCGGGGCGGGACTGGGACAAAGAGGAGAGGTGGAAGGGGGGTCCTCCTTGCATCGCGGGTCAGGATGCTCCGGGCCGGAGGGGGTGTGTGCTCCAGGCACATGCGCGCGTGCGCCGCAACAGACAAAGCCCGGCCCGGGGGAGGCGGCGGTCGAGGGCCCGGTGCGCGCGCACCCCCCGAGAGAGGCGCCGCCGACGGCCGAGGGGCCGCGAGGGGGGGCGGATGCGCGCGCACCGGGCCCTCGCCGCCGCCGCCGCCATTTTGTTTCCTCGGCACAATGGGGGAGAGTAACGGCCGAACGCGGGAGCGAGGCTGACAAGGGAGGAATGGGCCAGGGGCCGGGGCGAAAGGACCGGGTGGAGGCGGGGAGCGCGGGGCGCCTCAGGCCTTGTCACGGCTACTCCTTAGCGGAGCCCGCGCTGAGTGGGAGGACTGACAGGGGGAGGAGGAGAGGCGGGAGCGGGCCTGGCCGCCGCCACATTGACGCTTACCTCGTCCGCGTCCCCTTCTCCGACCGCAGCCGCCGCCCTCCTGCCAGAGCCCACTGGGGTCTCCCCCCAAAAGCCACGCGGTGCGCACCGGGCTGCTGAGTCCAACTGCAATGGCGAGAAGAGGAGGAGGAGGAGCCGGGGCCGGGGGCGAGCGGGCGGGCGCGCGCCGGGGAGGTGCGAGAGCACGTGACCGGCCGGAGCCCCGCCCCTTCGCCGCTGCGTTGCCGTTCGACGCAGGCCCAGCCGGAAAGGGAAGGAGGGACAAAGGGAGCGAGGGCCCTAGTCACGTGTCAGAAACGTAGCTGTTACGTGGCGTTGGAACGGTTTCCCCGCCCCTTTCCACACCTCTGATTGATCATGTGATAGTGGCAAATTCCGAGTTCTCCTTGGCCACGTGACAAGGACTTTTGTGCCTTTCCCTTGTCTTATTGGTAGACCTGAGTCATGTGACAATATCGGCGCTCTTTTTTCAATGGCGGTTTTTGATAAGCCACTACCAGGTGTTGCAGGTTGAGGGGCGGAGCCTCCTGCCGCTGCTAGTTTACGCGCCTGCGCGGACGCCATCTTACGCTAGAACTATGTTGGCGGAAGCGACCTTTAGCGGCAGGCGCGTCAGCGTCCTCGTAGCGGTTGTGTCTCGGTAGCGCTTTCATCGTTTCCAACCGAGACATTCCGGCGAAACTTTGTCCACACTGTCCGCGTCTTCACGAGAGGCCGAGGAGACTCGAGGTGCGTGTGAGAGCAACGGCCGCGCCGAGCTCCTCGTTGCTGTCCCTGGACTAGTCAGAGAGAACACCTTGGGTCTTTGGTGTTAAAACTGTATCCGATGTAGCGCCCAGCCGGATTGCCGAGCCTCCGAAGAGCAAAGCCGAGTCGGTCGGGATCTTCCAGTCCTCCCTTCGCAGATGGACAAACTGACGCCTGATCCAGAAAAAGATCGGACTGGAGGCTTCTCTGTCTTTCGCAGGGCTGCGACAGTTACTCGGCCAACCACATCTTGGGGCTCATAAGTAGTTATCCGGGACCCAGCGCCTTTTCTTTACAAGCCTGGTGTCGTTGTCTCCTCCCGAGCGCTTTGTGAGATCCCTGTTGGACAGTGTACTAAACTAAAGCCCGTTCCCCTTCAGTGTTGGCGTCAGTTTCCTGGAGAAGGCGAGAAGTCGTTTAAGACTTAATGCCCTAATTTTGGATCTTCCTTACAAAAACGTAAGGAGGGAGCAGCTAGTTCAGAATGCAAGATCCAGTGTCCCCCGAAGTTTGAGTCTCCGAATGTGACCAAGAATAGTACAGGTCCCTGGACCTCCGTATCGTTATCTTCAAAATGGTGATGATTTATCTTAGAAGCACCTAGCACAATTCTTTGCGCAGAACAAATGCCCGAAAATGATAGTTACTGTTAAAAAGGTAATGTGTAAAAGTATGATTACAGAATGAATGGATGCTGTACCCATTACTTTTCATTTTTATTTACACTTAGGGTCTTGAACCAATGATTATTCACATGATAACAAAATGTCAAATGTGCAAAAGAATGTAAGAAAACGGAGTCAGTTTGCCTCTTCCAGACACTGTCCTTGGCAACCACTGTGAAGTTTTTCGGTGTATCTAAAGAGATGTTTTATTTATTTTTATCAGGGTTTTTCACGTAAATGATAGGCATTCAGCATCTTGCCTTCCCCACCTCTCCCCAACTTGGAAATCTTTTTTAAATAAAGCTCGAGGTTGGAAAACGTTTTGGTTAAATTAATGGTACATGTATTCAGACAAAATTAGCTAAAATAAGTTGAGATTGTTCCAGAGCATAGTAAAATAGAGCTGATAATTTGGCTTTAGCCGCAAGTTGGAGATCAGTTATGCCTCTGTATGACACTTGAGGGAAGATGCACAGAGGTAGGGCAACTTGACCAAGCTAACAGCGCTACCAAGTGGCAGAACGAGGAAGATTTCTAGTTTTCTGACCCTCAAGTCCTTAGACCTCTCTCGGAAGGGTCCCAAGGTTACATTTTCTTTTTTGGCCAAGTCACTCAGCTTGCAGGGTTTTAGTTCCCTGACTAGGGGTGGAACTCGGACCCCTATCAGTGAAAGCACTGAATCCTAACAACTCATAGGAGGCAGGGTATTCCCAAGATTACATTTCTGAAAAACTGGCTTTTGAGTATCTCATTCTTCTAAGGCAGCCCCTATTAAATCTCTGATATAGGGCCAGATAAGATCATGACTAGGCTTCCCTGGTGGCTCAGTGGTAAAGAATCCACCTGTCAATGCAGGAGACTTAGATTTGGTACCTGGGTGGGGAAGATCTGGCAGAAGAAATGGCAAGATCTGGAGAAGGAAAATGGCAACCCACTCCAGTATTCTTGCCTGGGAAATCCCATGGACAGAAGAGTCAGACGCAACCTAGAGGCTAAGCAACAGCAGTTGCTTTCCAGTGTTAGTTTCTGCTGTACAGTAGGGTGATAGGTACATACATATGTACTGTTCAGTCACTCAGTCGTGTCTGACTCTGCAACTCCATCAACTGCATCACACCAGGCTTCCCTGTCCTTCACTGGCTCCCGGAGTTTGCTCAAACTCATATCCATCGACTAGATGATGCCATCCAACCCTCTCATCCTCTGTCATCCCCTTCTCCCGCCTTCAATCTTTCCCAGCAAGCATTAGGGTCTTTTCCAATGAGTCAGTTCTTCGAATCACGTAGTCAAAGGACTGGAGCTTCAGCGTCAGTACCTCCAATGAATATTCAGGGTTGGTTTCCTTTAGGATTGACTAGTTTGGTCTCTTCGCAGTCCAAGTGGCTTTCAAGAATCTTCTCTATAACCACAGTTTGAGAGCATCAGTTCTTTAGCACTCAGCCTTCTTTATGGTCCAACTCTCAGGTTCATGACTACTGGAAAAACCATAGCTTTGACTGTACAGACCTTTGTCAGCAAAGTGATGTCTCTGCTTTTTAATATGATGTCTAGGTTTGTCATAGCTTTTCTTCTAGAGAGCAAGCATCTTTTAATTTCATGGCTGAAGTCACCATCTGCAGTGATTTTGGAGCCCAAGAAAATAAGAAAAGAAAATAAGAAAATAAAAATGTTTCCATTTTTTCCCCATCTATTTGCCATGAAGGAATGGGACCAGATGCCATGATCTTAATTTTTTGAATGTTGAGTTTTAAGCCAGCTTTTTCACTCTCCTCTTTTACCTTCATCAAGAGGCTCTTTAGTTCCTCTTGATTTCTGCCACTAGGGTGGTGTTATCTGCATATCTGAGGTTATGTACGTATATATGTGTGTGTATATGTGTATATATACACATATATATCCTCTTGTTTAGATTTCCTTTCCATTTAGGTCACCACAGAGCATAGAGTAGAGTTCCCTGTGCTAAACAGGGATCATTAAAAAAGCAAGAGAGTTCCAGAAAAACATTTGCTTTATTGACTATGCCAAAGCCTTTGACTGTGGATCACAACAAACTGGAAAATTCTTCAAGAGATGGGAATACCAGACCACCTGACCTACCTCCTAAGGAATCTGTATGCAGGTCAAGAAACAACAGTTAGAACCAGACATGGAACAACAGACTGGTTCCAAGTTGGAAAAGTAGTATGTCAAGGCTGTATATTGTCACCCTGCTTATTTAACTTGTATGGAGAGTACATCATGCGAAATGCAGGGCTGGATGAATCACAAGTTGGAATTAAGATTGCAGGGAGAAATATCAATAACCTCAGATAAGCATATGACACCACCCTTATGGCAGAAAGTGAAGAACTAAAGAGCCTCTTGATGAAAGTGAAAGAGGAGAGTGAAAAAGTTGGCTTTAAACTGAGCATTCAGAAAACTAAGATCATGGCATCCGGTCCTATCACTTCATGGCAAATAGATAGGGAAAAAATGGAAACAGTGACAGACTTTATTTTTCTGGGCTCCAAAAATCACTGCAGATGGTGACTGCAGCCATGAAATTAAAAGATGCTTGCTCCTTGGAAGAAAAGCTACAACCAACCTAGACAGCATATTAAAAAGCAGAGACATCACTTTGCCACCAAAGGTCTGTATAGTCAAAGCTATGGTTTTTCCAGTAGTCATGTGTGGATGTGAGAGTTCGACCATACAGAAAACTGAGTGCCAAAGAATTGATGTTTTTGAACTGTGTTGGAGAAGACTCTTGAGAGTCCCTTGGACTGCAAGGAGATCAAACCAGTCAATCCTAAAGTAAATAAGTCCTGAATATTCATTGGAAGGACTGAAGCTGAAGCTCCAATACTTTGACCACCTGATGCGAAGAACTGACTCATTGTAAAAGACCCTGATGCTGGGAAAGATTGAAGGCGGGAGAAGGGGATGACAGAGGATGAGATGGTTGGATGGCATCACCGACTTGATGGGCATGAGTTTGAACAAGCTCTGGGAGTTGGTGATGGACAGGGAAGCCTGGTGTGCAGCAGACCTTGGGGTCGCAGAGTTGGACACAACTGAGGGACTGAATTGAACTAAATAAAGTGTAATTGTCAATCCCAATCTCCCAGTTCATCCCATCCCACTTCCCTCCTTGGTATCCACAAGTTTGCTAAAACATTTCAGTGAGCAAGTAAACTTCCTGGAGGCAACACCTGAGCTGAAAGCAGGAGGATAAGGAGCTAGGTGAAAAGAGCCAGATGATGTGCCTGGCATAAGCCCTGGGGCCAGGGTGGTTGGATGAGGTCAGCCTGAGTGCGTTAAAGAGGGCAGATGGGGCAGGGCCCTGTGGGTTGCTTTGGCTTTCACTCAGTAAAAGGGATCCGTGGAGGGTTCTTGAGCAGAGGAAGTGTGAACTCAGATGTTTACAGGTGCCCTTCTGGGCCTGTGGGGGAAACTGAAGGAATGGAGGCAGATGAGTTGATAATGAGAGCTGGGAGCTGAAAATATGGAGAGATGTAAACTGGTTTGGGCTTTCCATGTGGCACTAGTGGTAAGGAACCTGCCTGCCAATGCAGGAGACATATGACTCAGGTTCAGTCCCTGGGTTGGGAAGATCCCCTGGAGAAGGGCATGACAACCCACACCAGTATTCTTGCTTGGAGAATTCCATGGACTGAGGAATCCGGCAAAGAATCAAACACGACTGAAGTGAGTTAACACACAAGCAGGTTTAGGAGCTATTTTGGAGGCAGAGTTAAGAGATGGCAGTAAGAAAGGAATAAACCCAAAAGATTGAGGTGAACAAGCAAACCTAGAGAGTGTCTGTACAGGACAGAAGCTGAGGGCTTTGAGGCAATGAGACTTAAACTTCTCAGCCCCTTTCCTGCTGGGCGACCTTCAGAGACGTTGCCAAACTTCCCTGCCTTAATGAGTGGGGACTGTATGTGTGCAGATAAGGAGTACTCCAAAAATGGTAGCTATTTACAAAAAAAGGCAACGTTGGGGCGAGAAAGAAAACAAGGTGGAGCAGTTGGCCCAGAGGTGACAGTAACAGAGCTGGCACCAGGGGGCAGTAGCGAGCAGGGTGGAGCGGCTTGGCAGGTCTGAAGCCACTTAAACTAGATTGTGGTGCCCAACTGCTGGGCCCAGGACAAAGCCTGCCTGGGGGCACGTGTCCAGGCAGTGTGCCGAGGAGGTGGGTAGGTCACTGCCACCTTCTGGAGTCTGGGGATCAGAGCCTAATAAGGGGTATTTGTTCAGGAGAAACCTGAACGGCTGCATGGTAGAATTCAGTCGGAGGCCAGCAGACAGCGGGCTTCCTGCCCTCCCTCCTTCCCCCTGGAGAGAGTCGCCCCAGCTTGGAGGATCTCAGGACGGCTGAAGCTGGGGTTTCCCCCCACCAGCCTCCCACTCTCCCCTACAAACACTCCAGGCCCAGGCGCTGTACAATAGGCACTTTATTAGTGGTTGGAATGCAGTTACACATAGGGGTGTGTGGACAGAATGGGGGAGGGGGGCAGGCAGGCACAGGAGACAGAAACCCCAGGTTGGGGTTTCTCCAGATCCCGGATCGGGGGGCCTTGAGATATGGCGAAGGGAGAACAGGCACACCAGTTCCCCTGAATTCAACACATTTGGCAAAAGGATCCTCAAAGCGAGGAGACTGGGGGTGGGGGGGTGCCCATTTGCCCAAGGCATCTACCCCCATCTCCCCTTTCTTCGAAATCATCCCTTGGGTGGATTCAGTTTCTTATATCTCTTACAAAGAGAGGTGTGTCAATAAGTGGCAGAGAAAAGGGGAAATTCGGCCCGACTCAGCCAGCCAGCCGGTTTCCATTTTTGCCGCTATTACCAACCTCCTCCCCACCAGCCTACCCCCAGCCTCCCCCCAGCCTCCCTGCCCCCACAACCTACTTCCCTCTTTTCCACCCCATCGACACCCCAGCTGCTGCCTCCCTGGCCAGGAGACACCCCTACCTGGGCACACACAGCAACACCCGAGGAGGGGACATAAGCATTATTCAGCGGCCCCATCTCAGCCGTGAAGACAGAGAAAAAGCTAACAGACCCTTTAATGCATGTCCAGATTTAAAACTAAAGAAATGCCTGCAGTGGCCAGTAGCCAGTTGTTCAGCCTGGAGAAAGGTTCTGGCATCCTGGCCAGAGCAGACGCAGGTTACAGTGGCCTTGTTGCAGCTACCACTGTTGTAGACACAAATACTGTCCTGTCATAAGAGGGGGCAGGAACCACAGGGCAGCCCACAGAGGCCCCTCATGTTGGATATTAAGAAGCCCCACCTGGAGTCTCATCCTGGCTGGTGAGGGGTGAAGTAGTGAGGGGGGGGGTGCCCAGAAAACTCCGACTGGCCCTTGGCATGGGGAGGTGATGCCCCCAATCCTGCAGGCTCCCTGGTGGTAACTGGATGATGGGTGGGGCAGGAAGGGGGCGGCAGTGATAGGACTTCAGGTCAGCCCGATGGGCTGAGGGTTCTGACCCAGCTGCCCAGCACCCATCACGAAACTTCCAGGGAGGGTGGGGGCGGGGCCTCTAGGCCTCCGCCTGCCTCTTGTTGGTTTTGTTCAAGATCTTCTTGAGGGTGAGAGACATGAAGTAAGGCCTCTCGGGCGTCCCATCGTTCCTCTCCAAGTCCTCCACTGCGGAGAGAGGCCCCAGAGCAGGTGGCATGAGGGGAGCCCACAGGCGGGGGCACCCGGGGATTGGGTGGGAGGATGGGGAGGGGGGTGGGCCACAGAGAAGCCTCAGAGGGTTAGGAAGCAAGAGGCGCTGGGACTGGAGCGAGGTGGGAACAGGGGGGCGCACACACACACACACACACACACACACACACACACACACACACACACACACACACGCTGATCCCCAGTCCCAGGCCCGAAAGCCCCGCATGCACCCGCCCTGATCTACAAGCCAGCCTCCCTCTCTACTCCTCGACTTCCACCCGCTTCCCCTCCTCCGCACTCCCCTTCAACAGGATGTCTCTCAGCTCGGGCGACATGAAGTAGGGTCGCTCCTGAGAGCCGTCATTTCTTTCCAGGTCCTCACCTGGGCTCCCCCAGGAACCAGCAAGGGGGGAAATGGGGTGGTCAGGAAGGGAGGGGATGAGGGAGGCAGGGCGGGGGGGCGAGGTTTCAGGGAAGCCAGCAGGCATGGAGGAGAGGAAGAGAAAAAAGAAAACAAAAAACCAAAAAATAGACGGAGAGACCAGAGTTAGTGGCAGCCACAGATGCCCCCCACAGAGCCAGAAACTCCGAAGCCGAGGGCCCAAGGGACAGTGTTCCAGCTGCAGCCTGACCAAAGGACAAGAGGATGGAGCAGCTCTGAACGCGGGGGAGAAGCTGGGGGTGGGGTGGGAGGTGGGGCAACCTGGGGCCCTAGGGACAGCCAGGCTCTGGGGAGGCCGCGGGCACCAGGTGGGCAGATGTGTAGCCCCATCACAGGGAGATGTTCTGCCCAAAGGGGAGAAGCGAGTCAGGGCCCAGCAAGGGTCGGGGGTGAGAGGTTACTCACAGAAACAGAGGAAAAGTGTGTCCACGCACATGCCATAGACACTGAAGAAGCCGTGGGCGATCAGGTAGGAGCCGATGACCACCGTCTGGGCAGAGGACAGACAAGCTCTTTCCACCCTTCTGCCCAGGGCAACCTCTACCCACCACCTCATCCCTTCCAGCTAGCAGCGTGCCATTTCCCTGCTGATAAGCCAGCCCCTCATTTAAGGCCTTTGGTTGCATTTTTTAGGGAATGATAGGTTTTGACAGTATTCTTTTTTCTTTTTAACTTTTTTGGCTGCACTACAAGGGGTGTGGGATCTTAGTCCCCAAGCAGGGATCGAACTCATGCCCCCTGAATTGGAAGCACAGAGTCTTAACCTCTGGAGCGCCAGGGAAGTCCCTAGTGCATGACAGCTGTAATGCCCACATCCCTACTAGACTGTGTCTGTCCCATTTATATCCCCCAGCAACCTGGAAACTCAGAGGGCCTTGGTAGGTACTTGATAAACATTGATTGACTAAAGTGAACAGATTAAATAACTTGCCCAGAGCCACTCAGAACTAGCAAAGAATGAAAATAAAGATCGAGGTCACTGGGCTCCAAGTCCTGCACTCAGGTACTGTACTGCTCTTTGGGGGATGACCTAAACCCCTAGCCCCGGCCCCATCCTCTGCCTGCCCAGTCTCCACCTCCTCATCCCTTCACTCCCTCCACACCAACCACACTCATTTGCTCACTCTTCCTGGCACAGACCTGCCTCAGGTGGTTGTCCCCTCCGCCACAATACTGCCTGCATCTCTTTCAGATCTTAGACATGACATCACTTCCATGGGGAAGCCCTCTAGACTCCCACACCTGCCCACATCCTCCACTGCAAGCTCTAACACTTGGTTCCCTGTAATTCTTCTGGAACGTACAGCTTTGCAAGCATACATCTAATTTGCATCATCATGGGCATGTGGAATATGTGGGATCTTACTTCCCTGAGCAGAGATCGAACCCATGCCTCCGGCACTGGCAGCATGGAGTCTTAACCACTGGACCACCAGAGAGGTGCCACATCTATTTACTCCTAAACTGTAAGGCCTTTGAAGGGAAGCCCTCCCAGGTCGTGCCTGGAACATGGTTGTGCTAAGTCGCTTCAGTTGTGTCTGACTCTTTTTGTGACCCTATGGACTGTAGCCCACCAGACTCCTCTGTCCATGGGATTCTCCAGGCAAGAGTACTGGAGTGGGTTGCCAGGCCCTCTACCAGGGGATCTTCCTGACCCAGGGATTGAAACTGCACCTCCTTTAATTCCTGCACTGCAGGCGGATTCTTTACCACTGAGTCACCAGGGAGGCCCTGGAACATGGTTGTTACTTAATAAACATTTGTGGCCTGAGTTAAACAACCATTCCCCACCTCTGCTTCCATTCACATCTGTTCAGTCAGAGGATGCCAGGCGAGTCCTGACATCTCCTTCTCCCCAACCCCTGCCCACCCCCAAAGGTTCATACCACTATAGGGACCCAGTAATAATGGAGGGGTGGTGCTGTGTCCTGTACAATCCTGATTCGGTGAGTGAAGAAGAAGAAAGCCAGGATCCCTGGAGAGCAGAAGGAAATGGAGATGGCTGAGGGTTCTGGATAAAGGAAATGCCTCCCCCACCACCAAGAAGACCCCAGAGAAGACGGTTATCATAGAAGACACGGGGGCCGATAGCAGCTCACTAATGGCCTCCAAGTCTCTCTGCAGCCAGACAGCACTCACCCACGCTACCGACTATCAGAAGTTTGCCCAACAGGAAGAGGAAGTCGGTGACTTTATCCAGGACAGCCACCCTACAGGGGACAGTAAGAAGCAGATGTGAATGCTGGCTCAGGGCCTGGGGGAGGAGGGAGGTAGCCAGAGAAGGGTGTTTTTCCCTGACCTGATGATGTTTCTCATGAGCAGGAAGAAGGCGTTTCTGGCTGAGGTGCAGAAGTTGGTGCCGTAGATGGCAATCTGGAGGGAGGTGGGAGCGATGGATCAGCCCCACCGGGCCGGGGAATGAGGGCTCCTCCAGCTAGCAGCAGCTGGTGGGTTAGTTCTTGGTCCCAGGCCTACTCACCATGATGTAGGCATTTCTGTTGAGGAATTTGATGAATTTCTCTAGACACCAAAAGCAGCATTTGAGACAGCTCATGAGGAACTTTGCAAACTTGTTCTCTGCCGCTGGTACATGAGAGAGATGCAGAGGTGAGAGGAAACACCACTCAGCCTGGTAGGAGCCCCTACTTCCTTGTTTCACACACTTGGCAGAGTCCAGTACTCTTAGAGCCCCCTTCTCAAATAGACAAGGAAAGGGAGACTTGATTCAGGACCCTTGGGGTCCTGTCCCGCAAGCTGGTAGGAACCAACAGTGACCCTCAGCCCAGTCCCCCAAAACAGGCATTCAGCCCACCCTCGAAGATAGGAGTTAAGTGACAACCCACACGGCTACCCTGGCCCTGCCTCCCAGGCAAAAGCCAATCCTTGAGACCTCCTTGGCTCCACCCCAAAGTACAACCAATCCCAGCCTGACCGTCTCTTCAGGAACCAATGGCGGCCCCGCCTCTTGTTCCCGCCCCTTCAATGGAAAGAACTTTCAATGGGCTCTTCCAGCCATTCCTCATCACAGGAACGAATCACGAAAGCCCCATAGGCAGCAACCAAACTCGGTCCCAGCAATTTAGCCCCACCTCCCTCCAAGAATCAATCCCAATCTACCCCCGTAGCCCCGCCCCACCGTGGGAATCATGTCAACCACCTGTGGGCCATACCTTTCAAGCGCTGATCCAAGTACTCCAGCATCACTCGGATGACCTGCACGATGGCCAGAAGGAGGGAACCAAAGGCCAGGGAGCCTGTGTGATACCTGTGAGCCGAGGGGGTGGTCAGCGGCCGGGCCAGGCCTCTTCCACTCCATCTCACCCCCAACCCCCAGCCCACCTGGGTCCCCACCTGAGCGCCCGGCCAAAGGCAGAGAAGAGCGGGAAGGCAGGCAAATCATCCGGCTTGTTCATGGCCCAGTAGTAGGAGGCGAACGCCCCGGCTAGTGTGACTTGGCCCAGTGCCAGCACGAAGTTGGCTAGCCAGAAGAACATGAAGACGTTGAAGATCTGCAGGCCCAACAGGGCCCGGTGGTAGGTCGATTCACCACCATAGAAGGCGAACTGGCAGTGGGCTCCAGGACACAGGCGGGATTCATTGGAGGAGGGGAAGGTCTGTGGGAGGGATGCAGAGCCTGGTCATATCTTGGGGCCTTGTGGTTCAGAGTGGGCTCTGGGCGTCAGGTCCAGGTCAGGTGGACCATGGAGTGGGATAGGAGTCATGAGGAGCTGAGTTAAGTCAAGGAACTGGGAGTTTACAAGAAGGGCTTGCAAAGGGGGTTCTAAAAGCAGGATCAGAGATCGTTGTCTCAATGGGCATAAGGAAGACAGGATAAACTATCATGAGGATCAATGGAGTGGCCATGTGGACAGATCACAAGTGGCAGAGATCACTATGAAGACCACAGCAGGCAGGTGAGGGGCTTGTGAAAAGCAAGGACAGGGTTCTGGAAGCAAGAACTGGCCACCATTGGGTAAAAAGAGGGGTGCAGTAGCAGGAGACAAAGTCAAAGGTGGGGGGAGGGTGAGTGGATCAGCACTTAGGGAGTAGGGGGGAGTGGGGGCCAGGCTGGATCTCTTCCCCCTCATTCCCCCTGCATCTGGCACAGGACATACAGCAGGCATCAAATGTTTGCTCCAATGGTCCCCAAGTGGGAACAAGAGATCATCTGTGGGCTATCAGAGAAACAGCCATCCCTCTATTTGGGGACACTCACCTCGGGGTTGCAGGTTTTCCCAGCAACTGGGCAGCTGGTGTCATTGAAGATCTTATAGACAGCTTCGTTGGAAGTGGACAGGAAGCTAGAAGCTTGTTAAGGAATCTAAGTTCAGGGCTTAGGGACCACAGGGGCGCATAGAAAAAGAATCCATTCCCACGCCAGGTTCTGGCCTTGCCCCCAGGCTGTGGGTCATCTCCAGGCAAGATGGGCACTTTTAGCCATCCCTGGGGTCAGAGACCAGGATCTGACAGTGGATACATAGCGGTGCTAGCCCAGTAGGCGATGCAAAGGCACAGCAGGAAGAAGGTGACCAGTGGGTACAGCAAGGAGCACATCACGTATCCCACAGCCCTGGAAGGAGCAGAGACACAGACATCAAAGCCCAAGCAGCCCCCACAACTGCCCCAGCCTGACCCTCTGGCACCCCAGCACCCACCTGCTGGCTTCTTTGATGAGTGCAATGGCAATGAGAATTCTCTTCCGTAGAAAGATGAGCAGCAAGATGATAATAACCTCAATGATGCTCAGAATGATCACTGTGGGAGGCAGAGGGTGAATTCAAGCCTGCCACCTGCCTGGGCTCCCCGATCCCACCCAGGCCTCACCAAGTGGGGAGCTGGGACTCACTGAAGGCCACCCAGGTCTGCCGCAAGTGCAGGTACACACGGAAGTCTGTCTGGAAGCCAAGGTCCACCAGGGAGACGTCAGAGCCGGCCTCACCACGCAGCCGAGCATATTCCATGTAGCAATGCAATATTCCTGCACAGGGGAACCACGGTGCTACCACTGACCTCAGCCTAACCACTGTTCCCCCAATGCTGCAAAGCAGGTACAATGATACCCATTTAACAGAAAACAAAAACCAAGGCTGAGAGGGGGCTGCTGTTGCCTCAGGGCCTTTGCACTGGCTGTTCCTGCTGCCTGGTTCAGTCTCTCCCCAACTGGATCCCCTACATCGTCTAGTCTCTGCTCTAAAGTCACCTTCTCGTGCAACCTTCTAGGATCCCTTCCCCACTTTAGAATAATACACTCTTATACTCCAAATTCTTATCCCCCTTCACTGTTTTGACATCCCAGAGGTCACCTGGTTTGTTTCTTGTCCATCTTGCCCATACCCCCCTGGAATATAAACTCCACAAGAGTAAGATTTGTCCCGAAGTATTCATTGCTGTAAGCCCAGGACCCAGAAGACTGCCCAGGACATAGTCATTCAATACAAGATGGATGAGTGAGCAGGTATCAGGGTATTGTGTGACCTGAGGCTTTCCTGACCCCTCTGCATGCTCAGTTGCTTCAGTCGTGTCCGATTCTTTGAGACCCTAGGGACTGGAGCCCGTGAGGCTCCTCTATCCATGGGATTCTCCAGGCAAGAATACTGGAGTAGGTTGCCATTTCCTCCTCCAACCTGACCCCTCTGCCACCCTGTAATGATGATTCCTGGGTGGGGAGGGAGGACATGGGTGCTAACATCCAGTGGGGCAGCATTATGGATTTCCAGCATTCTCTTTAGCTCTCTGTAGAAGAAAATTATAAAGTACAGATAACGTACAAAAACCTAGTCACCAGAGATTTCCCTGGTGGTCCAATAGTTAAGACTCCCAAGCTCCCAATACAGGGGGATCAGGTTCAGTTCCTGGTCAGGAAACTAGATCCCACATGCCACAAGTAAGAGTTCGCATGTCACAACTAAAACATCCCTTGTGCCACAACTAAGACCCAGCATAGCCAAGGGGAGTAGCAAGATGTAATGGTGGTGATTTAGTTGCTAAGTCATGTCCAACTCTTGCAGCCTCATGGATTGTAACCCACCAGGCTCCTCCATCCATGGGATTTCCCAGACAAGAATGCTGGAATGGGTAGCCATTGCCTTCTCCAGGGGATCTTTCCAACCCAGGGATCAAACTCAGGTCTCCTGCATTGCAGGTGGATTCTTTACCATGGAGTCACCAAGTAACAAAGGCAATAAAACTATTTAAAAAACAAAACCAAAAAGCTAACCACCTAAACTGCCAGCACCTAGCTAGAAACCACTATTAACATGAATATTTTGGGAATTCCTGGCATCCCAGTGGTTAGGACTTTAGGCTTCCACTTCAGGGGGCATGGGTTTGATCTCTAGTTGGGAAACTAAGATCCTGCATGCTGCACAGTGCAGCCAAAAAAAAAAAAAAAACATGAATATTTTAATATCTGTGTCCTCAGTTTAGGTTGCATATCTGGCAAAGTTTAAATGAATAAACAGAACATGAAGCAATGTGTTCAGAGTCACAGGGCCCTTCCCCATCTCAATCATACCCTATCTTCTTCTCATCAACTCTCTAAACCGGTAAATACTAATTATTCCCATTTTATGGAGGAGGACACTGAGGAATGGGGAGGTTGAGTCACTTGCCCAAGGTCATAGAGCAAGGAAATGGAAGAGGCTGTATTCAGACCATGGGCTCTCTGGTGCCAGAGCATGTGGCCTTAACCACTGTGCTAGATGGCCTTCTTGACGATGACTTTGCTGTCAACAAAATACAGATCCAGCCCTGTTTGGGAACATTATGATCTAACCCATCGCACATAAATGAGCATGGAAGTTGTTTCCAAGTGTCTGCTCTAATAAACAATGTTGAGATGAACATCTTCACAAATATTCCCAGTGAAAGACATAAAGAATGTCTGATGGCTCAGGAGATTTTTTTTTTTTTTTTTTTGGTCATACCTTACAGCCTTCAGAATCTTAGCTCTGTGATCAGGGATCAAACCCAGGGCCCAGCAGTGAAAGCGCAAGTCCTAGCCACTGGACTACCAGGGAATTTCCTCAAGAGAAGATTCTGGGTTGTTTTGGCTGTGGGATATGTGGGATCTTGGGCTTCCCAAGTGGCACTAGTGGTAAGGAACCCGCCTGCCGGTGCAGGAGACATAAGAGACGCGGGTTCGATCCCTGGATTGGGAAGATCCCTTGAAGGAGCGCACAGCAACCCATTCTAGTATTCTTGCCTGGAGAATCCCATGGACAGAGAAGCCTGGTGGGCTATGGTCCATAGGGTCACAAAGAGTCAGACACGACAGAAGCAACTTAGCACTGCATGTGCAATCTTAGTTCCCTGACCAGGGATTGAACCCACGTCCCCTGCATTGGATGCATGAAGTCTTAACCACTGGACCACCAGGGAAGTCCCAAGAGAAGATTCTTGATGGGCAATGACAGCTCCAAGGGCACAGGCACTTTGCAGACAGTGGGGAGGGGAGGACACAGGGAGGGAGAGACTTACCGTAGCCTAGGACCAGGATCACCATGACGATCATCACCCAGACCATAATGCCAGCCAAGAATCGGAGCAGGATGATGAACAGGAGGCTCAGCACCATGGCGATAATCAGGCCTCTGAGAGAGAAAACAGGGACATAAATGGATCCTGATCCCCTCACCAATCTCAGATAGGGTAGCTTACCCTCCCTCTCAACTTACATGATAATCCAGTACCAGGAGACTGTGTAATCTTCAAATATCCTCATGGCCAGCTGCCGGGCCTCCAGGACTCCACTGGCCTTCCTGGGGGAGGGCAGACAAGGCTTAGGTAGGATCCCAATCCATGACTGGGCCAGCTCCAGGGGATGCCCTGTTCCCTACCCCACCCTGCCCCCCAGGGAAGCACAGTGCTGGCGTGGTAGGTCGAGGTCCTCACTTGGCGCCTTCTACCAGCTCCGTGATGTTTTTCCGAGAGCCAAGCCCATCCTCGTAGGTAGTCTCGTTGCCCACCATGAGGACCCCCTTGTGGGCATGGACAGCCGGGAAACATCGCTGGGCAACTATACGGAGTTGGAGATGGGACCAGTCAGGTGGAGCCCCTGAAACCTCCTCAGGCCCCTCCCGAGCTCAAGGGACCCCAGACTCACAGGGTTTGCTGGGAATGAGGACAGCAGGGCAGTCTCCATCTCGAAGGACTTCAGCCACACCCTGCCAAGAGACAACATGTGGTCGATCCTGCGGGCCAGTACTCTGGACCTGCTTTTGCCCAGGCTCCCTGGGCAGTTATCCACTTACCTTGTTTTTCTGGAAGCCAGGTAAACAGTACTGCTTGTAGTACTCAAAGTCCTCAGATGTATGAGCATTCAGGTAGGTGAGGTAACGGCTGGGACATTTCTCCACACAAATCTTGGGAGGGGCAGGAGGCAGGGGTTGGGTAGGGTCAGAACAGACACCTGATCCCCTCTTAGGACAGAGGACCCACCCTCCTCCCCCTTATTCATCAAGGGGAGAGAGAGGGCTGGGAGAGAAGCTACTACTAGAGGAGGAAAAAGGACCTGATTGATGTAAGCGGGGAGAGAAAACAGGAGAGGGGGGAAGTTACCTGGGGGGTGGGACACTGGAATTCCAGCAGGACCAGGGGGCTAGCACACTTCACGATGTTGAAATAAAACAGGAAGGGTTTGTTCCTGGGGTTGGGGAAGGGAGACGGAAACTGTCAAGACTTCTCCATCGGCCTATATAGAATTTCTTAATGAAAATAGAAATAACAACCATAATAACCACAGCAGCAGCTTCCTGCCAGGTGCTGTTTAAGCACTGGACATGTCCTGGCTCATCTAACCATCAGAAGAGTCCCACAAGAGTGGAAATGTCAGGATTCCCATTTCAGAGATGAGGCCCAGAGAGTCTGAGACACTTGCTGTAGGTCACACAGCCAGGGAATGGCACAGCTCATTTTGAACTTGCCCATTTGCCTCACCTGACATCAGATCTAGGACTGCTCTTCTCTGTCTCTCCCCTAATATGTGGGCCACCAGAGGACAAGACTTTGAATGTCTCATTTAGAGCCCTGTCCCCAAGGCCCAGTACAGAGGCTGGGGATGGTGGGAGTTTTATAAATACTTGTTGACTGGACTGGTGGATGGATGGAGGTGAGAGAAGCCTAGAACCTTCTCCCCAGTACTGAGGAAGTCTCTCCAGACCCAGTAGGCCCCAAGGAGCCACACTCACTCATTTTTCGTGCCCTTCTGCCCACAGAATTGGCCTCGGCTGTCAGTGGGGTAGATCACCTTTCGAGGGTCTCCGTGGGTCCAAGCTGTGGAGGGATCCAGGAATGTTGAGGTGATGGGACGCCACCACCAGCTCCCTGTCTGCCCCAGAGGCTGTGGGCTGCCCACAGACCCAGGAACCGCCATCCCATCCCCTCCTTCGCTTACCTATGATGCCTACAGCTACATAACCCACGATAGCCAGGAAGAGGAAGACACAGCAAATGATATCTGTGCAGCCTCTGTGGAGGAAGAGACCGTATCAGCGTGGGAGTACTGGACCCAACCTGCCTTGTGCACGCGTCCATGCTCAGTCATCAGTTGTGTCCGACCCTTTGGTATCCCGTGGGCTGTAGCCCACCAGGCTCCTCTGTCCATGGGATTTTTCAGGCAAAAATACTGGAATAGTTTGCCATTTCTTCCTCCACGGGATCTTCCCAACCCAGGGATTGAATCCGAGTCTCCTGCATTGGCAGGTGGATTCTTTACCTCTGAGCCACCTGGGAAGCCTTGTCCTGCCTTGTAAATGTACCACTGCTGCTGCTGCTAAGTCACTTCAGTTGTGTTCAACTCTGTGTGACCCCATAGACGGCAGCCCACCAGGCTCCACCGTCACTGGGACTCTCCAGGCAAAAACACTGGAGTGGGTTGCCATTTCCTTTTCCATGTGTTATTTGGACACATGTTCCTGAGTGGTACCAATGCTGTGAATTTTAACTATTAATGCCTTTCATTGCAGCACTATTGACGACAGCCAAGATATGGAAGCAACCTAAGTGCCCATCCATAGCTGAGTGGATAAAGGTGTGGTATATGTGTATACAATGGAATATTACTTGTGTGTGTGTCTGTGTGTGCGCGCACTCAGTCACTCAGTCATGTCCAACACTTGGCGACCCCATGGACTGTAGCCCACCAGGCTCCTCTGTCCATGGAATTTTCCAGGCAAGAATACTGGAGAGGATTGCCATTCCCTTCTCTAGGGGGTCTTCCCAACCCAGGGATTGAACCCACATCTCCTACATTGTAGGTGGATACTTTCTCTCTTTTTAAAATTTTATCTTTTGTTTTTTATATGTTATTTTTGCAGGTGCATTCTTTACTGCTGAGCCACCTGGTAGCCATGGAACATTACTCAGCCCTCCATAAAGAATGAAATCTTGCCATTTGCACAACATGCAACAGACCTGGAGGATATTCTGCTAAGTGAAACAAGTCAGACAGAGAAAAACAAATAATGTATGCTTTCACTTATATGTAAAATCTACAAAACAAAACAAATGAACAACAACAAAAAAAAAACAGAAACAGACTCACAGATGCAGGGCACAAACTGGCAGTTGTCAAGAGCGGAGGTCGGTGGGGGAATGGACAGAACAGGTAAAGGGGATTAAAAGTTACAAACTTCTGAAGAGGTACAAACTTCCAACTACAAAATAAGCCATGGGAATGTAATACACATAGGGAATGCAGTCAAAAACATTCTAATAACACTGTATGGTAATGGATGGTAACTGGTCTTATTGCAGTGATCATTTCATAACATATAAAAAATATTGAATTATTACATAGTCCACCTGAAACTAATATAATATTGTCTATTAATTATAACTCAATTTTAAAAAGCAAAAAATAAAAAATAATTTTAATACCTAATGCTACACTATCCTCAATGCAGGTTGCAACATTGTTTAGTTCTCTTTTGATTAAGTGCCCATTTCACTACATCCTTACCAGCATTATGGATTAATGTTTTTTAAAATTTAAGCTATTTTGTAGTGATCATTTTGCAATGTACAGAAATACTGAATCACTATGTTATGCACCCAGAATTAATTAAGTGATGTAGGTCAGTTATACTTCAAAAACAAAGAAACTAATTCATAGAAAGAGAGATCAGACATGTGATTACCAGAGGTAGGGTTTGGGAAGTGGAAGGGGGCATTGGATGAAGGTATTCAAAAGGTACAAGCTTCCATTTGTAAGATAAATAACTACTAGTGATATAATGTACAACACGGTAAATATAATGTTGCATGATAAATTATGAAAATTGTTAAGAGAGTAGACCTTAAACTATTTTTTAATATCATAAGGTTAAATATGAATATGATAAAATGTAAACCATACAGGGATTTACTTAATTAAGAACTACCTTCCACATAATCCTCCTCTCCCTGAGAAACCTCTGTTAATGATTTCTTGTGAGTTTTTAATTTACTGGTACAAATGTTTTCCAAAAAAAGTTTTTTTGGTTAACCCAGGTATGATTATGATACACCCACAGTTTGTGTCTTGCTTTTTTCACTATTATATTGAGAGGGATCCATGTGAGGACTCAGAAGGGCTCTTGTACATTTTGGTTGTGGTGGTTTAGTTACTCAGTCGTGTCTGACTCTTGTGACCCCATGGACAGTAGCCCGCCAGGCTCCTCTGTCCATGGGATTCTCCAGGCAAGTGGGTTGCCATTTCCTTCTCCAGGCTTGTACATTTTAGCAGCTGTGTAATAAAATAACCTAAGGATGCACTGTAATGTATCTAACTAGTTCCCAGACATGCAACTCAGATTGTTGGTTTTTGCCCATCTAGGCAAGGTTTGTGGAGAAGGAAATGGCAACTTACTCCAGGATTCTTACCTGGAGAATCCCGTGGACAGAAGAGCCTGGTGAGACCCAGTCCACAGGATCACAAAAAGTCGGACACTACTGAGAGACTAACACACACAGGTAAAGTCTGGGCTTCCCTGGTAGCTCAGCTGGTAAAGAATCTGCCTGCAATTCAGAAGACCTGGGTTTGATCCCTAGGTTCTAAAGACCCCCTGGAGGAAGGCATGGCAACCCACTCCAGTCTTCTGGCCTGGAGAATCCCCATGGATAGAGAAGCCTGGCGGGCTACACTCCATGAGGTGGAAAAGAGTCAGACACGACTGAGCGACTAAGCACAGCACAGCACAGGCAAGGTTTACTGAGAGAAATTTTTTCACATAATTTTAATTTCTGGAACGAAGAGCTATACATTTTTTTAAATGTCATATTTCCTAATTCCCTCCAAAAAAGACTGTATCAATTAGTTTCAGAGCAGAATATGTGTCAATCATTTTTAATTGAAGTAACATTGTTTTATAACATTATGTAATTTTCATGTGTACAATATTATATGCCTACTTGTGTATACCCTAGTGTGTCTTTTTTTTTTTTTTTTTAGTGTGTCTGTTTTTAACCTCTGCTAACCTGTGAGGGGGGAACTCTATTTGGTTCCTGTTTTACGTTACATTCCTTTACTTTCCAGTGAGTTTGAACATTTCTCCATAACTCCACTGTCTATAGTATTTCTGGTTCTATTAAATGGTTTGTTCCAGTCTTTTGCCTGAATTGAAAAAAATGCATTTGTAAAGACTCTCTATAGATGAAGAAAATTCCTTTATCATTCTTTTACCACTCTTTTATCTCTAAGTTGCAAATATGTATCACCAGTTTGTTGGAGAACAGATGTGGGTGTGGGTGTAAAGAAACAGGGGTGGAAGCAATGTTAGCTGACACTCCGCCCCTCCCAGGAACCCAGACCCCTTACCTGTTGTAAATGGGTCCTCTGAAGGCGGGGTCATACTTCTGTGGTGTTCCTGAAAATCAGAAAGATTGAACCGGGTGGTCCAAAATGAAGTTGGCAGACCACCCTTCCCCAAGATGTCCCCAGGGATGTCTCTAGCCACAGAGGAGTAAGATTCAGAGATAACTGGATTTTCCGTGAACTGCACAATTTATCACCTGGCTACCACTCACTGGAAGGACTAGGAGCGGGGCTAAAAAAGGGGCTGCCCGGGAGTCCGGTGGAAGGGGTAGGACCCAAAAACGGGATCTGGAGAAGCAGGCTACGAGCCCAGACCTCTGGGATGCGGGAGTTTTGGAGGGACCTCCGGGTGGGCCTAGGGACTGAGGGGTGCTGGCAGGTGATGCGGAGGGGAGGCTGGTACAGGCTGAGATCTGCCGTTCCGCGCTCCCCTCATCCCCCCTACCCCGGGTCCTCCCGCTGCTCCCTCCAAGTTGCCAGGCCCGCGTGCGCGGAGGGGGGCGCTGCCTACCGTGCTTCCCGTAATAAAGCTGCTGCTCCTTCCCCATCCCTGCGGGCGCCCGGCCCGACGGCGCCTGCCTGCTCCCGCTGCCGCCTCCCCTCTGCCCTCCGGTCCGGACGCGCGGGCGTCCCCAGCGGAGGGACCGAGGGACCGACTGGCGGCGGCTCCTCCCAGCAAAGAGCCAGGCGGGACGGCCCAAACCGGTCAAACCGGCCCTAGCGGAGCGGCTGCCTCGGACCTACTGGACCCAGAAACGGAGGGAGGGAGAGAGGGAGGAGAGAGCAGGGCGGGGCGGCAGCTGCTCCCGCCACTCACCCGCCGCCCAATTTAGCCCTCTCCGCCTCCCCGCCACCCAGGGAACTCTGGCTTCACCCAATGGCCTGGGCTAGCCTCCCCCCCGCCCCGCAACGAGGCGACACAGCCCTAAAACATCTCTCAACCCTGGAAGGCACCTAATAATTGTCCCATTCTGCAGATACGGAAACTGAGGCATCAGTGTCTGGCCAGGCACCCCAAAACAGGCAGACGACTGAACCCAAACAACCAATTATTCAGCACATTTGGGTGAATGCTCTCCAACCTGTGGGTGCATTTTTTAAAGAATAAGTGCCAACAGTTAAATATTGAGACAGTCCATATAAAAATCCACACCCCTGTCTCCTGAGAACTCCCAAATTAGAAATGACAGCCCCTTCCCCTACCCCATGCCACATCCCTGTCTGGCACTGCTCCCCGCTGGTTCCTTTGTGGCCCCCAAGGCTACACACCTCAGCTTACCATCCTTGCACCCTCTTACAATTGATAATCCTGAAGCATTTGCTTTGAAGAACATGCATTTATTGAGCACCTCCTGGGTACAGTGGCATTTGTGAAACCCAGTCTTGGGGAGCTGACATCTACAGGGTAAGCCTGGACTCAAATGATCCTGCCCCATCTGAGCCAGAGGATACTCAGTCAGTGCCTTATCTTCTCTGAGCCGCAACTTCCTCATCTGTGAAATAGGACTAAAGTGTAAAACCAAAACCAGCCACAGTGGGGACTTCCCTGGTGGTCCAGATGTTAAGAATCTGCCTTGCAATGCAAGGGACGTGGATTTGATCCCTGGTCAGAGAACTAAGATCCCACATGCCTCGGGGCAACTAAGCCCACTGGCTGCAACTACTGAATCCTTGAGCCATAGCTAGAGAGTCTGTGTGCCTCAGTGAAAGATCCTGAGTGCTGCAACTAAAACCCTATACAGCCAAATAAATAAAACAAAAACCAGCCAAAGACCAGGCATGGGATAGACACCAAGTATACAGTTGGCATAGATGTACTGTATTGCCAGTACAGGGGTATTCAACTGATGTGGAGGTATACAGTAGGTATGGGGTACTGGTGGTATGGGGTATATAGCCCATCAAGAGCTATACAATTAGGAGGGTATAGGGCCAGCATGGAGTTGTAAAGCTGGTAGGGTACATCCCCCTGCCCCAGCTATCCACCCCCACATCAGCAGTATGCTCCTTTAATCATGCTCCTGTTCAAACTGCTTCTCCCAACAGCCCTTAGGCCAGTTGCATACGTCACACCACATTCAACTCTACAGGTGACATGGCCTGATACAATTGGTATGGGAGTGTAGGCAACAGGAAGAGATATCCAGGGTGGGGCACACAGTCAGCACAGGGTTATCAATGTGGTCATATACAGTTGGTGTTCAACAATTGTTGCTCCAAGTTCAGGTAACCCCTGGTGGGAGTCTGGTCACCAGCTCAGCTTGTCCCTAGAGAAACATCACCTCCTGGAACTCCCAGGTGGCTCAGAGGTAAAGAATCCCCCTGCCGATGAGAGAGATGCAGGTTGGATTCCCGATCTGGGAAGATCACCCCTCGAGCAACTAAGCCGAGTGCCACAACTTCTGAGCCTGTGCTCCAGAGCCCAGGAGCGGCAACTACTGAAGCCGCAACTACCATGCACCCTAGAGCCCATGCTCTAGAACAAGAGAAGTCACCACAATGAGAAGCCCACACAATGCAACTAGAGAGCAGCCCCCGCCTGCCACAACTAGAGAAAACCTGCGCAGCAACAAAGACCCAGCAGAGCCAAAAATAAACACACAATGAAAAAAAAAAGAAAGAAATGTCACCTCCTCCCCAGTGGCTTCTAGCTGTCAAGGCCCCACTTGCCCCCTGGCCCACAACCTTCAGCAAACAGGCGAGGCCCAAGGCTCCAAGCCATGCCCTTGGGTGACCAGGCCTCTCAAAGGAGCCTTGTGGTTCTCGTGGTCCCTGCCAACTCAAAGGCAAACTGGTCCCACCCTGCCCAGGGCAAGCGGTGCCCAGGCTGAAGCTTCTTCTCTTTCAGATGTGTAGGTCGCCTGGGGACACTTCTGCAGACTCTAGCTCCACCCTGATGATGCTCAAATGTGGGTCTCTGGGGAAGGCCTCACCCTGAGTGGCACGGCCCTGTGGCACGTGCCCCCCTCAGCACCCCACATAGGGGCCTCACGGCGCACCTCCCATTCAGCACGGCTATATCAAACCACCATGGTCCCCCAGGCTGCTCTGCCCTCCTGGTGCTCAGGCCAGAAACCTTGCAGTTCTCTTCCAGGATCCAACAGCTTCTCACCCCCTCCTCGGCCCCCCATCTTGTCACGTGGCTGTCATTTCCTGCCTGAAGAGTGCAGGTGTCTCCACCCTGGTTTCTGAGCTCTCACACTTGTACTCCAGTCTGTTTCCCTGGTAGGGCCCAGCGGAGGCAGTGATCACCCGATTCAGGGTATGTCCCTCCTCTGCCCTGAACCCTCTATGGCTCCCACCTCACTCTGAGCCAAAGCCCAAGTCCTCCCCATGGCCCACAAGGCTGTGCCCACCCTGCCCTGTCCCATCCCTGCCCTCAGCCCCTCTCATGCTCCCCTTTCCTTCTCCATTCCATTCACTGGCCTCCTGGCTATACTGTAGGTTATACTGGTTACAGCTTTCCAGGTGGCTCAGCAGTAAAGAAGCCGCCTGTCAATGCAGGAGACGCAGGTTCAATTCCTGGGTCGGGAAGATCCCCTGGAGGAGGAAATGGCAAATGGCAATCCACTCCCATATTCTTGCCTGGAAAATCCCACGGACAGAGGCGCCTGGTGGGCTATATAGTCCACAGGATCGCAAGTCGGACATGACTGAGCGACTGAGCCTGGAAAACCCTATGGACGGAGGAGCCTGGTGGGCTGCAGTCTATGGAGTCGCTAAGAGTCGGATACGACTGAGTGACTTCACTTTCACTTTTCATTTCATGCATTGGAGAAGGAAATGGCAACCCACTCCAGTGTCCTTGCCTGGAGAATCCCAGGGACGGGGGAGCCTGGTGGGTGGCCGTCTCTGGGGTTGCACAGAGTCAGACATGACTGAAGTGACTTAGCAGCAGCAGCAGCAGAGCGACTGAGCATGATACTATACTATACTCTGTTATACTATACACTGTTTTTAAAAAACTTTTTCACTTTTATCAATGGTTGTGACTATGAGGGATTCATAAAATGTCACAAAACTCTATTTGCTATTGAACTGTCTACTTCTAAATAGGAGACAGACACTGGTACAGCAATTGCTTTTATGTGGAAAGTTAAATTTTTTTGAGAAAAGATTGACATATATATATATATTTGTTCCCTTTTTGAATTTCAACCCCCCAAATATTCCAGCAAAACAACAGTAACAACAACAACAAAAAACCAAGGGAAGTTGGGCTGGGTATCTCCTGCCGAGGATGGTGGAGTGGCCACCATGAGCCCTCGTCCCCCTGATTATATTGTAAACACACCAGGCATGGTTCTTACATCAGACCTTTGCACGGGCTATTCCTTTTCCCTAGAGATCTCTTCCCTGAGAAAGCCACTTGGCTCCACATTTCTTTTTTTGTATTTATTTACTTGGCTGTGCCAGGTCTTGGTTGAGGCATGTGAACTCTTAGTTGCAGCATGTGGGATCTAGTTCCCTGACCAGGGATCAAACCCAGGATCCCTGCATTGGGAGTGTGGAGTCTTAGCCACTGGACCACAGTGAAAGTCCTGCTCCACCTCTTTCAACCTCAAACATCACCTCCTTAGAGAGGCTTTCTCCGATGATCCTATCTAAAACAGCACCCTTTCCCCCGCTCCTGTTACCCTATTTTATTTTGTGTCTTACCACCTGCCACATCACTTATTTACACATTGACAGTTCACTGTCTCTCCCCATGTCTGTTGGCTGCACAAGGGCAAGGATTTCTGTTTTTTTCGTAACACTGTCCCCAGCACTCAGCATTGTACCTGACATGGAACGGGCACTTAGTCAGGATTTGTTCAATGAACAACCGCAATATATTATTCACGTATATATAGCTAAGACTGGAAATAAAAAATGCAGCTTAGAGTTTTCCAGATGCATGTATTTTTTTAAATTAATTTGCATTAATTTTACACATAGAAGAACTGAATACATGATAAATATCCAGTGGGCAGGGAAAAGATGAATCAGTCAATTGCCTTGACTATGCGTTAGGGAGAAAATAGTTAATTCCACTCCCACCACACAGCAAAACAAATTCCACACAGATTACTCATGCATACAAATATATAAAACTCAAAACTTCAACAAGTATGATGGGAAGACCAAAGAGCATATTTCTACCATCTGAAAGCAGGTGAAACTGGTAAGGTGGGTGGGAGAGAGAGAAAGGAGCACTGGAATTTTCTCATGTCAGCCAAATGGCAGCCTGAACGGCAGAGTGGAAACAGTCAGATAAGAACAGCTGGTGCTGGGACTTCCCTGGCAGTCCAGTGACTAAGACTGCATACTTCCACTGTAGGGGGCACAGGTTCAATTCCTGGTCAGGGAACTAAGATCCCACAAGCCACCTGGCGCAGCCAAAAAAAAAAAAAAAAAATATATATATATATATATATATATATATATATATATATATGTAAATAGGACTTCCCTGGTGGTCCAGTGGTTAAGAATCTGCTTTGCAATGCAAAGGACATGGTTTCCATCCCTGGTCAGGGAACTAAGATCCCACATGCAACTAAGTCTGAGAGCCACAACTAGAGAGTCCATGAGTTACAAGGAATAGATCCAGCATGATACAAAGAAGATCCTGCATGCTGCAACTAAGACCTGAAGCAGCCAAAAAAAAAAAATATATATATATATATATAATGTTGCTGTTCAGTGGCTCAGTCATGTCCGACTGTCTGTGGCCCCATGGATGGTAGCCTGCCAGGTTCCTCTGTCCATAAAATTTTCCAAGCAAGCATGCTGGATCAGGTTGCCATTTCCTACTCCATGGGATCTTCCTGACTCAGGGATAGAACCCACATTTCTTGCATCTCCTTCACTGCCAGGTCGATTCTTTACCACTAGTGCCATTCATATATATATATATATAAAACCCACTTTACGGGGAGGAAGCAAGTGGTCAGTTCCTACTCCAGTTTTGAAGGGCGAGTGGGAGCCACTGAGGGTGTTTGAGCATTATGAGGCCAAGCTAGGGAGGGAAAGATGCATGGGCGGGCAAGTCTCAGCTCTCAGGGAAATTGGTAGCCATGGATGGGACAGGTGGGCTATAGCCTTGCAGTGTCAACTTGAGTTATCCTTCCATAAGATGGAATTAAAGATGCAGAGAGAGGCACCTGGTTTAGCCTTGGCTCAGGGCCTTGCCTTGTGGGTGGCTCAGGAAATAAAAGAAGGAACATGGGTACTGTGGGGCTTCCCCCATGGCTCAGCAGTAAAGAATCCAGCTGCAAGGCAGGAAATGCAGGAGACGTGGGTTCAGTCCTTGGATCGGGAAGATCCTCTGGAGAAGGAAACGGCAACCTACTCCAGTATTCTTGCCTGAAAAATTCCATGGACAGAGGAGCCTGGTGGGCCACAGACCATGAGGTCACAAAGAGTCAGACACAACACAAGCAACGGAGCACGCACAATTGGTAGTGTCATCTGATCTGTTCCATTAGCTTCTGTTTTAACATTAGCCAAGTGGGGTGGAGGCAGGGGCAAGGCGAATACTAATGGTTTGATAATTGAGCCTGGTTCAAACACTGCAAGACAAAAACTTGGTGAATCTTTGCAACGATGATGCAAGATAATACGAACAGTAGAACGCCCCAGTGCCCCCATATTACTGTGTGCCCGAGAGTCTTCTAAAACGTTACATGGTGTACCTTGGTTCACCCTTATAGCAATTCTGTGAGGTTGATTCCATCACTGCTCGCATTTGACAGATGCAGAAACTGAGGCCCAGAGAAAAACAACATGCCAGTGGCCACAAAAATGACGAGCAACAGAGCTGGGCCACCCAGCCCCTGAGTTAGTGTTTCCTTTGGATGCTGTAAGCAATTACCACCAACTTGGTGGCTCAAGACACAAATTTATGGGACTTTCCTGGTGGTCTATTGGTTAAGACGTCACCTTCAGGTGCAGCGAGTACAGGTTTGATCCCTGGTTGGGGAGCTAGGACCCTACAGGCTTCACAGCCAAAAAAACCAAAACATAAAACAGAAGCAATATTGTAATAAATTTAATAAGGACTTTAAAAATGATCCACATTTTTTGGATCATTTGTTTGTTTCTTCATTATTTGGATCATTTGTTTCATTTGTTTTGAAAACAAAACACACACAAATTTATTATCACAGTTCTAGAGATCAGATGTTCAAAGTGCATCTCACTAAGCTAAAATCAGGGAGTCGGCCAGGCTATGTTCCTTCTGCAGTTTCTCAGAATCTGTTTCCTCGCCTCTTTCCAGCTTTTTGGCTCATGTCCTCCTCCTCCATCCTCAAAGCCAGCATTCCCATCAAGCCTACATCTGCTTCCATTGCTGCGGCTCCTTCTCTGACTCCCCTACCTCCATCTTTTCTTTATGAGGACTCTTGTCCTTGGGCCCATTTGGATAACTGAGAATAATCTCCCCATCTGAAGATCCTAAACTTAATCCCATCTGCAAAGTCCCTGTTGCTGTGAAAGGTAACACATTCACATTGTTTAGTTGCTCAGTCAGGTCAGACTCTTTGGGACCCTATGTACTGTAGCCTGCCCAGACTGCTCTGGGCATGGGATTCTTCAGGCAACAATACTAGAGAGGGTTGCCATTCCCTTCTCAAGGGGGAATCTTCCTGGCCCAGGGATCGAACCCGAGTCTCCTGCATTGGCAAGCAGACTCTTTACCACTGAGCCACCAGGGAAGTCCACAGGGTTCCAGGAATTAGGACATGGACATCTTTGCATGTGTGCCAGGTTGCTTCAGACATGTCCAGTCCTTTGCGACCCCCTGGACTATAGCCCACCATACTCCACTGTCCATGGGATCCTCCAGGCAAGAATACTAGGGAGGGTTGTCATTTCCTTTTCCAGGGGATCTTCCCCACCTCAGGGTTCTGGCATTGGTAGGTGGGTTCTTTACCACTAGAGCATCCTGGGAAGCCCATGGACATCTTCAGGGGTGGGGGTGGGGGGCTATTATTCTGTCTACTATGGCGTCTTAACCATTTTTTTCACACTTTAAAAAGGATAATTTTTACTATCTTCTGGTCACACCATGCCGCATGCAGGATCTGCGTTCCCCAACCAAGGATTGAACCCAAGCCCCCTCTGGTGGAAGCGTGGAGTCTTAACCACTGGACTGCCAGGGAAGTCCTCATGTCTTAACCATTTAGGGCAGGAGTTGTCAAACCATCCGTTCCCCATTGGGCAAATCAGTCCACCATGTTTTGATATGGTTCAGGGCTAAGAACGGTCTTTCTGTTTTCAAGCAGCTGACAAACATCACAAGGAGACTACTTTGTCACATTAAATTTGAATATCAGCAGACTTCCCTGGTGGTATGGTGGATAAGAATCCATCTGCCAATGCAGGGGACACAAGTGTGATCCCTGGTCAGCGAAGACCTCACATGCCTCAGAGCACCCAAGCCCGAGCGCCACAACTACTGAACCTGTGCTCTAGAGCCTGGGAGCCACAACTACTGAAGCCCCCCACCTCTAAAGCCCCGACTCTGAAACAAGAGGAGCCATCACGACGAGAAGCCCGAACACCACACAGAAGAGTAGCCCCCAGTGGTCACCGTTAGAGAAAGCCCAAGTGCAGCTACAAAGACCCAGCGCAACCAAACATAAAGGAAGAAAGAAAATGTTTAAAAATTAAAACGTCACCAACTACAAATCAAGTTTGCTTGGCACACGGCCATTCTCATTCGTTTTCATACGGCCAGTGGCTGCTTGCTTTCATGTTGTCTGTTATCTGTGGCAGACTAGAGTAGCAGGCATAGATTGTATGTGAAAACATCCACTCTCTGGACCTTTACAGAAGTTCACTGCCCCCTGATCTCTAGGCCATGAACCAACAGGTGTTGGGCCCAAGTCTGTGCCAGCGTGTTGTGTGTGCTCTGCTTATAATGGAAAACAGTGGTAAAGGCACGCCATTCATTCCCCAGCAATACAGGTGGGGAAATTGACAAGCCCTTTCCCTTTGCAGTCTGCTGTTTTCCTGTGTTGAGAATGGGGCTCATACTTGCATTTGCTGATACGTGTTGCCAGGGCTTGATGCTCAGAAAGCACTTAGCAGGGGCTTCCCTGGTGGCTCAGTGGTAAAGAATCTACCTGCCAACGCAGGAGACACGGGTTTGATTTCTGATCCAGGAGGATCCCACATGTTGCAGAGCAACTAAGTCCGTGTACCATAGCTACTGAAGCCCTCTTGGCTACAGGCCTGTGCTCCGCAGCAGGAAAAGTCACTGTAATAAGAAGTCACAGCACCACAACACAGTGGACCCCGCTCACCACAGCTAGAGAAGGCCCACGCAGTAATGAGGACCCAGGACAGCCAAAAATAACTAAAGACATTTACATTAAAAAAAAAAAAGAAAAGAAATGCTAACTAGGGATTTGCCTGGTGGCCCAGTGGTTAAGATTCTGAGCTTCCACTGCAGGGGGGCAGAGATTCAATCTCTGGTCAGGGGACTAAAATCCCACATGCCACATGGCCCGAAAAAGTTGCTAACCAGGAACATGGTACCATATGACAGAGGAGGCAAACAGAGGCCACATGCTCAGACCACATAGCTGATGAGGGAAGGAGCTCTGAATCAAACCGAGGGTCCTCTGGCTCCAACCCAGGCCTTTTAGGGGCAAGTACTGGGATAGGCAGAGCTAAAAATGTGACGGTGGTCGGGGAGAAGGCATGGGGAGTCAAACCGTTAGATCAGGCTCCAGGAGGAGAGGTGGCTGTTGGGTCCCTCCCTTGCTGGGCATGAGGGCCAGCCCGCCCAGTTCAGTGGGTGTAGGAGATAAGGGAACAGGCTGCCCAGCCACAATTCCAGTGGTCAGGACATCAAGTGCCACCCAGCCCTTGTAGCTTCTGGAGACAAGCCAAGTCCCCAAGGCCTCCCCGACACAGCCAGCCCAGCCCTCCCCTGCCTTCCCAGAAACCTCTGCCTGGGTAATGGACATCCCAGCTGCCCAGACAAGTCCCCTTGACAAATATTTCAGGACAGCAGCTGGGTAAGAAAACTAGAAGTGATTCTCCTGACCAAAAGGCTAGGAGCAAAAGACTGAGTGCCTACTGTGTGCTAGGCGTCAAAACAGAAATTTCCTTCTAGGAACTCGCTTTATTATTTTATTTTATTTATTTGTTGTTAGCTGTGCTGAGTCTTCATCGCTGCATGGGTTTTTCTCTAGCTGCAGTGAGTGGGAGCTACTCTCTAGCTGCTGTGGGCTTCTCATTTCCGTGGCTTCTCTTGTGGAGCGCAGGCTTCAGTAGTTGTGCCTCCCGGGGACTGGAGCACAGGCTCAACAGCTGTGATACACGGGTTGAGGTGCTCCTCAGTCCGTGCGGTCTTTCCGGATCAGGGATTGAACCTGTGTCTCCTGCACTGACAGGTGAATTCTTTACCAGTGAGCCACCAGCAAAGCCTTAGGAACTCATGTAATCCTTATGATGAAGGATTTCCCTGGAGGCTCATTGGTTAAGACTTTGTGCTTCCACTGCAGGAGGTGTGGGTTCGATCCCTGATAGGGGAACTAGGATCCCACATGCCTAAAACAAAAACAATCCTTATATTGAGGCTCTGAGGGCATGTCTATGCTGTGCTTAGTTGCTCAATTGTCTCTGACTGTTTTGCGATCCCACAGACCAGGCTCCTCTGATCACGGGATTCTCCAGGCAAGACTACTGGAATGGGTTGCTGTGCCTTCCTCTAGGGGAATCTTCCTGACCTGAGGGCATATTGCACAATGAAGCAGAGACCCAATGATGCTTCCTGACTTGCCTGAGGGACACAGAGCCAGCAGGAGCTGAAATTTTGAACTCTTCTCCTGATACCATGCTCTTCTTTTTTTTCCTTCAAACCTTTTTCAATTTTTTTTTTTTTGGTCGCACCTCGAGGCTGGTGGGATCTTAGTTCCCTGACCAGGGAATGGAAACCAGGCCCTTGGCCGTAAAAATGTGGAGTCCTAACTATTGAGCCTATGTGCTGTAACCCCTGAAGCCTGTGCGCTTACAGCCTGTGCTCCATCCACAACAACAGTACCAAGCAATTCCCTCAATTTTTATTTTGCATCGGAGTAGAGTTGATTTACAATGTTGTGTTAATTTTAGGTGTACAGCAGAGTGATTCAGTTGTACATATATGGTTTAATCAGCTAAGTCATGTCTGACTCTTTGTGACCCCGTGGACTGTAGCCCGCCAGGCTTCTCTGCCCGTGGGATTTCCCAGGCAAGAATACTGGAGTGGGTTGCATTTCCTTCTCCAGGGGATCCTCCCAACCCAGGGACTGAACCTGCGTCTTCTGCATTGGCAGGTGGATTCTTCACCATGGAGCCACCGGGAAGCCCTCAAGTCATGCTGTGCATCCAAAAACAACAGTAACAACAGAAACAAACAGGGCTTCCCCGGTGGCTCCGCAGTGAAGAATTCGCCTGCCAGTGCAGGAGACACGAGTTCATTCCCTGATTCAGGAGGATCGTACAAGCCACACAGCAACTGAGCCCGAGAGCCAAAACTACCGAGCCTGTGCTCTATAGCCCAGAAACTGCAACTAATGAGCCCATAGGCCACAACTACTGAAATCTGAGCCCTAGAGCCTGTATTCTGCAATAGAAGAAGCCGTTGCAGTGAGAAGCCCCTGTACGGCAACTAGAGAAAAGCCCACACAGCAGCAAAGACCCAGCACAGCCACGAATAGATAAATAAAAACAAACAAATGAAAACAGAGGCCCAGCTCCTCCCACGGTGCACAAAGCCCTATACAATCTGCCCACTCCCTCTCTTCCTCCACCTCTTCCTAGTCTACCCTTTTATCTATTCACTCCAGCCACAGGCCCTCCTGACTGCTCCTTCTAGAAACTTGAGACATGACCCTGCCCCTGGGCCTTTGCACAAGCCTTGCCTACCGCCTGAGAAGTTCTACAGGGCTCCCTTTCCTATGCCTCTGGTGACCTCTGAAGAGTGACCTGTTTCTATTTGAAATTAAACCTTGCCTCCAGGCCCAATAGATCACTGCCCTCCCTTCTTCCTGATAAACTTTTCTCCAGAGCCCTTCTCTTAGCCTTAGTATCTTATCTGGGGATCCCTTGACAAGGTCAGCTGGACAAGGGCTGGGTCTCCAGAGTCTAGGACAAAACCTGGCCCATGGTCCCTGCACAATAAATGTTTGCTGAAGGAAGTTCAGTTCAGTTCAGTCACTCAGTCGTGTCCGACTCTCTGTGACCCCATGAATCGCAGCACACCAGGCCTCCCTGTCCATCACCATCTCCCGGAGTTCACTCAGACTCACGTCCATTGAGTCCGTGATGCCATCCAGCCATCTCATCCTCGGTCGTCCCTTTCTCCTCCTGCCCCAAATCCCTCCCAGCATCAGAGTTTTTTCCAATGAGTCAACTCTTCTCATGAGGTGGCCAAAGTACTGGAGTTTCAGCTTTAGCATCATTCCTTCCAAAGAAATCCCAGGGTTGATCTCCTTCAGAATGGACTGGTTGGATCTCCTTGCAGTCCAAGGGACTCTCAAGAGTCTTCTCCAATACCACAGTTCAAAAGCATCAATTCTTTGGCGCTCAGCCTTCTCCACAGTCCAACTCTCACATCCATACATGACCACAGGAAAAACCATAGCCTTGACTAGATGGACCTTTGTTGGCAAAGTAATGTCTCTGCTTTTGAATATGCTATCTAGGTTGGTCATAACTTTTCTTCCAAGGAGTAAGCGTCTTTTAATTTCATGGCTACAGTCACCATCTGCAGTGATTCTGGAGCCCAAAAAAATAAAGTCTGACACTGTTTCCACTGTTTCCCCATCTATTTCCCATGAAGTGATGGGACTGGATGCCATGATCTTCGTTTTCTGAATGTTGAGCTTTAGGCCAACTTTTTCACTCTCCTCTTTCACTTTCATCAAGAGGCTTTTTAGCTCCTCTTCACTTTCTGCCATAAGGGTGGTGTCATCTGCATATCTGAGGTTATTGATATTTCTCTCCACAATCTTGATTCCAGCTTGTGTTTCTTCCAGTCCAGCGTTTCTCATGATGTACTCTGCATATAGTTAAATAAGCAGGGTGACAATATACAGCTTTGACGGACTCCTTTTCCTATTTGGAACCAGTCTGTTGTTCCATGTCCAGTTCTAACTGTTGCTTCCTGACCTGCATACAGATTTCTCAAGAGGCAGGTTAGGTGGTCTGGTATTCCCATCTCTTTCAGAATTTTCCACAGTTTATTGTGATCCACACAGTCAAAGGCTTTGGCATAGTCAATAAAGCAGAAATAGATGTTTTTCTGGAACTCTCTTGCTTTTTTCATGATCCAGCGGATGTTGGCAATTTGATCTCTGGTTCCTCTGCCTTTTCTAAAACCAGCTTGAACATCAGGAAGTTAATGGTTCACGTATTGCTGAAGCCTGGCTTGGAGAATTTTGAGCATTACTTTACTAGCATGTGAGATGAGTGCAACTGGGTGGTAGTTTGAGCATTCTTTGGCATTGCCTTTCTTTGGGATTGGAATGAAAACTGACCTTTTCCAGTCCTGTGGCCACTGCTGAGTTTTCCAAATTTGTTGGCATATTGAGTGCAGCACTTTCACAGCATCATCTTTCAGGATTTGAAACAGCTAGGAACCTGTATGCTTATCAAGATTAAAAAAACAAAACTTCAGGAGCCTTGAGACTAAGAAAAATCACTCTTCCCTCGTGGTACAGTGGATTAGAACCCACCTGCCAATGCAGTAGACACAGGTTTGATCCCTGGTCCGGGAATATCCCACATGCCTCCGAGCAACTAAGCCCGGTGCCACAACTACTGAGCCCACGTGCTGCAACTACTGAAGCCTGTGCTCCGCAGCAGAAGCCACTGCCTTGAGAAAGCCACGCACCACAACAAGGAGTAGTCCCCATTTGATGCAACTAGAGAAAGCCAGTGCGCAGCAATGAAGACCTAGCACAATTTTTTTAAAATAAATAAATCATTAAAAAAATACAAAAGGAAAACCACTCTCCCTCTCACCCCTGGCCTAGAGCCACTGCTTCCTCTCTGGGGTGCAGAGGGCAGTTCCTCTCACTGGTTTCCCTTCTGAACATTGTCCACAGGTCGCATACCCAAGCAGATTTCCAGCTATATTTATCCCTTATTCTTCACTCCCCTTGTTTCCTTAAACACTCCATTCCCTACTTTGCTGTTTCACAGCCTAACATAATTAGACACTGTTTCCCCATCAGCAAGGTTAGACCTACTTCATCTTACAAGGCAACATAGTAGCCCATTCTAGGAACAGTGCCTTTTCTCATGAAACCAACCTGAGGAGCTTTAAAAAGATACAGATGCCACATATACACACAGAAATAAACAGTCTAAGCTCTGGAAAGTCTTTCTGGCTGCCTTACCTCCCGGGCAAGGACAGTGAGCTGAGAGCATATGAAGAGTTCTTTCACTCAGAAACCTAAAATCATCTGTGTGGTTGAGGGCTAATTTTTAATTTTCAGCCCTCCCCACCCCAGTAGAGAGAATACATTAATTTTCTTATATGAGTTTTAAATCTTATTTTAACATAATTTTCCTTGGGACTTTCCTGGCGGGTCCAGTGGTTAGGACTTGGCACTTTCACTGCAGGGACCTACGTTCTATTCCCTGGTCAGGGAACTAAGATCCCACAGGCCACCTGGTATGGTCAAAATAATGAAAATTCTCCCATTGGGGACTGACTGGGAAGGGGCAGGAGATACCTTCCTTATCAGGAAAGAAGAGTCTTATCAGAGATCTGCACATTTTTCCCTAAGGGCAAGGTGTTAAAGATTTTAGTCTTTCTCGTTAGTATATTGCCTCTCTCACAGATTCTTCTTCTTTCTGCTGCTGCTGCTGCTGCTGCTAAGTCACTTCAGTCGTGTCCGACTCTGTGCGACCCCATAGACGGCAGCCCACCAGGCTCTGCCGTCCCTGGGATTCTCCAGGGAACTATTTAAAAATATAAGAGCCATTCTTAGTCCTTGGGCTTCCCTTGTAGCTCAGTGGGTAAAGAATCTGCCTGCAAGGCAGGGTTTGATTCCTGGGTTGGGCAGATACCCTGGAGAAGGAAATGGCATCCACTCCAGTATTCTTTTTTTTTTTTTAAATATTTATTTATTTATTTGGTTGTGCTGGCTCTTAGTTGCAGGATCTTTGATCTTCATTGCCGCAGGCAAGATCTTTAGTTGGGGCTTATGAACCAGCTTCCCTGGTGGCTCAGAGGATAAAGCATCTGCCTGCAATGCGGGAGACCCAGGTTCGATCCCTGGGTTGGGAAGATCCCCTGGAGAAGGAAATGGCAACCCACTCCATACTCCAGTATTCTTGCCTGGAGAATCCAATGGACAGAGGAGCCTGGCGGTCTACAGTCCATGGGGTCGCAAAGAGTCGGATATGACTGACAGACTTCACTTTCACTTTCTGAACTCTTAGTTGCAGCATGTGGGATCTAGTTCCCTGACCAGGGATTGAACCCAGACATCCTAAACTGGGAACATGGAGTCTTAGCCACTGGACCACCAGGAAAGTCCCCACTTCAGTATTCTTGCCTGGAGAATCCCATGGACAGAGGAGGCTGGCAGGCTATAGTCTATGGGGTTGCAAGAGCTGGACACAACTTAGAGACTGAACCACCACCTTTCTTAGTCCACTGGCTTTACAAAAACAGGTTACAGACAACAATATCAATAACAATACTTAACACTACTGAGCTGAACCCTTAAAAATGGTTTTGATTTTAAATTTCATGCTATGTATTTTACCAAAAAAATTTTTTTTAATTAATAATGATAAGCCTTCCTTGGGCATGAGGAGATTCTGTGAGATGGTCACATTTTTCACCTGATCTGGGTGCTGGTTACCTGTGAAGACTCCTCGAGCCTCATACATTTAGGATCTGTACCCTATTAGGTATGGATTTTCAACCTCAATAAAATTTTAGGGAGTGCCCTGGTGTCCTAGTGGTTAGGATTCAGTGCTGTCATTGCCATGGCCCAATTTCAGTCCATGGTCCAGGAACTGAGATCCTTCAAGCTGTAAACATGGCCCAAATATAAAGAAATAAAAATAAAATTTCATCTTAAAAAAAAAAGTTTAGAACAGTCCCCTTGATTAATATAAGGGGTCTACCCACAAATACACAACTTATTGCAACCATCAACAACAATTAAGCAGGATTTCTAAGAACACGATATAGAACAGGAACACAGTGTTAAATACCTTTCATTCAACAAATATTTGTTGAGCACCTACTATGTGCTATGTGCCAGACACCGTGGATACTTTCAAACCAAACAGACATGTCTTCCTGACTCATGAAGCTAGCTGACATTTTTGTAAAAAGGCATTTAAAACAAAATCACTAAATAAAGAATTTGTATATAATTGCATGTGAAGTCCTAAGCCTAGACTCTGTCTGGAAGAAAACACAAGATTTTGTAACACAGATGCATGAAGGAAGTGTGACGTGGGGGATGGAGAAGAATATTTTCTTAGTAAAGCTTGCATCTTTTGTCTTTCGAACCACGTGAATGTATTATCACTTCTTCCAAAAAAGGTATAATTAACAATAACCTCTCCCAACAATATTTTTAAAAGCTCAGATGCCAGAGCCCTCCTACTGGCTGAGTTGAACTCTTTAGCGAATGGGGCCTTGGAATCTGTTTTTAAAACAAGTGCCATGGGCAGCCTTCCCTGGCAGTCCAGTGGTCAAAACTCTGTGCTTCCAAAGCAGGGGGAATAGGTTCAATCCCTGGTCAAGGAACTAAAATCCCACCTGCCTTGCAGCTCGGCCAAACAAAACAAACAAACAAACAAACAAGCACTGTGACTTCTTTCTTAGTCCCGCACCCCCATCAGAGTCTATTGTTTTAGGTTCTAGAATATTTTTCCATGCTGCTCATGCCAAGGGTGGGTTGGAAAGGATGGCAGTGAGCCTTGTTGACATCCGTCCGGGACAGGAGCCATTTCCTGGCTTCCTCAGAGATGCTGCCTTCCTCTAGGTATGATGTGTAATAGGGAGGAAGCTTTCTGTCCTGCCCAGTCTTATCTAAGTATACATCCTGACAAAGAGGGCTGCTTCCACATCAGCTCCTAGAAAAATCCACGTCCTCAGGATCACCAGTCCCAGAGGCCTCCCGAGTGTCTCCAGATAACCAGGCACTGTGCAAAGCACTTTTCACCTGCCAATACAGTCTGCCCAGCCCTACTGATGAAAATACCGAGTCCCAGAGAGGTCACCAACTCACCTACAGTCACACAGCTTGTATGTATCAGAACCAACCAGGATTTGAGCCTCTATCAGTCTGACATCACCCCCTAAATTCACAGTGACTGATAGGAAGATGCCAGAGTACAAGGGAAGTATAGGGGACCCACTCTTTCCAAAGCACAATTTCCCAAGGGAAATCTCCCTGTTTTCTGGCCGGGACTTCACCGGGCAGTGCGAGAACCCTAGATTTTTGGTTCTGATGAGAATGAACGACTTACAAACTAAGCAAGATATCCTCATCATCATGCCCACCCTTCGCAGCCACTTCAAGGAGTCAAACCCTGTGGCCCCTCTGGAGGAGGTGCAGGCCTGGCTGCAAGACCTGTCTCTCACTCTGAAGTCTCCATCTCACACTTCCCTGGACTTCATAGAGAGAAATCATGAAGCAACTGTGTGGTTAATTTGCTGTTCCCTCTGCCTGGACCACACTTTGCTTAAATCTTCCCATGGCTAGCTCAATCTCCAGCCATTGGTCACCTAAAATAATCCCAGATGATTCTGCCCCAGATACACACAAACACACACACACAAACAGACACACACACAAAGACAGACATACCCACAATGTCCTGTTCATTGCCTCACAAAGCATACAACAACCTAAAATTACTTATTTATTCAAGAATTTTTCCACTCTGTTCACTGCTGTATTCTGTGTCTAGACACTGCCTGAAAAAGGATGCTCAACACATACTTGTCGATGGAATGTGTTTCTGATGCCCAGCACAAGGTCTGTTGGACACATAAGTGCCCTGTCTCCCGTGTGGTCCTGGCAGGTCTATGGCTGGCTCCCTTTGACCAAATACCGGGTGAATCACATTACTGTCCCCTCTGTCCCCAGGCTTGCCTCCCAGAGACCAAAGATACCAAAGGTGCTGCCCACAGACAGGCAGGACCCCAGGTGGAGAATTCCAGATCAGAGAAAGCCAGCCACACCCAAGGGACAGACAGCACTGGGCAGCCACGGGGTCTGGGGCTTGGGCCAAAACCAAGAGTGAGGGGGCCCCTCAGGAGGTCGGGGCTGCCAGCTTCAAGCAGGGAAGGGAGTGGCTGGGCAGTTGCCAGGCTCTTGGCTGGGCTGGGCAGGGAGAGGCTTGTCTATCTGTCTGTCTGTGCAGCCTCTGGAGGCCGCAGTCCCTGAGGGGAGGGAGGCACAGCTCTACAGGGCTTGTTTTTCTCGATTATTTTTAAGTGGTTTCCGGACCCCTCCCCAAGGCCCCTGGGTCTCTCAGTTTCCAGGAAGTTTCGGTTACACAAGAGAGATAGCAGAGCCCCTTTACCCCGGGCAGTGCCACGTGGGGCGTGCGACCAGCTGGGCTCTGGGGACCCAAAAATGGAGAAGAGAAAAGAGAAACAGAGGACTACACACCCCTCCGTGGGAACCCGGGGAAGAGAAGCACCACAGGGCGTGGGCGCGGAGGAAGCCTCATCATTGCCCCATTCCACGGACCCAGAGGCTAAGGCCACCCTCAGAAGCTGGCGGGAGCGGGGACCCCTTCCAAAGGCGAGCAAGGCCCCCGGCTGCTGGCACAGGGCAGGGAAAGTTTCTCAATTGTTTCCTGCTTCCTTCCTGCCCCTTCGCCGGTGGCGCCCCTATTTCCGCCCTTCCCAGACGGCGGGCGAGACCCGATGGGTTCCCATCCCAGGACTTGGTCCGCCGAGACCTGCCTCAGTTTCCCCATCTGACAGAAAGCCCAGAACGGTTACTTCTAAGGGCGCTGTGAGCCGGAGGAAGAAGTGGAGAAAGGGAATTGGAAGAGGAGGAGGATCTAGGGGGAGGCTGGGGCCCTGGTCCTTTTCTGAGCCCCGATCGCCGTGCCTCCCCTCCCCCGCCCTGCATCCGAGCCGCCCAGATAACGGGACCTCCCCAAGCGGAGCATGCGCCATGCGTCCCCGCCGATCACCCGGAGGGGTAGCAGGGGCTCCCGAGAGGGGACACGGGGCGACCAGGCGGGAGGAGGGGGTGTGGGCTCGGCGCAGAGCAGGATGCAAGGCCGGGAAGCAGGAGGAGGCCCTTAGCTGCAGCGCGGGTGTTTAAGATCTCGGATGTCCCTTTCCCAAGGCCCCCCAACTCATCAGAAGCGGACGCGGCCCAGAGACAACTCCTACCATAGGATCCGTCCTTCCGCTCGTCCACCATGGCCGCGGCGGGCGGGGAGGGGTGTCCGGGCCAGCGCGACCCCAGCCCGGTCGGGCTGGAGGCTCCGCTGGCTGCAGCTCCCCGCCCAGGGCCCGGCCCCGCCCCTCCCATCGGGCCCCCCCCTCGCACTCCCACCAATAGGAGCCCCGAGAGGGAGGGGCGGGGCCCGGGGCGGGGCGGGGGCGGGCTCGAGAAGGGGTGGGGCCCCAACCTTTGTTTTCCATCTGGGATCCTGCGAGACCCTCTTGGTCCCTTTAGTGGGCTAGGGGCAGACGTCATTCATGCAATCACCTATCCAACCATTCAGTCGCCAAATAGATACTGAACATCAACTGTGTGCCAGTGAACAGACGAAAAGATGCATGTTTTTCATACATCAGATTGGCAAGAACTTTAGAGTTTGATAACATCAAGTGTGTAGACAAAGCTGTGCTTTTTCCACTAGTCGTGTATGGATGTGAGAGTTGGACCATCAAGAAGGCTGAGAGCCGAAGAATTGATGCTTTTGAACTGTGGTGTTAGAGAAGACTCTTGAGAGTCCCTTGGACTGCAAGGAGATCTAACCAGTCCATCCTAAAGGAAATCAACACTGACTATTCTTTGGAAGGACTGATGCTGAAGCTGAAGCTCCAATACTTTGGCCACCTGATGTGAAGAGCCGACTCATTGGAAAAGACCCTGATGCTGGGAAAGATTGAGGGCAGGAGGAGAAGGGGACAAGATGGCTGGACAGCATCACAGACTCAGTGGACATGAGTTTGAGCAAGCTCCCAGGGACCGAGAAGGACAGGGAAGCCTGGCGTCCATGGGGTCGAAAAGAGTCAGACACAACTGAGCGACAACAACGTCAAGGGAGGTGATCTGATGCTGTGGGTCTGAATGTGCTCTAGCAAAAAGATTAAATCCAAACTGTGCTCACCCTGTACAATTCCTCTCTGTCACTGACCCTAGAGAAACCATAGCATGTATGTGCACAGGCAGTTAGTGCCGGAAGGTATTACCTGCAGCTTTGAACATTCTTGTATAAAATGGGGGAGAATGTGTGTGTCCACCAGTAGAGCAGAGCATGCAAACCCAGCGGTGTGCTCACAGAAGCGGGCAGCATTCAACGGATACAAACAATGCAGTCGGGCTTCCCAAGTGGTTAAGAATCCACCTTGCAATGCAAGGGACACCCAGTTCTATCCCTGGTCCTGGAAGGTCCCACGTGTTTTGGAGCAGCCATTCCCGGGCACCACAACTACTGAGCCAGTGCTCTAGAGCCCTGGAACCACAACTACTGAGCCCACACGCTGCAACTGCTAAAGCCTGAGCATTTAGAGCCCGTGCTCTGCAACAAGAGAATCCACCTCACGTGAAGCCTGTGTGGGGCAACTAGAGAAAGCCTGCGTGCAGCAGCCATGAACCAGCACAGTCAAAAATAAATAAATAGATCTAAAAAAAAAAAGGCAGCAAAGAAAAGGAAACAGGTCGTCAGGGAAATGCAAATTAAAACTTGATAATACACAACTACACACCCACCAGAATAGCTAAAACTCAAAGAGATGGTACCAAGTGTTGGTGAGTATCTGAAGCAAACGGTGGCTCTCCTGCACTACTGGTGGGGATGTAAAATGGCACAACCACTTGGGAAAAAACCTGGTGGTTTCTTATAAATGAGCACCTACAGTATGATCCACTTATTCTACTCCTAAGTATTTACCCAAGAAAAATAAAACTGAAACCACTCACAAAAGAAAGGCTAGACCTGCAAAAATGTGTATGCAAATGTTCACAGGAGCTCTGTAATAGCTTTATTCATATTGGCCCCTAGCTTAAAGCAGCCCAATGGTCCATACCACAGAAGACTCCTCAGCAAGCAAAAGGAATGAATTATTATTGGAAAGTGCAACATCATGGATGAATTTTAAAAAGGGCGAGGGAGAGAGG
Source organism: Oryx dammah (assembly GCF_014754425.2). NCBI lineage: Eukaryota > Metazoa > Chordata > Mammalia > Artiodactyla > Bovidae > Oryx > Oryx dammah. Next base: position 94,337,711 of record NW_024070189.1, read on the forward strand.
CTTTCCTGGTGGCTCAGTGGTAAAGAATTCGCCTGCCAATGCAAGAGACACAGGTTCGATCTCTGGTCGGGGAATACCCCACATGCTGTGAAGCAACAAAGCCTGTGCGCCTCAACTACTAAGCCTGTGTTCTATAGCTGGGGAGCCACAACTACTGAGCCCATGTGCCCCAACTACTGAAGCCTGTGCACCTAGAGCCTGTGTTCCACAGCAAGAGAAGCCACCACAATGAGAAACCCAGGCACCACAACTGGGGAGTAGCTCCTGCTTGCCACAACTAGAGAAAAGTCTGCACAGCGAAGAAGACCCCAAACAACCAAAAATAAATAGATGAATAGAATTATATGTATACATAATACACACACACACACATATAAAACCATTATGCTCCAGTGAAAAAGGCCAGAGACTTTGCTATGAAGTCCTAGGACAGGCACAGCTAATCGACCTATGGCTACAGAACATGGACCAGAGGTGGCCTTTGTGGTTGTTAGTGACTGGCAGAAAGGGTCAAAGAGTGAGTCAGAAACAGGACTGCGGACTAAGGTTTACCAGGTGGGTTCAGTTCTTCACAGTTACTTGACATTTGCCCTTTCTTAATAGATGTTACATTTTAAAAGTGGAAAATATCTCAGCAGTTTAAGAAAGAAGGAGGTGGCCCTGCAGATTAGTACAAGAGTGGAGCTTAGTCAGTATAAGGCATGGTATTATGTACATGAAATCTTTATTACCTTTCCCCAGCCGGGGAAAGTGACCCACGCTCACTCAGGTCTGACTCTTTGCGATCCCATGGACTGTAACCTACCAGGCTCCTTTGTCCATGGGATTTTACAGGCACGAGTACTGGAGTGAGTTGCCATTGCCTTCTGCAGGGGATCCTCCCAACCCAGGGGTCAAACCCGGGTCTCCTGCATTGTAGGAGGACGCCTTACCATCTGAACCATTAGGGAAACCTGGTGGAAGGGTGACAGGAGAAAATGACAGAGAGAGATCAATCTGTTTATGAAGTGTTTTGTTACTCCTTGCAACCATTGGAGAAGGAAATGGCAACCCACTCCAGTGTTCTTGCCTGGAGAATCCCAAGGATGGCAGAGCCTGGTGGGCTCTCGTCTATGGGGTCGCACAGAGTCGGACACGACTGAAGCAACTTAGCAGCAGCAGCAGCAGCAGCAGCCATTTTCCAGTTGCAGAAAATGACACAGAGAGGGTAAGTAATTTACCCACAGACACAAAGTTAGTGAGCCCTGAGCTGAAAAGAATTTCAGTCCACACACTCCACACCCCTCAGCTGTAAACCTGCAGAGTAGCTGGGGAGGGTTTCAGGTCCTATCAGAGAGTATAAATACCAAGTTGTGTTTAGTATGGTATGTGGAGGAGAAAGAGATAGAGACACCTCAAACAGATACACATGCAGGCAATAACAGAAAGAGATTTCAACAAGATAGAGGTTATCAGAAGGATCAGGATGGGAGGGAGGAGGCAAAGGGATTTTTTTCCTGATCTATCATTTGAAGTGTCCAGTTCAGTGAGATTAAGTATATTCACATGTTGCAACAACATCACCGCCATCCATTTCCTGAGCTCTTTTTCTCTTTTTTGAAATGGAAACTCTACCCTCCCCCACCTGATCCATAAGCAATAACTCCCCACCCACTTCAGCTGCCCCTGGCACTCACCATTCTACTTTCTGTCTCTAAGAATTTGACTCCTCTTGCAACAGCCTGTAGGTGGAATCAGAAGGTATGAGATGTTATGTGATATATATATATGTATATATGTATATGTATGTGTGTATATATATATATAAAACCACCATAGAAGTTTTTAAAATTATTTCATTTATTTACTTATTTATTTTGGCTGTATGGGCTTGTGGCGAGCCGGGGTTTGCTCTTATTTCACACATGGGGCTTCTCATTGTGGTGGTTTCTTATGGCTCCAGACTCTGAAGCACAGGCTCAATAGCCCTGGGATGCTGGATTAGTTGCTCTTCGCATGTGGGGTCTTCCTGAATCAGGGATGGAACCCACGTCTCCTGCATTGACAGGTGGATTCTTTACCACCGAGCCACCAGGGAAGCCCCACAATAAAAGTTTTTAAACAGATGTTAAGAATACAGTGTGACACAGCTATGCTGGGAGAGTCACAGGAGACTTGGAAAAGTGCAAGGGAGGAACTTGACCTGGATGGGGTTAGGGGAGAAGGTCAGGAAGGGCTTCTGAAGGGAAGACCTAAGAGCTGCGTGAGAACTAAGTGGAGAAAGCAAGATCAGTAGGCATCATGCATTAAGCTGTCACGGGCTAGAGGAAGACAAAGAAAGAGGGGAAATGAAATTAAGGACGTCAGTGTGTCTGAGTCTGTGAGTTCAAGCATGCTTCGTGGGAGAGGTCAATAGGGGTCAAACCTTACCACGCAGGACAGCTTGAGGGCAATGGGGAGCCATGGCTGATGCAAGGGTGAGGGAGGGCCAAAGAAGCTGTGAGTATCAGGACGATCCCTTTAGTGCTGTGGATAAGGAGTTAAGGGGGTAACTGGATAATGCTATGACAGACCTAAAAATGAGAGGCATCACTATGCTGACAAAGATCCGCATAGTTAAAGCTATGGTTCTTCCACTAGTCACTTATGGATGTGAGAGTTGGACCATAAAGAAAGTTGAGCACCGAAGAATTGATGCTTTTAAACCGCGGTGCTGAAGAAGACTCTTAAGAGTCCCTTGGACAGCAAGGAGATTAAATCAGTCAATCCTAAAGGAAATCAACCCTGAATATTCATTGGAAGGACTGATCCTGAAGCTGAAGCTCCAATCCTTTGGCCACCTGATATGAAAAGCCGATCATTGGAAAGATCCTGATGCTGTCAAAGATTGAGGGCAGGAGGAGAAGGGGCTGACAGAGGATGAGATGGATGGATGGCATCATAGGCTTAATGGACATGAGACTGAGCAAACTCTGGGAGAGAGTGGAGGACAGAGGAGCCTGGCGTGCTGCTATCCACGGAGTCACAAAGAGTCAGACACAATTTAGCGACTGAACAACAAAGAGGCAGGATGCCCGTAGGCTTTTAGAAGGAACTGGGGCAGGGCCCCAGGCTCTGGGGACAGCGGAGGTTGCAGCTGCTGCAGGGTGGTTCGGCAAACAGAGCTGCTCTGTTCTCTGACTCCACTGAGGCTTTTGGGCTCATGAATTTTTCAGCCAAACAGACCTTGAGTTTCAGATTCCAGGGCGCTGGGCCCAGGCATCTGGGTTCTGTTTACTGCCTGAAAACATCTGAGGGCCCTAGGAGAAGGGCCCTTGCAAGGTTCAATGATGCCTGGGCTGGGGCGAGGGTGTGACAAGTCCTCAGTCTACCAAGGTCACCTTCTGAGCAAGGGGCTGTGTGCTCAGTTGCTTCAGTTGTGACCCCATGGACCGCATCTCTCCAGGCTCCTCTGTCCATGGGATTTTCCTGGCAAGAACCCTGGAGCAAAGGGCTGGTAGGAGTGAAACCGATTGGTGATTGGTATCGTTTGGGGCCGGGGTGCTCTGAAGAGTACCATGGCCCTTCTTGTCTCAGCATAGAAAGAAATCAGCGAGTGGCAAAGTGATAGATAAGGGATTTATTAGAGTAGGATACCTGTGAGATTTACAAGCAGGTAGGTGAGGGGATGCCATGCCCTGAGAACTTAATGGGCTACAGTTTTTATGATCAAGGAAAAGTGGGGACATGGAGAAGAATTTGTTCGTCTTTCTTGAGTAAATGACATGCTTCTATCATCAGTTCCTCCTTCAGGTTGAGCAGCGGAGTTTTTTTTTGTCCCTACACGGTCAAGTCTGGCTTCCCAGGCAGCTCAGTGGTAAAGAATCCTCCTGCCAGTGCCGGAGATGTAAGAGGTTCAATCCCTACGTGAGGAACACCCCCTGGAGGAGGAAATGGCTACCCATCCCAGTATTGTTGACTGGAGAATCCCATGGACAGAGGATCCTGGCTGGCTGCAGTCCATGGGTCCCAAAGAGTTGGACACAACTCACAACCGAGCATGCACACAAAGACAGGGTCAAGCTAGGTCCACAGATTATTGTTTATTTGTGCAGAGAGCATATCCTAGGGATAACTAACTTACTGAGCTCACTGGACAGGATGCGGGGCTCATGCTACCATTGTTTTATTGTTTATAGACATGTCGTCCTTCTGTTGCATAAGCAAGTTGTGTTGCTAAGCAAGCCCACCTGACTCTGTGGTTAAGCAAACCTGATTTTTTGAGTAATCATTAATTTACAGGGGTCTCCCATATTTTTCTATTTATAATCCCCCAATGGAATTAGCTATTTAATCATCTACTTTGTCCCTTTGGCTTTCCAGTTGGTGCTAGTGGTAGAGAACCTGCCTGCCAGTGTAGGTGACGTAAGAGATGCAGGTTCAATCCTTAGGTCGGAAAGACTGACGAAGCATGCATGCACTTTGTCCCTTTTCTCTGCCCCTATCAGGTACAGAAAGGACAGCTTTCTTTTGGGCAGAGGTGACATAAAACCTAGGGTGGGGCTTTGCAAGGGCTAGAATTTCCAGCTCTGTCTCTGCTGGCTGGGGTTGATTTTTGTACAAGTCATTCGCTCTTCCTGAGCGTCAGTTTTCTTATCTGTCAAATGGCAACACCAGGTTCCTGAACTCAAAACATTACCTCCCACTTGGAAGACTTTTAGGGTAGCCCCTGGGTGCACATGAACGTGTGCTTAGACTCTCAGACGTGTCTGACTCTTTGCGACCCCATGGGCTGTAGCCCACAAAGCTCCTCTGTCCATGGGATTTCCCAGGCACGAATACTGGAGTGGGTTGCCATTTCCTCCTCCAGGGGAATCTTCCCACCCAGGGAGGAACCTGCACTCACGTGCCTCCTGCATTGGAGGCGGATTTTTACCACCTGAGTCAGAGGAAACCAGCTCCTGGGTAAAGTGAGCACCACACAGGGGTTAGCTATTGCTAGTAGCAGCAATGCTTGTGTGTGTTACGCAAAGCAGAGCCACTGGATGAGGACTCACAACTCAGGTTCCAATTCTGGCCCAACTCGTGTGTGGCCTTGGGCAAGTGGCTTCAACGCTCTGTGCCTCTGCTTCTTTCTCTGTGAGGGGACATGTGCTCAGCGAGTGACGCCAGAAGCAGTGCATGGCTCTGACAGCTGCGGTCCTCCTCCTTTCAAGTCTCCTGTGGGGACGCCCATCCCACCCTCAGGGGCTGATAAAGACCGGGCTGGGTTTGGCGGAGGAAGCACGACGCCTGGGAGAGCTGAATGTCGCCCCCTTGTGGTCTTGCAGGATTCTCCCTCCCTCTGAGGTTGTTCAGCTGCTCAGCCGCGTCCTACTCTTTGCCACCCCATGGACTGCAGCCCACCAGGCTTCCCTGTCCTTCACTCTCTCCCAGAGTTTGCTCAGTCTCATGGCCATTGAGTCGGTGATGCCATCCAACCATCTCATCCTCTGTCACCCTCTTCTCCTGCCCTCAATCTTGCCCAGCATCAGGGTTTGTCTAATGAGTCAGCTCTTCACATCAGGTGACCAAAGTATTGGAGCTTCAGCTTCAGGATCAGTCCTTCCAAAGAATATTCAGGCTGATTTCCTTTAGGATTGACTGGTTTGATCTCCTTGCTGTCCAAGGGACTCTCTGTAGAGCAAGATCACTCCAACCTGCCTGAGATTTATTTACCCCCAGCCTCACCTTCCCTACCAACAATCTTGGGGTGGAACCCAGGGTCTGCAATAGTTGATGAGTGGGGGTAGCATAGGTGGTGTGCCAGGCATTGAGTTATGCCCTGTAAGTCAGTGCTATGCAGCCTGAGGAAGCGGCACTATGGCTTTTATACCCATTTAAAAGAAGGGGAGACTGAGAAACAAGAGGTGCCATTACTAGCCCAATGCCTTACAGCCAACGGCAGAGTCAAGATTCAAACCCAGCCCCTGTAGCCTTACCTGCCATACAGTAAACAGTAATAACAGCAAATAATAGATAATAATAACATGATTGAGTGTTGGCTGTATCCTAGGCACAGTTCCAAGCATCACGTTGCATGTCATCACTCAGTCGAGTGAGCTGCACTCTAATCTTATTAGAAAAGAGCATTTTTTCTTTTATTGTGTTTTTTTTATTGTGTTTTATTTTTTCTTTTTGTCCTCTTCTTTTCAAGACTTAAAACATTTTTTTGGTGTATAGTTGATTTACAATATTGTGTTAGTTTCAGGTATACAACAAAGTGATTCAGTTATTCATATACATATATTCAATTTTTTTCAGATTTGTTTCTCCTGTAGGTTATCACAGAATATTGAGTAAAGTTCCCTGTGTTAATCAGTAGGTCCTTGTTGGTTTTCTATTTTATATATAGTATTGTGTGTATGTTAATCCCAAGTTCCTGATATATCCCTCCTTATTTTTTTCTATTTTTTACTTATTTTATTCGTGTGTGTTTTAATTGAAGTATAGTTGATTTACAATATCATGTTAGTTTCAGGTGTACAGCACAGTGATCCAGTCATTTTATATATATATATAAAATTTCAGATTCTTTCCCCTTGTCGATTACTGCAAAATATTGAATTAAGTTCCCTGTGTTATCCAGTAGGTTCTTGTGAGTTATAGGAAAGCACAGCTTTAACCACATTTCACAGATGTGCAAACCGAGGTCCAGGGAGGGGAAGCCAGGTGCCCGAGGCCCCCAGCTGGCTGCTTGCATACCCAGCACAAGATCCCAAGTGGCAGGCTCCAGAGCTCATGCCCTCAGCAAGCACACACAGCACCACCACCAACAGAAACAATATTAGCACCAGCTTTGTGCCAGGCTCTTCCATGGGACTTTCTCTTGGGTTGCCCCTGCTCTTAAGATCATTCTGGAAATTCAGGGATGGGAAGCCCATGAAACCCTTAACACACTTAAGGGCTCGGCAAATAGTTGCTGCCAGTAATGTGAACTTTTCATGTCTCCATTTACCCTCAGCCCCTCAGACCTTTCTCAAATGTCAGCTCATTCTCTGATCTCCCCGCCGCACAGTCCCCCATTTGTTCTCCAACACACACAAACACATGCCAACTGCTTGCTTTCGGGGTACCCATTCTCATGAGGAATCGCTTTTTTTTGGCTGCATCGTGCAGCTTGTGGGATCTGAGTTCCCTGACCAGGGATCTAACCTAGGCCTTTGGCAACAAAGCACAAAGTCTTAACCAGTGAACCACCAGGGAAGTCCCAGGGATCACCTGTTCTGTTTTGTATTTTTTCCAAGTTGTGTGTCTCTTGCTCTTCCTAGATAGAGAGCCTGGAGTGGCTTTGTCTGCATCACCTGGTGCCACAGGTGAAGTGAGAGTCACTCAGTTGTGTCCGACTCTTTGCAGCCCATGGACAGTCCATGGAATTCTCCACTCAATAAATACTCACTCGCTGAGTGAACCATTATCACCATAATAAAAGCAGCTTCCATATGTCCAGTCAAGCACATAGTAAGTGCTCAATAAATGTTGGTTGAGTGAATAATATAACAATTACAGTCATACTAAAGATAACCATTTATCTTTTCAACATTTTGCCGTTGTTGTTCAGTCGCTTAGTCAAGTCTGATCCTTTGTGACTCTATGGACTGCAGCACGCTATCAGTATCTTAATGTCACACAGTAGGAGCTTATAAATATTTTGGAATGAATAAGAGTAATAATAGGGGATAGAAAAGATGTGGTCCATGTATACAATGGAATACTACTCACCCATGAAAAAGTATGAAACAATGCCATTTGTGGCAACATGGATTGACCTAGAGATGATCATATATGAAGTAAGTCAGGTAGTGAAAGACAAATGGCATAAGATATCACTTATATGTGGAAGCTAAAATATGACATAAATAAACACGAAACAGAAACAGACTCACATAGAGAATGGTGTTGCGGTTGCCAAGGGGAAGGAGGGGAAGGAGGGGAAATAGTGGGAGCTTGGGATTAGAAGCAAACTATTATATTTAGAATGGATAAACAACAAGTTCCCACTGTGTAGCACAGAGAGCTATATTCAATATCCTATGATAAACCATAATGGAAAGCATACGAAAAAGAATATACATAGTCTGAAAAAAATATATATATATAACATATAAAACTGAATCACTTTGCTGTAGAGCAGAAATTAACACAACATTGTAATCAACTCTATTTCAAGAAAATAAAAATTTTTAGAAAGAAACCATTAGGGACTTCCCTAGCAGTCCAGTGGCTGTGACCCTGCACTTCCAGTGCAGGGGCTGAGAGTTCAATCCTTGACCAGGGAACTAAGATCCCACAGGCTTTGCGATGCAGCCAAAACAAATAAATAAAAAGATTAAAAAAAAAAGAATAACATTAGAGTGTCCATCAACGGATGAATGAATACAGAAGATGTGATATATACACAATGGAATACTATTCAGCAGTAAAAAAAAGAATGAAAATTTGCCATTTGCAGCAACAGGTATGGACTTGGAAGGCATTATGCTAAGTGAAAGAAGTCAGACAGAGAAAGACAAATACTGTATAATATCACTTATACGTAGAATCTGAAAAATACAACAAACCAATGAATATAACAAAAAAGGAAGCAGACTCACAGATATAGAGAACGAATTAGTGGTTACCAGAGGGTAGGGGAGAGGTAATATAGAGTGAAAAGGGAGCCGCAAACCATTAGGCGTAAGATAAAACACAAGGATGTATTGTACAACACAGGAAATATAGCCAATATTTTGTAATAACTGTAAACGGAGTGAAAGTGTTAGTTGCTCAGTCCTGTCTGATGCTTTGTGACCCCATGGACTGTAGCCCACCAAGTTCCCCTGTCCATGGGATCCTCCAGGCAAGATGCTGGAGTGGGTTGTCACCCCCTTCTCCAGGGCGTCTTCCCGACCCAGGGATTGAACCCGGGTCTCTCACACTGCAGGCAGATTCTTTACCGTCTGAGCCCTTTAGAAACTGTATAAAAATTTAAAAGTTAAAAAAAAGTTTTGAAAGAATAACATTAGGAATAACTATAAAAACTACTTGGGGAATTCCCTGCTGGTCCAGTGGTTAAACCTCTGTGCTTCCACTGCAGGGGGAATGGGTTCGATTACTGATCAGGGAACTAAGATCCCACTTGGCCCACCAAAAAAAAAAAAAAAAAGGCAGCTACGTTTTTCTTGCTGAGAGTGTAACTCATAGTTCTTGTCACTGAACGAAAGAATAAATTAATTAGCAAATATTTATGGCATGTATTAATTAATAAATTACACACACGTTGAGCACCCAGCACTGGGCCCTGGGGACACAGACATGAAAAGGACTAAGTCCCTGCTCTATTGGGGTGGACGTGAGTGTGGGAAAGACAGAAGAAACAAGATGAGTGGATGGGTGGATGGATGAACGGTTGGGTGGGTGGATGGATGAATGGATGGAAGGATAGATATTCGGTTCCTGGGAGAGAGAATCGGTTGGTCTGGGGTCTCCGCCCATTCTCACTCCAGGACGCAAAGGGAAAGTGAGGCGGGGCAGTTGTCACATCTTAAGCTCCGCCCCGCCCCGCCCCGCCCCGCCCCCGCAGCGTCTTCCCGTCGGCCGACGGCGCCGCTCACCTGGTGGCCCTCCCCTTTAAGACGCGCTCACCTGGGTCCTCACCTGCGTGCGGGTGCTTCCGCAGGAAGAAGGAAGCGGCGACACCGTCGCCTCCCGGCGCTCCCTCCCCACCCCCCAGGTCCGCCGGCCGCCACCATGTCCGCCTCGGCTGTCTTCATCCTCGACGTCAAGGGCAAGGTGAGGCTGGGTGCAGGGAGTGGGAGGCCGACAGGTGAAGGTTGCTCCCTCTCGGACCCAGGGGGCGGCCCCTCCTTGCAGGCAGCGAGGCCCCGGAAAGCTCTGGGGGCGTGGGAACACCCCTCCCCCAATTCCTGGGACTCCCGCCTCGAATCCCACCTCCACTTTTACCAGCGGCGTGTCTGAGGGAAGGGGCTTCGCCTCTCTGAGCCTCAGTCTCCCTGTCTGTACAAATGGGAATAACAGAGGTCCCCACCCAAGAAGAATTAATACAGCCGTATGCAGTGTGTACCACTTAGTACAGTGACCCTGATGCAAACATTAGGCGTTCAAGCAATTGAAATTATTATTTCTATCACCGTCGTCATCCACTGTACTGATATTTGGGGAAGAAAGCCGGGGCAGAAGACCGTACTTCCCCTGTGGGGCTGCCTTGTCTCTTTCTGGCGCCCCCTCCCATTCGTTTTGTTCTGTCTGGGGTGGGTTGCCCTGACCTCCAGGAGATCTTCAGGGCCCAGGGATCGAACCTGCATCTCTTTGGTCTCCTGCATTGCCAGGTGGGTTCTTTACCAGTAATGCCACCTGGGAAACCCAGCAATAGTAACGGTGGTGATGAGAATAATATTCCTGATAATAAACATAGTAAGGGCTAAGATGTGTGAGCACTGGCTGGGTACCCTCTTCCTTCTAAACACTGGACTAAATAACTCCCTTACGTAAATATTATTAAAATTAACCACTTACTGCCTGCCAGGCAGAGCTATATGAGCTATGAGTGATAAATGGATATAATCGTCTTTCTTTTCTCTTCTCCTCTCTTTCTTTTCTTTCCTCACCCCTACCCCGCTGATTTGATGCCTCTGAAACCTTACTCAAGAGCAGGAATTCTGGAGCCAGGGCGTGTTGGCTCAATTCCCAGCTTCCTTGCTGGCTATGGACCGGGTCCATACCTCAGTTTCTCCGTGTGTAAAATGGAGATGGTGAGGCCGCCTGCCTCACAGGGTTGTGGTGACAACAACATAAGTAAGCAAACGTCCAGGTTTAGCAGAACACGGCTGAGGTGTCAGTGAGGGCTCTAGACGCTCTGGCTGTCACTGTCACGAGCCCATTCTGCAGAGGAGGCAACCGACATGCCGAGAGGCAGAGCCTTGTCCATGTCCCCTCAACCAGCAAGTAGGGTCAGAACTTGGCACTCTGATGCCCCTGGGGGGAAGGTCCCTGGATCCCAGCAATGACCAGACCTTCTCTGCTCATCTTCAGCCCCTGATCAGCCGCAACTACAAGGGTGATGTGGCTATGGGCGAGATCGATCACTTCATGCCTCTGCTCATGCAGCGGGAGGAGGAAGGCGCCCTGACCCCACTGCTGAGTCACGGACGGGTCCACTTCCTGTGGATCAAATACAGCAACCTCTACTGTATCCAGCCATGGGGGCATCCCTGGCGGCCTGGGGTGGTGGCATCTCAGGCCCAGAGGTGATGGGCTGGGACGAGAGGTGCGCGACATAGCAGTGGCTCAGGTGGGAGAGTGGGAGCGGACAGGGTGGCGTTTCTGGGTCTATGCTCCATTGGAACTCTCCAAAATGCTGCCTTTCCTTAACCTCGCTGCCTGCAGTGGTGGCCACCACATTGAAGAATGCCAACGCCTCCCTCGTGTATTCCTTCCTCTACAAGATAGTGGAGGTAGGTTCTGGCCTTCTATTGGCCGGCTCTTCTGTCTGTCCACCTGTCTTGCCTGCCTCTTTCGGGATCCATCCCACCTAGAAAGCCTTCCCTGACTTCCCAGGGGGTGCCACCATCAAAGGGGGTGCCACCATCACTCTGTTCTCATCAGCTGTTGTGGGATCAACTCTCCCTATTGGGCAGGAAGCAAGGAAGTCTCCGAGAGGGTGTACTGCTCAAATCTGAACCTGAGGATACTGGGTTCCAGACCCAGCTCCACTGCTTACTGGCTGTGTGACCTTGAACAAGTTACTTCTCTCTGTGCCTCTAACCTGGGTTTAATCCAGATGGCCCAGTGGTTAAGACCCCATGCTTCTACTGCAAGGGGCCTGAATTCCCTGATCAAGAAATTAGGATTCCACATGCTGCAAGGTACAACCGAAAAAAAAAAAGAAATACTATAAGCCAGGTTTAGCCCTGCCTCAGAGTTGTTGTAGAAAATAATTCAGTGCTCGCTTCGGCAGCACATATACTAAAATTGGACCGATACAGAGATTAGCATGGCCCCTGCGCAAGGATGACACGCAAATTCGTGAAGCGTTCCATATTTTTTAAGAACAAGTAAAAAAAAAAAAAAAAGAATAATTCAATCCAATTCATACCTCTAGAGCACTGAAAACAGTGCTTAGTATATAGTAAGTGCTTAATAAAGGTTTGGTATTATTGTTAGCATTACCACTAATGTAATATCACATGATCCCATAGTTTTCGAGCACTTGCTATGTCATTCTCAATGATTGAGAAAGTACTTTTTTTTTAACTGCTCAGAATTTTATTTGGTAAACAAAGGATAGAAGAAGTGGCTGAGAAAGTACTTTTTACTTTTGGTCACCTCCTGGCTTACAGGAGGTTAGTTCCCTGACCAGGGATTGAACTCATGCTCTTGGCAGTGAAAGGGTTAAGTCCTAACCACCGCACCGCCGGGGAATTCCCAGAGGGATTTTTGGGATACTTTTCAACAAATAAAGAGATCTGTGTTGATTTGTCTCCTCTCTGCCAGGCAGAGGAGGGACGCACAGCTGTGTATAAGGCAGGCACGGTTCTGGCCTGTCCTCAGGAGTTAAAGGGCATGAAGGATATTCAAGGGGACATTGTTTTAACCAGTGACTGGGTAGGTGCTAGTCTCACCCTGATACTCACAGGAGTCAAGGGATAGTAGTGGCTTCACCAAGGAGTAAGGCCTGTCACAAGGAGCCTGTGTGAGAGTATCCTGAGCAGTGAGCATAGCATGTGCAAAAGCCCTGAGGTGGGAACAGGAAGGAGGCCACAGACGCTGGAGCAGGATGAGGGATGGGGTTTCCAGTGTTGGGTGCATGACAGGTTCTCTGCTAAGGAGATACTTGCTAATTCCCAGGGGCTCCTGTCTGGGGGTCCCCCAAGTCCCAAGGGCCCCTGGATGGAATTCAAGGAATCCAAGAACTTAGATGTATTTTTGTGTAGTGTAACAGTTTTCCTTTGCCATCTTGTGGGGTTATTTTGGTTTGTTTTTGTTTTGACCATGCTGCATGGCTTGGCTTGTGGGATCTTAGTTCCCCAACCAGGGATTGAACCTGGGCCCTCAGCAGTGGAAGCGTGGAGTCCTACCCACTGGAGTGCCAGAGAATTCCCATATTGTGTCTTTTGTGTTGTGTGTGTGTGTATATCTTTTATTTCATGCATTTACAAACCTTATTCTGAGGTGGGTCCATTAACATCACCAGATACACGGCAATCCCATAATTCACACACACAAAAAATTCTGAGTCCTTCTAATCCCTCTTCCAGGAAGTCTTCTTGGACCTCCCTACCTCTGGGTTCCTACTTCACTTGTTTTCCTCATTATTGCACTCTACATGTTGGATAATATTAGTTCCACTACCTGTCCATTCCCCCTCGAGACTGTTCCAGGAGGGCAGAGACCTTGTTGACTTTGTTCACGGTTAATGTCCTGACACTGGTACACAGTAGGTACTCAATAGTTGCTTATTGGGCAGCTGGCTGGATGAGTGGGAACCCAGCCCAAGAGTTGCACCAGCCGCATCTCTGTGGGTGTTGGTCTCCTCGCACCCCCAGGTATTCTCCGAATACTTCAAGGAGCTGGAGGAGGAGAGTATCCGAGACAACTTTGTCATCGTCTACGAACTGCTGGATGAGCTCATGGACTTTGGCTTCCCACAGACCACAGACAGCAAAATCCTGCAGGAGTGAGTGGGCTGGGGGTCAGCCACAGGGTGGGCCATGGGTGGAAGAAACCTGGGGAGGGTCAGGGAAGTATCCTGGGGCCTATCTGCTCATCTCCCGGCCCCCCCTGCCAGGTACATCACCCAGCAGGGCAACAAGCTGGAGACGGGCAAGTCACGAGTGCCACCCACTGTTACCAATGCTGTGTCTTGGCGCTCGGAGGGCATTAAGTACAAGAAGAATGAGGTCTTCATCGATGTCATAGAGTCCGTTAACCTGCTGGTGAGCCTCCACACCTCTGCCCCACCCTCGCTACAGCCAAGGGCCAGGAGAGGGAGCCCTATGCTTGTTAACCGCCTCCCACATCACCAGTGTTTGCATCTCAGGTCAATGCCAACGGCAGTGTCCTGCTGAGCGAGATCGTGGGCACTATCAAGCTCAAGGTGTTTCTGTCGGGAATGCCAGAGCTGCGGCTGGGCCTCAACGACCGTGTACTCTTCGAGCTCACTGGCCGTAAGTTTCTGGAAGGGGGCGCGAGGGGGAGCCTGAGACCTCGCCTCATCTGGGGTGGGTGGTATCCGGAGACCTGCAGTCAATTCTGAAATAGTACTCGTCTGCCCTCTACTGGTCTTGACCAGTACTGCAGCTGCTCGTGCCTTAATGCAAACAACTCTGCTTCGTTATTGAGTGCCAGGCACAAGGACATGGCAGAAAAGAAAAAATCATCCCCGTCCTCACGGAGCTGACGTTCTAGTGGGAGCAGGAGACAGAATAGCCTCACATTTCTTCCGTGGTGACTCAGACAATAAAGACTCTGCCTGCAATGCAGGAGACCTGGGTTCGATCCCTGGGTTGGGAAGATCCCCTGGAGAAGGGAATGGCTATCCACGCCAGTATTCTTGCCTGGAGAATTCCATGGAGAGAGGAGCCTAGTGGGCTACAGTCCATGGATCACAAACATTCAGACACAACTGAGCGACTAACACCCACAGGATAACATCCTGACAGCAAGGGCCTGATTCCCTGGGGATCCCAGCTCTGTTCCTGGCCAGCTGGGTGACCCCGGGTGAGTTACTCATCCTCTCTGGGCCTCAGTTTCTTCATCTGTAATGTAGGGGTGATCGTAGCAGTAGACAGGGAAGGTAAGGATAAGGACCCCTCCCTGGGCTCCAGTGTCACCCCGCTAACTCGGCTCTGAGTTTCAGGGAGCAAGAACAAGTCTGTGGAACTAGAGGATGTGAAATTCCACCAGTGTGTGCGGCTCTCTCGCTTTGACAATGACCGCACCATCTCCTTCATCCCGCCCGATGGTGACTTTGAGCTCATGTCCTACCGCCTTAGCACCCAGGTGAGGCAGGGTCGAGCCCCTGGCTGGGGGCAAGGGTTGACCCCAGAACCTTGGAGAAGTCCCTCTTCCTCTGTCTGCAGGTCAAGCCACTGATCTGGATTGAATCCGTCATTGAGAAATTCTCCCACAGCCGCGTGGAGATCATGGTCAAGGTGGGCCCTCCGGGGTAATCATTACAGTGCTCAGATCACCCCTCCTACCCCCTCAGCAGTCTAACCATATCTCCCACCTCCCTCCCCAATCATCACGTCCTTCCAGCCACGTAGGTCTCCTGGCTGGTTCTCCAACATGCTAGGCATGGTCCCTGACTATCCCCTCTCCCTGGAGCACTCTGCTCCCAGCCACCCAGATATCCCCCTGGCTCTTTCCCTCACCTCCTTCAGTTCTTTGCTTCAGTGTCACCTCCTCAGAGGAGCCTTCCCTGATTTCTCCACCCCCCTTCTTTGCTCTGTTTTCTTCCCTTATTACTGAACCACCATCGTGTGATACATGATCTGTTTTACTTAATTTACTTAAAAAATATACATTCATACTACTTTATAAATTTACGTTTACATTGAAATTTACTTTTTATGAATTTACATTTATATTCAGGTATGTATATAGACCATAGAGTGTGTTAAAGAACAATGTTATCATTGTCATACCATATCATCATATCATACCACGCAGCTTAATTGAATGTGCCTGGGTCAACCAGCACCTCTAAACCCCTACCTGCCCCTTGCCCGATCATGGCTCCACCCACCCTTGCCCACAGGTGATCACAATTTGGAATTCCATGTAAATCATTTCTTTGCTTTTGTTTGTAATTTTGCCGCTGTCCTCTGCAACCGCAAAAACTTCATTCTGCCAGTCTCTGACCTTTATATCCATGAACTCTTGCTGTATGACTTTTTTGTATAATTTGCCTTCTTTGTGTAATGTCAACTTTTGAGAGGAATCCCAGGACCTGCGGCGCAGGGCATCTATTTCGGTGACTGTAGAATATCCCACCAGGAGAGTTTTCTGTCCTGTGTTTTGCATGGGTTGTTTTCATTTCTTGGCTTCTCTGGTTCACATTGCCATGGATAGTCCTGTGCATGTCCCCAGTCCCCCAAACAAGAGCTTCTCCAGAACATATAATTAGTCCCTCTCCACCCTTAAAAGTTTTTTTTTTTTCCCCAATTTCTTTTTTTAATTAAAAAAGTTGGGGGGACAAGGGAGGGCACGCCGTACTGCATGTGGGGTTTTAGTTCCTTGACCAGGGGTTTAACTTGTGCCCTGTGCATCGGGAGGGCAGAGTATTAGCCGCTGGACCACCAGGGAAGTCCTTAGCCCCCTTTACAGATGGGGAAAGAGGCCCAGAAGAACTAAGATGTCATTCATCTAGGAAGGGAGGGGTCACGTTGAACTTGGGGCTGCCTGGCTCAAGAGTCTGTGTTCTCAGATTTAACTTTGCTCCCCAGCCTTAGAGTCTCAGGGGAACCGGTTCATGAAGTGGACAGTCACTGGTCGGGGGGGGGGGGGATGGTGTTGGTGCTCCCCAAAGTCCCTGTCTCTATAGTCAGGGAGAGGAGAAGGGGCCGCTAAAGCTGGTGCCTTCCTGGGACTTCCGTGGTGGCCCAGCAATTAAGACTCTGAAATTCCAGTGTAGAAGGCCCGGGATTTGATCCCTGGTCAGAGAGCTAGATCCCACAGGCTGCAACTAAGCCCCAGCACAGCCAAATAAATACTAAAAAGTTGGTGCCTTTCAGAAAGAACATCCCCTGCCCTGTTTGCCTCCAGGTCCTCTGGTGCCAGTCCCCACCCTCTGGCACCAGATGATTAAGAGCAGCTATCATAGTGCTAGCTACTGCACATGGACACTTAGAGTCCTTGTGTTAAAAGCTTGCCCATGTCAAAATGGATCTGGATCTAGCTATAATGTAATAACTTATTATCTGTAAGGAGAGCATGTGAGGATTGAGAACACAGGCTCAAGTCAAATCTCTGTGCTGTGCCGGCTACCAGCTACACAATGCAGGCAAAGTGCTCTTTCTCTCTGGGCCTCAGTTTCTTCATCTGTAAAATGGACCTTTGGAATGGCTCCTACTTTAGAAAATTAGTGAGAGGGTTAAGTACTTGGCACAGGGCCCCGCACATGGTAGGGGCTCCGAAGATGCCAGCTTTCAAATGAAAACTTGGAAATTCCCTGGTGGTCTCTTGGTTAGGACTCTTGAGTTTCCACTACTGGGGACACGGGTTCGATCCCAGACTGGGGAACTAAGATTCTGCACGTTGCAGCACTACCAAAAAAAAAAAGAAAATTCTGATAGACTGAGGGTCCCATCCTGGCTTTCCAGGTGTGAGTGTGAGTCTTGACCAGGAGCTTTATTATCTTGTCTGTGAAATGGGCTGAGGTGAGCCTGCCCTAGGAGCTGTTCAAATGAGGAATTACATTTTGAAGCAGGAAAATGTATATGATACTTTCCAAACGGAAGGTGCCAAAAGCAGAACCGCTGGGGTCACTTGTGGGTGTGACTCTGCCCCTTGTTGGCTGTGACTCCAGAGAAATGCCTTAATTTCTCTGTGCCTCTGTTCCCTTGTCTGGAAAATGGACAGGATCATGGTCCCCACTTCTGGGCTCTTGATGAAATGGGGCATGGAAAGGGCTTGGTCTCCATTTGCATGAATGCATTCTTCATACCCCACATTCTCTCCACCGACAGGCCAAGGGGCAGTTTAAAAAGCAGTCGGTGGCTAACGGCGTAGAGATATCTGTGCCCGTACCCAGTGATGCCGACTCCCCTCGCTTCAAGACCAGTGTGGGCAGCGCCAAGTATGTACCAGAGAAGAACGTGGTTATTTGGAGCATCAAGTCTTTTCCGGTGAGCCTCGGGGATGGGCCGGGGAACTGGAAGGGCCCTTGATGATTGAGGGCAAAGTAGAGAATAAATCAGAGCCACATATGCATGCACGTGGCTGTCCTTTGCAGACAATAAAATTGGATGATGGTTAAGCTCTCAGCATGGTTAAGCTCTTCTTGTCCTAGGTCTTGAGGAAACCAGCCCTGGGTTCAGATTCCTCACCCTTGTTTCTCTGAGCTTCCCAGCCTTGGGGACCCTACTTCCCCTCATGAAGCCTCAGTGTGTCCATCTGTGAAATAGACAGGATCATGCTACCCACATCCTTGGGCTGCTGGAGGATTTGGTCTCTCTTTGGGATCTTGGTTGGGGGATGTCCATCGGCCCCTGGAAAATGGGAGATGATCACCAGAAGACCCCCAACTAGGCTTTGCTATCAGAAGCTTCGTCTGCAAGTTTTGGCCAGGAGACTTTACTTTCTGGCCTGTCAGATGGGCTGAGAGCAAAGCCTGCCCCCAGGGGGCTGCCATGAGGAGTGGTCTGGGGTATAGGGGCCCTCAATGTGTCTGAAAACCCCCATGTTCCCTCAGGGGGGCAAGGAGTACCTGATGCGCGCCCACTTTGGCCTCCCCAGCGTGGAGAAGGAGGAAGTAGAGGGCCGACCCCCCATCGGGGTGAAGTTTGAGATCCCCTATTTCACTGTCTCTGGGATCCAGGTGAGGGAAGGGGGCAGGGTGGTTCCTCTTCTTCACCTTGGTGGGTCCCCCTTTCTCTCATCTTTTGGCTTGGACCATCTCCGTTCCCTGGCTTGTCTCATCTTTACAATCATTCTTGTTTTTTCCTGGAACAGTGTTGCTTTTTCTTTAAACAAACATTTTAATGTCAACTTTTGGGTGCGCTGGGTCTTCCTTGTTGTGCGTGAGCTTTTTCTAGTTGCAGTGAGTCGGGGCTATTTTTTTTAATTGCGGTGGCTTCTCTTGTTGCAGAGCATGGGTTCTAGAGCCCGAGGGTTTGAATAGTTGCAGAATGTAGGCTCAGTAGTTGCAGAGCACAGGCTTAGTTGTTCCTTGGCATGTGGGATCTTCCTGGACCAAGGAAGATCCCACATGTCCCACATCCCACAAACCCAAGTCCCCGGCATGGGCAGGCAGATTCTTTTTTCAAAAATGATTTACTTATTTTTGGCTGGGCTGGGTCTTCACTGCTGCACAGACTCTTCTCCAGTCGTGGTGTGTGGGCTTCTCCCCGGTGGCGTCTCTGTGGAGCACGGGCTCTAGGGCGCACAGGCTTCAGCAGTTGCGGCATGTGGCCTCATTAATTGAGGCTCCTGGGCTCTAGGACACAGGCTCAGTAGTTGTGGCGCATGGGCTTAGTTGATCCAGGGCATGTGGGATCCTCCCAGATTGGGGACTGAACCCGTGTCTCCTGTGTTGGCAGGCAGATTCTTAACCACTGAGCCACCAGGGAAGTCCCACGGTGTTGCTTTTTCTGCTCTCAGCCTGGGTCCCCTTGCCCTCCCCCCTAGCTTTGCCCTGTGCCTAAACTGTATTGTGTCAATTCTCTTAGAACGTGCCATCTTTCCCACTGTCCTGGACCGCCTGATCTCCCCACACACATACACTGTCCTGGTCACATCTTTGCCCTGAGCCTTGTTACTTCATTCCTCCCAGGCTGTGCTTTCTTATTCCCGGAAGTTGTGTTATTTATGTTCCCCTGGCCCCAGCCTGCTCTCTTCCCCTACCCTGGGCCACCTCCTTTCATCCCTTTCCAGGTCCGATACATGAAGATCATTGAGAAGAGTGGTTACCAGGCCCTGCCCTGGGTCCGCTATATCACCCAGAGTGGCGGTAAGGTGGCCCGGCTCCCTGAGATGACAGGGACAAGATGAATGGGCATGGTCTTGGGGCTTTGAAACATCTTGTCTCAGAGGGCTCCAAAACCGACAGGCGTGGCCCCCAGGTCTATCCTATCTTTGTCAGTGTGCCCTCCCGAGTCTTGGTTTGCCTATCTTTAAAATGGGGACAGTTGCCAGTTCCAGGGTGGTGGTGGTGGGGTTTGGATAAGCAACTGAACACACAGCAGCCCCATCTGTTGCCTGGAGACAGGCATGTTGCTGTGGTTACAGTCGCCATGTTTGAGCCCATCCTTAGCCCTGTTACATACTTGTGGGGTTGATCATGAGCGCTGGGGAAGGGGATGGGTTGTGGGTAGGGGTGCTGTCCTGTCTCCTTCCCCCAATTCTGAGATGGTCCCTGCTCATTGTTTCCCTACAGATTATCAACTTCGTACCAGCTAGAAGGGAGAAGTGGGGGCCTGAACCTGGGCTGTCTTCTCCCCAGGCCCCAACTGCAGCCTCCACTAGAGAAGGAGGGAAGACGGGGTGTGTGTGTGTGAGGGCAGCCCTTGAATTACTGGTTTGTTACTCCCAGCACCTGACTTGCTCCTACCCATTTCCTTTACTGGTAGGCTGGGAATGATAATCTCCAGCTCTCAGACTCTCACCCCTCCCCCTCCCCCAATTTTATATGAAGAAATAGAAGAGGGGCTTGAAGTCCCCCTCATGAGTGCCTTTTTGCAGTGACCTGCCTTAGGAGGTGTGGGGAGTCCCTCCTCCACAGCTGCTGAGCCCAGAGGCCCCACTGGCCCATTTCTGAGTTTTAGGATGGCATTAAAAAGATGAATCTAGCTGTTATGTACTTCTTGGCTGGGGGCTGGGGATGCCAGAGGTGTCCCTGGGGTGCTGGGATAAGAGTGGGCAACATATCCGTTTCTCAGCCCTGGTCATCTCTCAGCTGGGCCCTCGCAATTGCTCCCACCTTGGTCTCCCAGGCTCTGGGCTTCCCTCTCCCATGACAGCCAGTTCCCATCATAGCCACCAGAGGGCGCCTATTAACTCCTAAACCAGATCGTGGCTCCTCAATACAGACGCTTCCCAGGGTTCCACCCATTGATTTCTGTCGTTCTGGGCAGCTTGCGGGACCGCTGTTCCCCCAACCAGGGATTGAACCTAGACCCCCTGCAGCAGATGCGCGGAGTCTTAACCACTGGACCGCCAGGGAAATTACCCATTCTTTTTAAAAAGTAAAAGTGCTCACCACAGCCCACACGCCTGTTCACCCCTCACCTCCTCCCCCTTCTCTCCCTTTCTATACCTCGCTCTTCCTGGACTTACTAGACATGCTTACAGCTTAGGGCCTTTGAATCTGTAGCGCCTCCACCTGGTATGTTTTTTCTGAGAGACACATGGCTCTTTCCCTCACCTTCAGGTCTCAAATCAAATGTCACCTTCTTAGGGTGGGCCATGCCCGACCTCTCTATTTCAAAGCCTTCTTTTCCCAAGACACCATTATTTATCTCATTTTGTCAGCTCCACAGTGTATAGCACTCTGAAAATATTTATTGTCGTCTCCAGCTCTAAAAGGTAAGTATCCAACAGCCAGGAGGCACCTGGCTTGCTTTCTACTGGGGTGCATAGTACACAGTAGCAGGTCAGTAAATGTGTGAAGGCCCCTCCGTTGAAGGCCTCTGTTAAGAGCCTCCGACGCGACTCTCGCCTCCCAGTCTCACCCACGTGGCAGTTGGTGAATGAACTTTCTTCCACGCCCTTGCATTTGCTGTGCCAGGGCTGGCGCAATCTGAGCCAAACGTGATTCCTTTTTCACTCACCCCATTTCCATACTTTATTTTCCTCACGGTGCTTAACACTAAAATTACTCAGTAGCTCGAATGCAGGACCCCCAGCGCCAGGAACGGCTCCGGCACACAGTGAATGAATGAAATAAAGCACTCTGCACAGTAAGAACTAACAAATATTACCGCACCGCATAACTCCAAACTGGGCGGTCCCAGCCCTGCCTCCCTTTCCCTCGGAAGTGCCGAGGTCCCGGAGCAGCCCGCGCTACCCTGCGCCTGACCTTTCTCCCCTGGGTCAGTTAAACCGGCCCTCTTTCCCGCCCGCCCGTCGCTTTTGAAAAACCGAAAACCCCGCCATTGTTCGCGGTTCACCGGTCGCCGCAGTTTGTCCAATCAGAAGCGGGCCCGCCCACGCCGGCGCCCAAAGCCTCCCTGGCAACGCGTGGCCATTGGCTGCGCTGGCAAGGAGGGCGGAGCACTACAGGGTCGGGAGCTGGGCATCGCAGCTGGGCTACAACGTAGCAAGTTCATAAGAAAACAAATCCGCGGCGTTTGGGGGCGGGGCCGCAAGAGCTCTGGCTCCGCCCCCTAGCGGCCTGCTCCGCAGCGGCGGAGACGCTGGCTCAGAACAGACCCCGCCCGTCGAGGAGGAGGGAGGGTGAGTTGGGGGGAGACCCGGCCCCCAAGGGGCGGGCGCCGGGCAGGGCCCAGCGGGCTAGCGGAGGGTTGGGCCCGGGCTCTCAGCCCCTCTCTACCCACCGGCTGACAGGGAGAGGAGCCGGCCGGGAGGGCGGGGGTCGCTCCCGAGACCGGGACAGGAGAGTCCGACCTCTTTGCAGGCCGGGGACGCTGCGGGAGGGCTGTTCGCGCCAGCGCCGGTGGGCTCCCCGTCACTGACCGCCGCGGGGTGGGACGGGGGGCTTCGCAGGCCGCCAGTATCGACATGCTGCTGGAAGAGGTCCACGCCGGCGACAGGCTGAGCGGGGCGGCGGCCCGAGGAGACGTGCAGGAGGTGCGCCGCCTTCTGCACCGCGAGCTGGTGCACCCAGACGTTCTGAACCGCTTTGGCAAGACGGCGCTGCAGGTGAGCCCAGGCCGGCCCGCAGACCCCTTCCCTCTTCTCTCCTTGTTCCCGTTGGTAGCCGACTGAGGTCTGTTCCTGCGTCTCTGGGCTGACTTGGCTCCCTAATGTCCCCTTTCTTAGGTGGGTGGTGGATGGGGTTAGGTTGGGGGGAGGGGAGAGCTTTCCATCTTTGGAGGATTCCTTGTTCTCTGATTGCGAAGGATTCATTTTCCCTGAAGTTCTTATTCCCTGGGTGAGGGTTCACCTTCTTTGGATCCGAGTTTCATGAGGGCGGCTCCAATGTCTATGGACGATCCGACCGCAGGAAGGAAGGATTCCTATTTCCAAGGTGTACCCATTTTCAGGGGGTTCTCTGCGAGGTATCCAGTTTCCCGTGGGGGAGAATCTCTATTCCCGCGGGGTTTTCTTACTGGCATATTTGGGGAGGGGGATACCAATAAGGGAGTAGTCACAGATTACATGGGAGTCCCTGTTCCCTTGGGGACATTTACAAAAGGGGAACCCCATTTCATCAGAAAGCATCCCTACTATATGGGAGGGGAAAATTCCTTGGAGGAGTTTTAAATTCCCTGGCCATCTCCATTTCCTGGAGGGGACTGTTCTCTGAGGTCTATTTCCTGGTGGGGTTCATATTTACTGATGATTTCCCATCTGTGAGAAGTGTCTCTGGTTCCTTGGGGGAGGGGTCTTAGGTTCCTTGAAAATTTCCACGGGGATATACCCTAGCGGGGGGGGTGGTGACCAGTTTTTTGAAGGTCCTTATTCCCAGGAGATCTTGTTCTCTGGGGTCTCAACAGCTGCCTGGAAGTTTATGTTCCCCGGAGTTTTTCCTTCTCTTGAGAACCTTGTATCTGGCAGTCTCAACTCCCGAATGACCCCTCTCTCCAGTCACCCGTTTCCCCGGGCCTCCTCCTTTGGAGACTCCCTGACCCTTCTCTACCCCCATCCCCCTACCAGGTCATGATGTTCGGCAGTCCCACCATTGCCCTGGAACTCCTGAAGCAAGGCGCCAGCCCCAACGTCCAGGACGCCTCGGGCACCACTCCAGCCCACGATGCAGCCCGCACTGGATTCCTTGACACCCTAAAAGTGCTGGTGGAGCACGGTGCCGATGTCAACGCACCCGATGGCACCGGTGCGCTCCCCATCCACCTGGCAGTGAGAGAGGGCCACACCGCTGTGGTCAGCTTCCTAGCTGCCGAGTCTGATCTCCATCACAGGGACGCCAGGGGGCTCACACCCCTAGAGCTGGCACGGGGGAGAGGGGCCCAAGAGCTCATGGACATACTGCAGCGGCACACAGTGGCACCCCTGTGACCTGGGGCCACCCACTCCAGCAGCAGGACCCAGCTGAGTTCTGTGTCAGAAGAGGGAAGAAAACACTTTCTCCCTTTGCTCCTCCTGCCCGCTGCCGAGGGGCACCGGTTTGTGGCTTGTTGGTGTTGATTTCTGGGGTGTGTGTGTTTGACGTGCATTTCTCGTTTTTTTTTCTCACCCCTTTCGGTGTGTTGGGCAGAGAAGGGCTCCTAGAGGCAACAGCCATCTAAACGGTTCAGTTTCCTCCACGCCTACAGACTGAGTCCCAAGGGCAGAGCGTTTAAAACCCCAGCCCTCGAGAGAGTGAGAGAGTGAGGTCATCTCTTCCAAGGCTCTTGGAACCTGTCGACCTTGGCCGGCTTACGGAGAGAGACCTCAAGTGTGCACACTGCTTTCCGGCATGGGGGAGGGGGAAGTGTTCCAAATCGATAAAAGGGTAGTATGAGTTCATATTTTGTTGAAAGCTTCATTTCCAGTCCCTTGTACAGCGTTTAAAAAAAAAAGTCTATTTATTAAGCTTTATAGAAAATATTGTTGTGTGTGTAATTTAATGTTTTTACCCATTAAATTAAGACTTGTGCATGACCACAGCTCTGGTGGCTTGTCATTTTTAAGGCCGCGATGGAGAGTCGCGTATCCAGGATGTTTGTGGGGATGGGCCCTGGGGGTCGAGGATCGTGGATGCTTTGGAGGAGGGGAGACAGTGGTAATTCCCAGGGCGCCAGGGGTGAGTGAGCTGGGTGGGGCAGCGGTTTACGCTGTCGGAACGGAAGGGAGGCAGGAAACCGCGAGTGGAGAAAGGGCCCCCAGATGTCAGCTGGGTGCCGGGAGCCCCGAGGGTGGGGGAGTGGGATGGGCGGTGGCTGCAGCCTTCCCCGCAGAGGCGTGGCTCGTGGGCGGGGACTGCGGTCCCAGGGCCAGGGATCCCGGAAGGGCCCGGGGCAAGGTTCTGTGCGGCCCAGGAGGCTCCGCCCCTATTTAAAGTAAACGGTGCGTAGCCCCGCCTCCAGGGAGGCGGTGCTTTCCTGACGCGTGCGCAGTGGGCCGGAGAGCAGCCATGCCGGAGCCGCGCGGGTCGTCGCCCCTGCGGGTGAACGCGGCGTTCGCGGCGAGGTACGGCCGCTACCGTGAGCGAGAGGAGCTGCAGCGGCGTGAGTGCGGGACGCATGCGTGTGGGGGGCCGGCGCGTGTCGGGCGGTCTGCAGGTGGGGCTTGATCTGGTCCCCCAGGCTCACCTGGGTGGGGGGCTCGCATCTTTGTCCCACAGTGAAAGATCGCTACGGAGACCGGCACAGCGGCAGCGACTCCAGCTCCGAGTCTGATTCCAGCGACGAGCACGTGGTGAGCTTCTCCGCCTCCGTCCCGGAGTTGCGGGAGGTGTCCAAGGGCCGTGTCTTATCCTGGCCCGGACTTACAAGGGGCAGCTAACCTCCAACCCCATTGCGCCTTCAATCCCTGACAGTCTAACCATTTCTCCGTGTCTGCCTCTGTTTCCAAAATGGGGCATCCCTCTGCCATGTGGAGCACCTAGCTTTTCCCCACACCAGTCCTGATCTTCCCAGACTCACTGAGCCATCCATCCCTTCCTCTCTGTTTTTCATATGCCTTCGCTGCCACCTGCCCCTGTATCATTCATCCGGTATTGATTCCAGGAAGTACCACCACCCCCTTGCCTGCTGCCTTTTTTTGCTTCCTATTCTCTACTCGTCTGTGGTCCACCCCGACGGGGTCCCCTCTCCCACCCATTTGACCCTCCCTCCCACTGAGATCCAGCCCTCCAGCCCTCCCCCCACCTTCCTCTACCCAGCTGGATTCTCCCATCTTCTAACCTGTACCCCTCCCTACAACCCTAATTCCCACACTGTCTCAGCCCTCCTGCCCCTGTGGCTTACTGCCCCCATCACAGCACCCTTCTGAAATCTGTCCCCACCCCCTTTTTCTGCTCTAGGAATTTGACCCTCAGCAAGAGCGTGACTTTTACAGGACTCTCTCCTTGTTGAAAAAGAAGGATCCCTGCATTTATCAGAAAGATGCCACCTTCTATCAGCAAACAGGTCTGGGGCTGCTTCTCATGGGATCCTGGGTCCTCATTGTCTTAGAAGCTGTTGTGGCTATTTAATGAATCTTTCCATGGTGGCTCAGACAGTCAAGAGGCTGCCTGCAATACAGAAGACCTGGGTTCAATCCTTGGGTCAGGAAGATCCCCTGGAGAAGGGAATGGCTACCTACTCCAGTATTATTGCCTGGGAAATCCCATGGACAGAGGAGTCTGGCAAGCTACAGTCCATAGGGTGCAAAGAGTCGGACACAACTGAGCAACTAACACTTTCACTTTTTTTTCACCTACAAGTCAGCACTGATTAGCAGAGGGACTTCCTTGGTCGTCCAGAGGTTAAGACTGCACTTCCATCCCTGGTGGGGCAACTAAGATCCCACAGGCCATGCAGCACAGCCAAAAGAAAAAAAAAAAACTGATTAAGAGTGTCCAGAGTTATGACCCGTTGTTACTAATAATGGCTGTGTGTCTGGCACTGTTCTGAGTGTGAATTACTCACTGAGTGATCACCACCAGCTATTACCAGGTAGTAGCAAGTGTGATGCCTATTTGATAGCTGGGAACTGGTGGCTAGGGGATTTGAAACCTCCATCTGACTCTGGCCCAGCACAGTTAGTCTCTGCCTGGGGGAGGAAGGGGGTTGTGGGTGTGGGTGATGACAGGTGTCTTGTGGTGGCCCCGCAGCATCGTCCTCAGACAGCGAAGAGGAGCCGGCAGCTGAGAAGCGAAAGAAGGTGCAACCCATGTACCTGAAGGACTACGAGAGGAAGGTTATCCTGGAGAAAGGAGGGTGAGGAGACAGCCTAACTCCTCTGCTTCCACCTTCCCAGGGCAGGTGGACACATGGGGGACTTAGGGGTGGGGGTGGGAAGAAGCCAATGACCCACCAGAGTTGGGAGAACCTCAGAGAGCAGGAGGCTTGGTGACCTGCCTGCATCCCACCGCCCCCATCCCCCAGCGGGTGCTCTGTTTTTGAATTTTTGTCTCTTTTAATAATTGTTATTTATTTTTGGCTGTGTTGGGTCTTCATTGCTGCGAGGGCTTTGCTTTAGTTGCGGCAAGCAGGAGCTACTCTCTAGTTGTGGTGTGTGGGCTTACTGCGGTGGCTTCTCTTGTTGTGGAGCACAGGCTCTAGGGCATCTGGGCTTCAGTAGTTGTTCCCAGGCTCCAGAGCACGTGCTCAATGATTATGGCCTAAGGGCTCAGTTGCTCCAAGGCATGTGGGATCTTCTTGGATCAGGGATTGAACCTGTGTCTCCTGCATTGGGAGGCGGATTCTTTACCACTGAGCCACCAGGGAGGCCCCAGCTATTGCTCTTAAGAGCCCCCTACCCCACGGTGACAGGCCAGGGGGAGTCTGTTCTGAAACCTTCATCCTTCCTTGCCCAGCAAATATGTCGATGAGGAGAATTCAGATGGGGAAACCTCCGATCAGAGACTCCAGGTGTGTGGGATGGAGGCTGGGTGGGAGGGTTGGGGGGCTAAGGGGCCCATGGCAGGGTCTGAGGCCCCTGTCACTCTCTCTGCAGCAGATGTCGTCGAAAAGTTATGTGGAAGAACAGAAACAGCTGAAGGAAAGGTGAGCCCTGGAGCCGGCTGAGCTGCCAAGTGGAAAAGAGTTGAGGCTCTGAGGTTGGCGGGCCCAGGTTCAAATACAGTTCTGTCACTTAATGTGACCACTTAATGGGCACTTGTGTTCCCTTGGGCCTGTCATTTTCTGTTCTCTGGGCCTCAGTTTCTGTATCTGTGTAATGGGGTTGATCATGGGCTGTATGTCACAGCACCGCTCTGGGCTGGTCAGGAGGAGCTCAGGGCTTATTAGTAGATGGGGCTCATCTTTGGATCAGCGGGCAGAGCCAGCACACCCATCCTGAGGCTTGTTTTCTTGCTTGGGCAGCTTCCGGGCGTTTGTGGAGGACAGTGAGGATGAAGACAGCGCCGAGGAAGGTGGCTCCGGATTGCTGCAGAAACGTGCTAAAAGCAAAGAGGAGAAGGTGGGTGCTGGGTCCCAGTGGGACAGGGGGGTGGTGGCAGAGAGGGGGCACCAGGAGTGTCCGGCAGATCCTCATCGCTGGCCATTCCTCAGGCCCAGGAGGATGCTGACTACATTGAGTGGCTGAAGGGGCAGAAGGAGATTCAGAACCCCGACACCCTGAAAGAACTGGTGAGTTCCCATCCCTGGTTACTGACCCCCTAAACTTCCTGGTCTGCCTCCATCCAGCCTTTTCCTGGAAACTCACCCTTGAGTGGCCAGCCAGGAGCACATAGTCTGTTCCTTTTCTTTTTTTCCCTGCACCATGCGGCCTTTGGGATCTTAAGTTCCCCAGCCAGGGATCAAACCCGTGCCCCCTACAGTGGAAGCATGGAGTCTTAACCACTGGACCCCCAGAGAAGTCCCCAGGAGCACATCCTTTGAGGATGGGGGCCCCACATCTCTGGGCCTCAGCGTCTATAACATGGGGATTATCCCACTTACTTCATAGACTGGCTGTGAAGTTGCAGTCACTTACATCCACTGGCTCCCCACAATCCACACCCCCACCCTCCTGCTTCGCTGACCCTGAGTCCCTGACCTGGGTCTTATCATGCACCCTTCACCCCTAGACTCACCTCAGGGAATTCTGGAACAACCCAGAGCTGGACGAGGGGGAGCGCTTCCTGCGAGATTACATCCTCAACAAACGCTATGAGGAAGAAGGGGAGGAGGGAGATGAGCAGGAGGAAGATGAAGAGGAGGAAAGGTGAGCGCCCGTCCTCCAGGGGCCTGGAGACAGCACTGGCCAGAAAGGAAAAGGCACTGGGTGTTTACTTTATCACACAGATGGTAATAGAATTAGGGACTTCCCTGGTGGTTCAGTGATAAAGAATCCGCCTGCCAATGCAGGACACATGGGTTCGATCCTGGGGTCGGGAAGATCGCCTGGGGTGCTGGAGAAGACTCTTGAGAGTCTCTTGAACTGCAAGATCAAAGCAGTCAATCCTAAAGGAAATCAACCTTGAATATTCATTGGAAGGACTGATGCAAAAGGTGAAACTCCAATACTTTGCCCACCTGATATGAAGAGCCGACTCATTGGAAAAGACCCTGATGGTGGGAAAGATTGAAGGCAGGAGGAGAAGGGGACGACAGAGGAAGAGATGGTTGAATGACATCACTAACTCAATGGACATGAGTTTGAGCAAGCTCCAGGAGATAGTGGAGGACAGAGAAGCCTGGCTTTGTGACCATGAGGTCGCAAAGAATCAGACATAACTTGGCGCTTGAACAACAGCAGCTGAGTTAGCCTTTTTTTGGTGGGGGGGATTGCACCACACGGTATGTAGGATCTTAGTTTCCTGATCAGGGGTTGAACCGTGCCCCCTGCACTCGAAGCGCAGGCCTTAACCACTGGACCACCAGGGAAGTCCCCAGAATCAGCCTTTCTTGAGGAAGAGACCCAGAGTGTGGGCTCTGGAGCCAGGGGACCCTGCTCCTGGATTTCCATGCCTCGGTTTCCCCATCGGTAAAATGGGGTAACAGTGGCTCCCTAGCAGAGCATTCTTGTGAGGATTAAATGTGTGAACACGCTGGTACATAAGTGTGCAGGAGCTCTGCTGACCCCTCAGCCCCACCCCATCTCATCCCTCAGGGTCCCCGGTCCCCCAGTCCAGCTGGCTGTGGACGACTCCTCAGATGAGGGTGAACTGTTTCTGAAGAAGCAGGAGGACTTTGAGCTCAAGTACAACTTCCGCTTTGAGGAGCCAGACTCTGCCTCAGTAGGTGGCAGGGCCAGGGGCTGGGGGCTGAGGAGGCCCTGGCCGGAGGGTCCCAGGCCAGGGAAGGAACCCAGAATCCTCTCTGGTGCCCACAGGTCAAGACCTACCCTCGGAGCATTGCCTCCTCTGTGCGCCGAAAGGACGAGCGCAGGAAGGAGAAGAGGGAGGAGACACGGGAGCGGAAGAAGAGGGTGAGTGACTCTCAGGGTGGCCTTTGGGGGGACGTGCATCCTGCAGGGGTTGGGGGGGTTGCTGACACCCTCTGACCTGCCACCTGCAGGAGAAAGCGAGGAAGCGGGAGGAACTCAAGCAGCTGAAGAACCTGAAGAGGAAGGAGATCCTGGCCAAGCTGGAGAGGCTGCGGCAGGTCACAGGCAACGAGACGCTGGGCTTTGAAGAGCAGGACCTGGAGGAGGACTTCGACCCTGCCCGGCACGACCAGCTCATGCAGGTGCAGCCGAGGGTGGCTCTGGAGCGAGCAGTCCCTTTCTGGCTCAGGGAAGTGACTTGACCTCTCTAATCCTGTGTCTCTTGTCTGTAAAGTGGGTCCAAACTGCAGCATTTACCTCAGGGCTGTGAGATATACTAAATGCTAATTAGCTTGGTAAAGGCTCAAGGAACCGTGGGCTGCTATATTTTCTTTAAACCCATTTACTGAGCCATTAGTGTTGATTGTTGTATTGGGAGGGGAAC
Source organism: Oryx dammah (assembly GCF_014754425.2). NCBI lineage: Eukaryota > Metazoa > Chordata > Mammalia > Artiodactyla > Bovidae > Oryx > Oryx dammah. The sequence continues at coordinate 94,368,072 of NW_024070189.1, forward strand.
GCGGGTTCAGACCATGGAAACAGACAGTGAGGCCTGGATGGGAGCTGCAGTGGGGACTCCGGGCACCAAAAAGTGGACCCAGACTCAGCCTGGGGGTTCATGGAAGGGTAGTTGAAGTTAAACTTTCGCTTTCTAGGAGCTTCTTAATCCTGAGCTTCAGGTTCTGTGTTTGTTAGTAGTTTCTGTCTTCTGGGGTGCTTGTGAGAATGCAGTGAGACACAGCCCAGTGTTGGGCATGTAGTAGATGTTTATAAGTGGCACAGTTAGCAATATTTGCCTTTGCTAGCCAGTGGAACGGGGGGGGGGGGGCAGAGAGCGGGAGGGTCAGTGGGGCAAGATGAGCTAAGAAGTGGGGGTGGAGGGACCTAGACACACAGGGTTCTCCCCACATCAGGAGCTGGGTCCTGGGGGGCGGTGGCCGGGAAGCCACAGAAGGTGCGGGAGCACCAGTGTCTGGCAGGGAACGGGCCCTGCTGACCCTCCCGGCCCTGACCATGTAGAAGTGCTTCGGGGACGAGTACTATGGCGCCATGGAGGAGGAGAAGCCACAGTTTGAGGAAGAAGAAGGGCTGGAAGGTGAGGTCACTTGGGGTACCGGGCTGGGGGTGGGGGTGCTTGGCCCACCGATCCCTTATTCACCCCCTGCCTGTCTGGCCCGAACCAGACGACTGGAACTGGGACATGTGGGCTGGGCCGGAGCAAGGTGGAGCTTGGAGCCAACAGGAGCCTCACTGCGAGGACCCCGACTTCAATGTAGGTGCCCTGGGCATGGGAACCTGCGGGGGGCACCTCAGGGGGTCCCCCAGCAGGCCTGACCTGTGTGTCCTGGCAGATGGACGCAGACTATGACCCCAGCCAGCCCCGGAAGCAGCAGCGAGAGGCCCCTTCGTTGGGCAAGAAGAAGCGGAAGTCACCCTTCGCTGCGGCTGTGGGACAGGAGAAGCCTGTGTTTGACCCCGGTGAGGCCCAGGCGGGTGCCGGTGGGTGGGCAGGGGCTCCCTGGGGCCCAGCACACCCCGACAGCCTGGCTCTGTCCCCACTCAGGGGACAAGACATTCGAGGAGTACCTGGACGAGTATTACCGTCTGGACTACGAGGATATCATTGATGATCTGCCCTGTCGCTTCAAGTACCGCACGGTGGTGCCCTGTGACTTTGGACTTAGCACTGAGGAGGTGGGACCCTGGGGTACCCCAGAAGCAAGCGGGGATGCCCAGAACTGGCCATGCTGTGACACAGCCTATTTATTTCTTTATCTCCAAAACAACAGGACCAAGAGTGCTAATAATAATACTAGTAATATTGCCTGCCACAAAGGTTTTCTGTGAGGCGGGGGCTCAAACAGTGCTCTGTCCACAGGAAGCCCCTGTAAATATCAGTTTTAATTCTGTATATTGGTAGCAGCGTGGCCATTAAGACTTGGCACCAATTGAAATCTTGACTGGGCCACTCACCAGCTGTATAACCTTGGACGTATGACTTAAGGCTCTGTAACTTGGTTTCCCCATCTGTAAAATGGGCCTTATAACAGCCCCACCTTATGACTGTGGCTGTGAAACAAATGTGCTTTGAATGTCACTGTGCCCTAGCCATGATGGCTGTGGATGCTTGACAGTAAAAATAGCCATGATAATTGAGCTTATACCATCTGTATTCACTTCATCATCCTTACAACCTTCCAGTAGGTTCTGGTGGGGGCTGCCCAACTCATAAGTGAGGAGACTTAAGGTCTTAAGGTTGGGAACCTGGGTCTCATTAGCAAAGCTGGTCATTGGCATGCAGACCCCTCCCCTGGTTTGAGTCTGCTGGGACCAGTGTACCCGTCAGGGCCCAGATTGTAAATCTGACATTAGCCATTTCCTGGCCATGTGACTTAGGGTAAGGATCCCCTTTTCTGAGTTTCCCCATCTGATGCCCCCAACAAAAAAACCTCCATTGGCCTTTGCAGAAATCAGTTCTCACCATCATGACACTGCTGCTTGGTGGAACTAGCATTACTTTGCTTTGACCCATGAGGTGACTAAGGCTGAGAGTCAGGGGCCCCCGGGGCTCACCAGCAGGACCCCACCCGCCCTTCCCTTACAGATCCTCGCTGCCGACGACAAGGAGCTGAATCGGTGGTGCTCCCTGAAGAAGACCTGCATGTACAGGTGATGGGGTGGGGCTGGGCCAGGTACCCCGGGAGGAGGGGCAAGCAGGCTGGCAGGCAAGCATGGGCCCCATCCAGGCCACCCAGCAACAAACATGTCCACTGGGGGACCGCAGGTCGGAGCAGGAGGAACTGCAGGACAAGAGGGCATACAGCCAGAAGGCCCAGAACGTATGGAAAAAACGGCAGATCTTCAAGTCACTCTGCCCAGAGGAGTGAGTATGGCTGGTGGAGGGGTGGGCTTCGGAGCCCTGTCAGGCCCAGGGTTTGAGTCATGCTTTGTCAGCTGTTTGTCACATGACCTTGGGGGTAGGGTTTCCTTTCCAATACCCGGGCATCAGGTCTTGGCTGGGCCATAGCTGTATGACGTTGGGCAAGTCATTTTCCCTCTCTGGGCCTGTTTCCTCATTTGCAAAATGGAGATACAGATGGCTCACTTGTTGCTGGGTTTTTCTTTTTCTTTTGAAGATTAAGTAAATCAATTCATGTAAAGTGCTTAAAACAATAAATGCTGGTTAGTTGTTAGCTCTTGTTACTGTTACTGTGCCTGTTATTTCCTGATCAATAAATCAGGAGTGCTCACAGAGTTGACATAAAGCTAAAATGAGTTAGTCTGTGTGAAGAGCTTAGTGTAGGCACAGGCTCAGTGATCAAGAGCATCCATCAATTTCCCACTCTAGCTTCAGAGTAGAAAAATCCCAGTGTGGTATCAGACCCATGTTTGAGTGCAGGCAGGCCCCCAAATTGTTCTGGCCACTTCTCTGAGCTGCTGCTTTTCTCATCTGTAAAAACGGGCCTCTAAAAATTGTGACCTGCCTGGGCTGATCCATGACTTTTCTTCCTCCAGGGCAGAGATGCCCACGGAAGCCACAGGGAAGCCACAGAGAGACAGAGCTGGCTCATCAGGACAGCTGGTGGCACTTGATGGGGCCTGTGGCAAGCGGTCCCGGCCTGAGAGCACCCCAGCAGAGGAAGAGGCAGACCCTTTGACACTCACGGAGAAGCTGGGCCCCCAGAGGCGGAAGAGGGGCAAGAAGGCACGTCTCCTGGGCCCCACAGTGACACTTGGGGGACATGAGTTCAGCCGTCAGAGACTGCAGGCCTTTGGCCTCAACCCCAAACGGCTGCACTTCCGGCAGCTGGGCCGACAGCGGAGGAAGCAGCAGGGGCCCAAGGCTAGCCACTGAGCTCGAGGGAGCCTGCGGGGGCCCCTTCCCCTTCTTATCGACCCTCACATCTACCTGTAGGCCAGGGAGTCTTCCCATCTTAGAGATGTGGAAGCTGAGGCCTACTCAACAAGCTTCCCCAGATGACTCAGGGAACCTCCCCGCAAGACACACTCAAATGCTGGGCCCAGCAATAGCCACACTCAAGTCAAACGGCTTTATTACCCCCCAGCAGCCACAGCCCCTCCTCCCTCTCACCAGTTCTTGGCAGGATGGGGGCTTTGTGACCAGGGAGGGGCATGGACGGTCCAGTGCAAACTACAGTACGGAGTCAGGCCCTGAGTGGGTGCCCGGGGGCCTCCCTCCCTGCCCCATGAGGAGGGCCCAGCTGGTGGGAGGCAGGTGTGCGGGCTCTGTTCCTGGCTGAACAGCCCCAGCCCTGAGGCTTCCTGGACTGGTCTCTCTCAGCTGCACTTGTCAGGGGGGAGTTCAAGCTCCCACACCTAACATGACATAAATTAAAAAATAAATAGGGTCATGTCTTCTCCCTTATCCCCTCCCTTTATAAAAACACAAAGTCCTCAGAGCTTGGGCGTTTAGCCTTGAGGAGCCGGCCACTTCGAGGGAGCCGTAGTGTCTGCTGGGAGGGCGGGGAGCAGAGGTCATCCAGGCTGTGGTCCTGAGCGTGGCCCTCGACCAGGGTGAACATGGGGTATCGTTCTGTGGCTGAGGAGGAGCTGAGGACCTGGTGCGAGGGGAGGGAGCAGCTCAGTCCCCGAAGCCATGGTAATTATCCAAGTGGATACAATTAACAGCCGTACTTATCAGGTGCTTCCTGAACTCAACTCCCATCCCTCCAGCGCAGTGACGCAGAGCAGCCAATCAGCACCTTCCATGCTGTGGCTATAGTGATTGGCTCAGTAATGAGCATATGACCTTGTGCAACCAATGAACCACAGCCCTGGGATTTTCCTTCCCTGCTAAGAACATGGGGCTCTTTCCACTGAACTAGATAGTGGGGGTGGGGTGGGGGGCAGCTCCCCTGGTGGCTCAGCAATAAAGAATCCCAGGTTCCCTGGGCTGGGAAGATCCCTGGAGAAGGAAATTGCAATCCTCTCCAGTATTCCTGCCTGGGAAATACCATACACAGAGGAGCCTGGTGGGCTACAGTCCACAGGGTTGCAAAGAGTCAGACATGACTGGTGTGCACACCAAGAGAAGTTGGTGGTCATTCTTGCCACCGTAAGGGTAAATCCCTGATAGAACAGAACCAAAGGACAAGGCAGGTCCTGCCACTTCAGCCTCTGGGGACCAGCTGTTCCCTTAAATTTTTCATTTCATGAAGCTTTTTGCTCTAATCAGCTGGGCTTTCTAATCAGACCTAACCCAAACTGAAAAACTCTGTAGGGCTCCTGCAGGATAATAATCCTGACAACATGGCCAGGTCTGCTGGCCTCATGGCCTCTGTTCCTCTTCTGCTGTAGACCTCCCCTTGACCCCCCACCTCCCAGCACACCCAGCTCACCCTGGTCAGCTCTGAGCAGAGTGTCTCAAACTCCTTTCTGTCTCCAGCATAGAAGCCCACGGTACAGCTCGGGTCCATCTTGGCAAAGGCCATCTTGCGGGGTGAGGTGCAGTGGAAGGACTGGGGTGGACAGACGAGGGGGCTCAGCGGGTTCCCTGCACACACCTCCAACCCCACCCTGGGGATCCCAGCTCTCTCACCTCCAGGGGGAAGTCGGCCTGGCTGACATCCACGGTGGGCTGGCAGTAGTGTGGGTCCAGGTAGAGCAGGAAGTCATCTGCAGGGAGGACGTGTGAGGGGGGGGTGGCAGCGGAAAGGGGGGTAGGGGTTGCGATGGAACAGCATCGTGTGGGCCTACCCTGGTAGCCGATGAAGTACAGCGAGTGGCGGGGCTTGCCCCCCATAATGCCCAGGCACAGCTCTGAACGAAGGAGCTCCTGCGGGAAGGAAAGGGGACGGAGTGACGGCCCAGGGCAGGTGCTGTCAGGCACCCAAATGCCTCGCAAAACCCCAGGGCTTCTTCCCTGGTGGCTCAGTGGTAAAGAGCCCGCCTGCCAGTGCAGGAGACATGGGTTGGATCCCTGCTGGGGGAAGACCCCCCCCCCACCCCCCAGCCGCCAAGGAGCAACTAAGCCCATACACCACAACTACTGAGCCTGTGCTCTAGAGCCTGGGAGCTGCAACTGCTGAAGCCCGTGCCCTAGAGCCTGTGCTCCCCAACGAGAAGCCATTGCAATAACAAACCTGCACCCTCAACAAAAAATAGCCCTGGCTCGCCGCAACTAGAGAGAAACCTGTTCAGCAACAAAGACCCAGCACAGCCAAAAATAGATAAATATAATCATAAAAAAAAAAAAAAGACAAAGGCCCAATGTGTGCAAACCCAAGCCAGGGCTCTGGGGGGTGGCAGTGACCAAGATAGACAAAACCATGTCCCCATGGAGCCTATGTTCTAGTGTGGGAGAATGAAGAACAAGAGGAATAAGTTCTGTCATGCGTCAGAAGGTGGTAGCTCTCTGGAGAAGAATAAAAGGAGGGAAGAAGGCTTTGCAGTGTTAAGCAGGGGGAGTCAGGAAAGACCTCACTGACAGATGATGTTTCAGCAAACAGTTAAGGGAATTCAGAAATCATTTTGGGAAAGAGCACTCCAAGTGGTGGGAATGGCAAGTGCAAAGGCCCTGAGGCAGGTGTTTTCTGAGAACAGAAAAGAGGCCTGTGTGGCTGGGGCAGAGTGAAGTGAGGTGCAGCGTGTGGGCAGATGGTAGAGGGCCTTGTGGGCTGTGGGGAGATTGCTGGCCTTTGTTCTGAGTGTAAACACACCAGGGTCTTTGCAGCCTTGCTGTTCCTTTTGCCTGGACTACTATTCCCCTGGCTTCTCATTTGCTTCTGGCCAGAGAGGGGCTTTCCGAGGCCAGGCAGCCACCCCCACCTGCCCTTCACCACGTTAGTTTTGGTTCCGTTAGAGTACGAGTTGCAATGCCACAGCTGCTGATGTGGTTCCACACCTACTGCCTGTCACTCCCCCACTAGAATGTCAGTTCCCAGAGGGCATGAACTGTTGCCTGTTCACCTCTGAGGCCTCAGCAGCTGCGAGGGTTTTTGGCACATAATAGTTGCTTCATAAGTACTGGATAATCCAATGAAGAGACAAAGGAAGCATAAACCCCTAACCCAAGCTGAAAATGTCTGCAGGGCTCCAGTGAGGGGGGCGGTGCGGGGAGGCACGGGGGAGCCTGGCAGAACCTACCTTCACGCAGGGCACGTACACGGGGTTGAGAGTTTCTCCACCAAGCCGCACTGGTACCAGGATGACCACGGACTTCCATTCAGCCGTGGGGTCTGGCCGAGCCACCAGCCGTGCCACGTCCGCCTTGTATACTGCAAGAACAGGGCAGCAGGTCACATTCTCACCCGCCTTTCAAGTCTCATTGTATGACCCTCCATCCTTGGGGCCCAACCTCGCCTGAGCAACCTCCCTGGATGACACTCCTATTGCTGGCAGAAAAGCTTTCCAGCATTCCTCACCCTCTGCCCCAAACTCCCTCAGACAATCCCAGGCACGCCAGGCAGGTATGGACACCTCCATTTCACAGAGAGGGCAACTGAGGTCCTGAGATTATGACAAAAAGTGTAGAGCCAGGAGGGAGGTGAAGAGCTTTCCCCACAGCCCACAGTGCCTGCCCAAGCCCGGTCCTGACTAGTCTTCCCCTCCTCAGCACCTGGTTTGCCGAGATGGAGATGGGAGCACCAAGCAGCTCGTCAGTCAGTTGGATATCCCTGTATGTCCCTCCTCAAGTTCCATCCACTGGTCTCTGCTTTCCTGTCGTCTCCCTCATGCCTATGTAACCCCCTCCTGACTCCCAGAAAAGTACATTTAATCTTTCCTGGAGACAGGGGCTGCAATGGTCTGAATGCTTCAGTTGTGTCTAACTCCGTGAGAACCCATGGACTGCAGCCCGCTAGGCTTCTCTGTCCAAGGGATTCTCCAGGCAAGAATGCTGGGGTGGGTTGCCATGCCCTCCTCCAGGGGATCTTCCTGACGCAGGGATGGAACCCGAGTCTCTTACATCTCCTGCACTGGCAGGCAGGTTCTTTACCACTAGCGCCACCTGGGAAGCACTGTCCCCCACAGCCCCCCTCCCTCATTTCATATGTTGAAATTCTAACCCCCAAGAAGTGATGGAATGAGGAAGTGGGAGGTGATGAGATCATGACTGCCCCAGTAAAAGGGACCCCAGCGAGCAAGCTTGCCCATTTTGCTGCCTGAAGATACAGAGAAACAAACCAGGAAGTAGGCCCCCAACAGACACCCAAACAGCCAGTGCCTTGATCCTGGACTTCCCAGCCTCCAGAATTATAACAAATAAACACCTTGTTTACAAGCCACCCAGCCTGCGGGTGCTTGTTTTGTTTTGTTGGCTATGCTGTGTAGCTTGTGGGATCAGAGTTCCCTAACCAGGGATCAAAACCAGGTCCCAGCACTGAACGCACCTAACCACTGGACCACCAGGGAAGGGAATTCCCTGGCCTATGGTATTTTCGTTATACCAGCCCTAACAGACTAAGAGGCTCTCTGTGAAAAATTACACCTTGCCCCCAAACATCTATATTCTTTCATTAAAATGTATAGGATCTGTAGATTCCTTGATATCAATCCACAAAAGCTCCCTTCTAAACTGATTGGGAGGGCATAATAACAATGAGGGGGATTTCCCTGATTGCTCAGTTGGTAAATAATCCACCTGCAATGGAGGAGAACCCAGTTCGATTCCTGAGTTGGGAAGATCCGCTGGAGATGGGATAGGCTACCCACTCCAGTATTCTTAGGCTTCCCTTGTGGCTCAGCTGGTAAAGAATCCGCCTGCAATGCAGGAGATCTAGATTCAATCCCTGGGTTGGGAAGATCCCCTGGAGAAGGGAAATGGTACCCACTCCAGTATTCTGGCGTAGAGAATTCCATGGACTGTATAGTCCATGGGGTCACAAAGAGTCAGACACAACTGAGCGACTTTCACTCACTCAATAACAGTGAGAGCTAATATTTAGAGAATACTTACTATATGAGAAGCTCTGTTCTAAAAGTTACTTTTTTTTAATTTAAAATTTTTATTCATTTTTGGTTGTAATGGGTCTTCATTGCTGCTCTGGCTTTTCTCTCCCTGCAGAGAGCAGGGGCTACTCTCTAGTTGTGTGCACCGGTTTCTCATTGCCAGTGGCTTCTCCTGTTGTGGAGCACGGGCTCTAGAGTGAGGGCTTCAGTAGCTGTGACCCTTAGGCTCAATAGTTACAGTTGTTGAGCACAGGTCAGTAGTTGTGACTCATGGGCTTAGCTGCTCTGTGGCATGTGGGATCTTCCTGGATCAGGGATCAAACCCATCTCTCCTGCATTGGCAGGTGGGTTCTTTAGCACACTGAGCCACCAGGGAAGCCCCTAAGAGTTATGTTTATCACTGACTCACTTAATCCTCATGAAAACCCTGTGAGGCAGAGGAGACCTGACTTTTGTATGCGTTAGCACTGTTTACAAAGTAAAAGTGAGTGGGGGACTTCCCTGGCAGTCCTGTGGTTAAGAATCTGCCTGCCAATGCAGGGGACACGGGTCTGATCCCTGGCCTAGGCAGATTCCACATGCCGAGGGGTAACTAAGCCCATGTGCCACAACTATGGACTCTTGAGTGCCTTGAGCCTGTGCTCTGCAACAAGAGAAGCCACAGCAATGGGAAGCCCATGCACCACAACTAGAGTAAAAGAGAGTAGGCCCTGCTCCCCACAGCTAGAGAAAAGCCTGCCCGCCCGCAGCAACGATGACCCAGTGCAGCCACAAATAAATAATCATTAGTTCTTTAAAAAAGAGTGAGTTGGACCCAAGAGAGGAATTCCTCTGTCCTTTATTCTATTACTCAGAGACGCCCCTGAAGTCTCCTCTCCTGATTCTAGAGAGAATGAAGGGATCCTGAGCAGCGCCCCCACCGCCCAGTGTGGGCCTCCAGTCCTTTCCAAGGGTCCCTCTGCTGCAGGACTTGTTTCAGCCCCTGAGGAAAGTGGGTCCTAAGAGGCAGCTGAGGCAGCGACTGGCTCAGGGTGAGAACCCCATAACCTCGGCTCCCAGTCCCTTACCTGTGCAGTCCTGAGAGACGTACACCACCAGGCGGGTGACCTCTGAGCAGCTCTCCACCGCTTTCCTGGGGATGGGAGGAAAGGCCTGAGTTCCCCGGGGGGCACCCAGGGGCTCCCGCGCCCCCTGCCGCGGCCCTCACCTGAGTATGTGTGCCACCAGTGACGGCCCATACCAGTCGCCTGCCTTCTTGCCTGAGCCCTGCCCCAGCTCCACCAGCCGGTGTAGGCCAAAGGGGGCCCGGGGGTGGTCAGCAAACCAGGACACAATCTGCCGGTGCCGGCGCTCCTGCTCCAGCTCAGGGGCCTGGGCCCAGTGCGGAGGCAGCCGCCGGGCAGGCCCCCGGCACCGACTGGGAGAGCCCAACCCCGGCGGCTCAGCGGGGCCCAGGCCTGCGCCCTGGGACCACGTCCAGTCTGGTAGGGATGCAGCAAAGAGTCAAATGGTGATGGGGTGGGGGTGGGGCAGTTCCCATGATTCACACACAACACTAATGCTCCATTAGAAACCTCGTGTTTAACTACACTGTTCACATTCCTTAAACTTACTATTAGTTTTTACATTTTGGCTGCACTGATGCCATGTGGGAGCTTAGTTCCCTGACCAGGGATTGAACCTAGCCCCGTGCAATGGAAGCACAGAGTCTTAACTGCTGGGCCACCAGGAGTGAGTGAAAGTCGCTCAGTCATCTCCAGCTGTTTGCGACCCCATGGACTGGGGTCTGCCAGGCTCCTCTGTCCACAGAATTCTCCAGGCAAGAATACTGGAGTGCGTAGCCATTCCCTTCTCCAGGGGATCTTCCCAATCCAGGATCGAACCCACATCTCCCACATTGCAGGTGGATTCTTTACCGTCCCCTAAGCCACCAGAGAAGCCCCCTTAAACTTATTTTACAAACAACTCTCACTCCACCCCCAAACTGTAACTTTACACACAATTCTAACAGGACTTGAAATTCTTGGTTTACAAACCATTCTAACACTGCTGATCTGGGGTTGGCGCTATACTCCTACTGAGCCCTTCCCCCTCCACCACCGCTCACCTCTGGGCAGGAGATGAAGCAGAAGGCCCTGAGCCAGCATCATCTGCCCGCTTCGTAACATGCACCCCCAGCCACAGTCTGAGGTCAGGGTGCCTCCTGCGAGGGGTGGGAAGTCCCGGCGGTATGTGAGCCATAGGCGGGATACAAAGTCCCGCTGGAAACGCTGTATGTCACCTGCAAGAGCAGGCTTGTTAGCTACCACCAGAAACACCCCTTTGGGGCTTCCTCCAACCCTAGTCAGGGGCCACCAGCTCACCCTCGCCCTCGAAGCGGTAGCGGCGACCACAGAGATGGACACTGGAGATCTTGCTAAAGCTGGTCCGGCTTTTGACTGCCCAGCCTGGGGAGACATAGGGCAGCCCCCAGCAAGATGAAGCACTTGCTTGGCAGACACGCACCCTAACAGGACAGCAACAGCGCTTACGTGCCTCCGTGTGTGAGACGGGGACTCTCGTTTTTCTTATGTCAGGGTAGGCTCTTGGGGAATCTGCTACATTCCTCTCAGATGGAGGCGGGGCCCCTAGTAACAGCCACATGTGTTTCCTATGCATGCTCAGTCATGTACAACACTATACCACCCCCATGGACTGTAACCCGCCAGGCTCCTCTGTCCATGGGATTCTCCAGGCAAGAACATGGAAGTGGATTGCCTGTTTCCTCCTCCAGGGGATCTTCCCCACCGAGGAAGGGAACCAATGTCCCTTGAGTCTCCTGCATTGGCAGGCAGATTCTTTACCAACTGCGGCACCTGAGAAGCCACATGCATGTCTGCAATTAATTTCAGGATGAATCAAAGCAGGTCTGATTGTTGTACCCATTTTACAGAGGAGGAAAATGGAGGCACAGGGAAACAAAAAAACCCGTTTCCTAGGTCACACTGAGGTGTCGGCTGAGACTTGAAAACACATTCCCCTTTGGACCTGCCAGCCAGCGGCCCGCCCTGGGCTGGGAAGGGCGGGAGACGACCCACAGGTGACTCACAGGAGGGGAACAAAGGGTGGAATACTTGGCAACGGCAGGGTCCTGGCTCTCCTTGACTCCCACCCACCTCCTAGCCCTGCCCGCCTGAACGCTCGGCCCCGCCCCCTCCTCACCGTACTTGACGTTGTTCCAAGCGGTCAGAAACTTCGCCTTAAACTTGTCCACTTCGTCCGGCTCTCCGGGGCCGGTCCCGGGCGATGCAAGAGCGGGGCCGCTAGCTCCGGAGGGCCCCAGGCCGTTGGGGTCCGGGGTTCGGGGTCCCCGCGGCCTGCGGCCCTCCGGGCGGCGCGCGTCCTCCGGACTCCCGCTCCGGTACTGAGCGGCGGCCGGCGACACGGAGTTCATGGGCGCGCGGGGAGGGCGGACCGAGGGCCCCGGGGGCCGCGTGCGAGCGCCCCAGAGGCCAGAACGCGGCCGGGACGCGGACGCCCAGGAAAGTGCTAGTGGGGCCCCGGCGCGGCGACCAGGCCCCGGGGCCCGGTGCGGGACGCTATCGCCGCCGCCGCCGCCATTTTAGCGGCCCTGGCCCCGGGAGGGAGGCGGGCGTGACACGGCCGGACGCCCCGCCCTGGCCGGCCCCCAGCCTGGGGCCCCGGCCCCGGTCCCGGTCCCGGGTGGCGGCGCTGAGTCCTCCTGACGCGGAGCCTCCCGGCAGCGCCACGCGACCCTCACCGCCGCCCGCCTTATCGCGGCGCCCAGGCGCGACCGAGCCCCTGCAGGTACTTATCGGAGGCCCCAGAGCCGGGATGCCCCGCCCCGGTACCGCCCCGCCCCCGGTTTCGACCCCGCCCCTGCCCTGCCCCGGCCCCGCCCCCTCCAGGTGCTGAGGGACTGACTACCCTCCGCCCGCGAGGCGGGGCCACTTATGCCGTTTGCACCTGCCTGCATCCCCCGAGGGATCAGAGCGCCCCTCGGAGAGCTGCGCACCCAGGACCCGCCTTCCCCGGGGGCCTAATCTGTGCATGACACCCACTCACCCAAAATCCCCCTTCAAGCCACATCTCTACGTGCTTCAGTTTCCCCAGGAGCAAAAAGGGACTCGAAAATACAACACAATGAATCTTCCTAATTTTACTGAGGGAAAGAAGCCAGACCAAAAATTTAGAAAGTATGTACTCTATGGTTCTATTTAAACTCTAGAAAATGCAATCTCATCTATAGTGGTTGCCTGGGGGTTGGGTGCGGAGACGTGGGAGGAAGGGATTAAAAAAAAAGAACTAGGATTTGTTTAGTATTAATATCTTGATTATGGTGATTGCTTCCAGCTCAACGGATTGTGCACGTTAAAAGTGTATGGTTTGTTGTATGTTACTTATACTCAATAAAACTGCAATAAATGTTTTCAATGCGTCTAACTCAGAGGAACGTTTGGAACAGCTGAGTTCATCTCTCTAAAGCGCTTAGCATGGCATTTGAGGCACAGTTAGGGCTCAGCGAAAGCCAATCGTGACCTCACAGGCAGAGTGTGTGTAGTGACCCTGGAAACCGCAGAGAGAGTGGCCTCTAGTGGCCAGCTCAAGGGCTGTGTCCCCAGCCGGCTGAAGGAAGTTGGATGAAGGATCTGGACAAGGGTGTGTGATGTGAAGATCTGCCCCCTTTCTCAAATTCAATAGGTACCATCCCACCTCAGGACCTTTGCACCTGCTGTTGCCTCTGCCTAGACCTCTCTTCCCTGAGGTATCTGCATGGCTCTCTCTCAGCCTCCTTTAGGATTTTATTCATATGTCATACCTGCAGTGTGACCATCTTCAAAATTCCACCCCATCCCTACCCTTGGGACCCTTCTCCCTTCCCTGTTACATTTTTTTTTTTCCAGAGCAGTTATCATAGCCTGATTGTCTGAGTAAACTGGGGCTGCTATAATAAATAGGGCAGACTGAGTGGATTATGTAACAGACATTTCTTTCTTTTTAAAAAAAATTTTAGACATTATTTATTAATGGTTGCACTGGGTCTTCATTGCTGCTTCTCAGTGCAGTAGCTTCTCTTGTTGCAGAGCACAGACTCTAGGCCTGAGGGCTTAATGGGCTTCAGTAGTTGCAGCATGCAGGCTCTCAGTAGTTGTGGCCCACGGGCTTAGTTGCTCCACAGCATGCGGGCTCTCCCTGGACCTGGGATCGAACTCCTGTCACCTGCATTGGCAGGCAGATTCTTATCCACTGGACCACCAGGGAATTCCCAGACATTTATTTCACATCCTTCTGGATAGTGGAAGTCCAAGATCAGGGTGCCAGCGCTGCAGGGGTCTTGGTGAAGTCCCTGTTCCTGGTTACGTCCTCACATGGCCTGTCCTTAGTGCATTGCACACAGAAAGAAATACCTGTTTCTCTTCCTCTTCATAAAGGCATTAATCTAATTATGGGGGCTGTACCCTCAAATCCTCATCTAACCCCAATCAATTCCCAAAGGCCCCACCTCCTAATAACTTTACATAAGGAAGTTGGATTTCAAAATATGGATTTGGGAGAGGGGACACAAACTTTCAGACCAAAGCACTGATCTTCTATTTATATATAATTCTTATTATGTTATATCCACTGTCCCCACCACACCACGAGGGCAGACATCTCCGTCCATCTTGGTCACTGCTGACTCCTCAACACTCAACATGGGCCTGGCATACATAGGTGCTCAAGCAACTTGTGGAATGCAAGGAGACTTTATAGCCTCTCAGGGGCAGACTGACTGGGTGGCCACAGGTGACCCCCTTCTGTTTGATTTCCTGCCTGGACCCCCTCCCACCACGACCACCACTGTTGATGGAAACTGCCCACCTTGGCCAGGCAGAATGATAACCAGTTGCATGCGTGGTCTCACAACAGGAGATTCCAATAAAGAATACAGCGCTGCCGCCAAAATTAACCAGGAGAATTCCGGAGGAGTCAAAAGGAGGGAGGAGATGCCAGTCTATCATATGTCCTACCAACCTCCAAGGATCCTTTGCACTGAAGTCCCTCTCAGCTGAGAGATTCAAACCACCAGGAAGGACCCTGAGTCAGACCAAATATGGGCCAAGCAAGATGACTGGCCTGAAGAAGGAAATGGCAACCCACTCCAGTGTTCTTGCCTGGAGAATCCCAGGGACGGGGGCGCCTGGTGGGCTGCCATCTATGGGGTCGCACAGAGTCTGACACGACTGAAGCGACTTAGCAGCAGCAGCAGCAGCAAGACGACTGGCCAGAGACAACTCGGAAACTAACCCCATCACCATAGAAACGTGAGACTTCAAGCCACGTGCTACAGCACTTCTCCTGGGTTCCCTTACCCTGCTGCTCTCTGCCTGCGCGTGCCTTGCCAATAGTCTTCTGCTTTGTCAGCACACGTGTCTCCTCAGACAATTCATTTCCAAGTGTTAGACAAGGGCCCATTCTTGGGCCCCAGAAGGGGTCCCCCTTCCTGCAACAGTTCCTGCCTGGAGGAGGGCAGTGATTTACTGTGACCCTCAGTTCCTTCCCGTTACCCCCATTTCATGCAAGTATAGCCACAACCTCAGCTCTCCACCTGGAGTCTGTCCCCACCTAGCATCCAGTTGCAACTTGTATCCCCCCTTGGAGGTCCTCCAGGCTCCCCAGGTTTGATGCACCCTTAATTGATCCTGTCTTTCACCACCTCTGGCTTTTCCTCCCATGCCCTTGGCTCCCCCATACACAGGCTTCATTGTCTCCCTTCCCAGGGTCGGTCAGTCCACCTACTAATCTGTCCATAATTGTCCTCGTGTCCCCAAAGAGGCATAGGCTGCAACCAGGTGTCTTAAACAGATGACCTTGCTTCTCTATACCTCAGTTTCTTCATCTGCCAAATGGGATAGTAATTGTTCCTACTTCCTAGGGCTTCGGAGAAGAATGAAATGAACATGCAAAATGCTTACAACACAGCAACTACCACTTTACTGTGAATTGTTACTGCTATTGTCATTCTTACGCCCACCATTGCCCTCTGAGGTCCGGCACCCACCATCGCTGTGCATCCTTCTTGGCCTCCTGAATGCCATCGTTGACCCTTCGAATCCACACAACAGTTGGAAGAAACTATTTTTAAATATTTCTTTATTTATTTGACTGCACTGGGTCTCAGTGGTGGCATGCAGGATCTTTGATCTTTGTTGTATCATGTGGGAGTTTTAGTCGTGGCAAGCAGGTTTGTTTCGTTTATTATTACTGATAGTTGTGGCATGTGAGGTCTTTAGTTTCGCCATATGGAATCTAGCTCCCTGATCAGGTATTAGACCCTGGGTCCCCTGCATAGGGAGCTCAGAGTCTTAGCCATTGGACTACCAGGGAAGTCCTAGGAACATGCCTATATATAAAATTATTCTCCTGAACAATTTCCACCACACACAAAAAAATCTAGAGCAGCATTGTTCAACAGAAACATGAAGTACATTTTTCAATATTCTAGTAACCATGTAAAAAAATATACGGATAATTGGGTTAAAAAGCGGGCATGTGGGACTTCCCTGGTGGTCTAGTGGTTAAGAATCTGCCTGGCCATTCAGGGGACACAGGTTTGATCCTGGTTGAGGAATTAAGTGGAGAAAGAAATGGCAACCTACTCCAGTATTCTTGCCTGGAGAGTCCCATGGACAGAGGAGCCCGGCAGGCTACAGTCCATAGGGTGGCAAAGAGTCTGGCAGGCCTGAAGTGACAGAGCAAGCATGCATGCATGAGGAACTAAGATCCCACATGCTGGGGCAACTGAGCCCGAGTGCTACAGCGAAAGATACTGTGTGAAGGAATGAAGATCCTGCAACTAAGAACCGCTGCTGCTGATGAGTGCTCCGTCATGTCCAATTCTGGAGACCCCATGGACTGTAGCCCACCAGGCTCCTCTGTCCCCGGGATTTCCCCAGCAAGAATACTGGAGTGGGTTGCCATTTCCTTCTCCAGGAAGACCCGCTACAGCTAAATTAAAAAAAAAAAAATTTAAGTGGGCTTTAAGCAGACAGGGTAGAGATCCCTGGAGGAAAAGAACCAACTACACCTTTTTGACATAAGAAAAGTGAAACTGAAAGTCATTCAGCCATGTCCTACTCTTTGCGACCCCAGAGACTGTAGCTCACCAGGCTCCTCTGTCCATGGGATTTCCCAAGGTAGGACACTGGAATGGGTTGCCATTCCCTTCTCCAGGGGATCTTCCCAACCCAGAATTGAACCCAGGTCTCCCGCATTACAGGCAGATTCTTTACTGTCTGACCCACCAGGGAAGCCCTTTGACATAAGAGAAGCCTTTTTTTTTTTTTTCCCTAAGGCATTTTGTGATCTAAGCCTGGCTACAAGCTTGCCCTTGATCAAGTCTCAGTAATTAATGATCATAAGGGAAGGAAAGATAGAGAAACATACAACTGTTATTAGGCAAGAGAAGTAACAACAGTGAAGGTAATAAATTAGTTGTAAAGACTTCCAGTTCTGTTTCAGTGGTAAGGATTAGCCTGAAGCACTTGAAGCATTTTGTAAAATTCAAACCTCCCTCAAGCACTCAACCACCAGATTAACTAGACCCTAAAATCAAATTGCCAACATCCACTGTATCATAGAAAAAGCAAGAGAGTTCCAGAAAAACATCTATTTCTGCTTTATTGACTATGCCAAAGCCTTTGACTGTGTGGATCCCAATAAACTGTGGAAAATTCTAAAAGAGATGGAAATACCAGACCACCTGACCTGCCTCTTGAGAAACCTGTATGCAGGTTAGGAAGCAACAGTTAGAATTGGACATGGAACAACAGACTGGTTCCAAATAGGAAAAGGAGTACCTCAAGGCTGTATACTGTCACCCTGCTTATTTAACTTATATGCAGAGTACATCATGAGAAACGTTGGGCTGGAAGAAGCACAAGCTGGAATCAAGATTGCCGGGAGAAATATCAATAACCTCAGATATGCAGATGACACCATCCTTATGGCAGAAAGTGAAGAGGAACTAAAAAGTCTCTTGATGAAAGTGAAAGGGGAGAGTGAAAAAGTTGGCTTAAAGCTCAACATTCAGAAAACTAAAATCATGGCATCTGGTCCCATCACTTCATGGCAAATAGATGGGGAAACAGTGGCAACAGTGGCTGACTTTACTTTTGGGGGCTCCAAAATCACTGCAGATGGTGATTTTCATGGCTGCACCATGAAATTAAAAGACGCTTATTCCTTGGAAGGAAAGTTACAACCAACTTGCTGCTACTAAGTCATTTCAGTCGTGTCCGACTCTGTGCGACCCCACAGACGGCAGCCCACCAGGCTCCCCCGTCCCTGGGATTCTCCAGGCAAGAACGCTGGAGTGGGTTGCCATTTCCTTCTCCAATGCATGAAAGTGAAAAGTGAAAGTGAAGTCACTCAGTCGTGTCCGACTCCTAGGGACCCTATGGACTGCAGCCCACCAGGCTCCTCCATCCATGGGATTTTCTAGGCAAGAGTATTGGAGTGGGGTGCCATTGCCTTCTCCTAGACAGCATATTAAAAAGCAGAGACATTACTTTGTCAACAAAGATCTGTCTAGTCAAGGCTATGGTTTTTCCAGTAGTCATGTATGGATGTGAGAGTTGGACTATAAAGAAAACTGAGTGCCAAAGAATTGATGCTTTTGAACTGTGGTGTTGGAGAAGACTCTTGAGAGTCCCTTGGACTGCAAGGAGATCCAACCAGTCCATCCTAAAGGACATCAGTCCTGGATGTTCATTGGAAGGACTGATGTTGCAACTCCAGTACTTTGGCCACCTGATGCAAAGAGCTGACTTATTTGAAAAGACCCTGATGTTGAGAAAGATTGTGGGCAGGAGGAGAAGGGGACAACAGAGGATGAGATGGTTGGATGGCATCTCTGACTCAATGGACACGAGTTTGGGTAAACTCCGGGAGTTGGTGGTGGACAGGGAGGCCTGGCATGCTGCAGTTCATGGGGTTGCAAAGAGTCGGACACAACTGAGAGACTGAACTGAACTGAAGGAATAATGATGTTGACCTTTTCTAATCCTCCTGATTTCAATTAACTAAAGCTTAGACTAGGGCTTCCCTGATAGTTCAGTTGGTAAAGAATGCAGTGCAATGCAGGAGACTCCAGTTTGACTGCTGGGTCGGGAAGATCTGCTGGAGAAGGGATAGCTACCCACTTCAGTATTCTGGCCTGGAGAATTCCATGGACTATATAGTCCATGGGGTCTCAAAGAATCAGACACGACTGAGTGACTTTCACTTTCAAAGCTTGGACTCTGTTAACCTTTGTCCAAATTCTATGCTGAATTCTCCTTTGCTCAAGCCCCTTCATGCATATGCACATAATCTTAGCATAAAAGGTCCCCAATTTTGCTGCTCTGAGAAAGATCTCTGGTTGTGTCTTTGGGCTCGACACTCACCAAGAGGCAGGTTTTCCAGTAACAGGCAGAGGATCTGAATAGATGGTCTTCGAAGAAGACATACGGATGGCTAACTGGTATGTGAAAAGGTGCTTGGCAACACTAATCATCAGAGAAATGCTTACCAAAACCACAATGAGATAGCACCTCATGCCTGTTAGAATGACGATTATCAAGAAGGCAAGAGATAACAAGTGTTGGTGAGAATGTGGAGTAAAGGAACACTTCAGCCCTGTTGGTAGGAATGCAAATTAGTGGAGCCATTATCAAAAACTCTATGTTGGTTCCTCAAAAAAGTAAAAATAGGACTATCATATGATCCAACTACTTCTGGATATTTATCTGAAAAAAATGATGTCACTATCTCAAAAAGATATGCACACCCTCATGTTTATTACAGTATTACTTACAGCAGCCAGCATGTGGAAGCAGGCAACATAAATTTCCACCAATGGATGAATGGATAAAGAAAATGTGATATAGGGGAATTCCCTGGCAGTCCAGTGGTTAGAGCTCGGGACTTCCATTCCAGGGCATGGGTTTGATCCCTGGTCGGAGAACTAAGATCTCACAAGCTAAGAAGTATGGGGGAAAAGTTATATATGTGTATATATTAATATATAAATTTGACTGTATGGATCTTAACAAACTGTGGACAATTCTTAAAGAGATGGGACTACCAGACCATCTTACCTGCATCCTAAGGAATCTGTGTGCAAGTCAAGAAGTAGCAGTTAGAACTGAACATGGAACAGCAGACTGGTTCAAAATTGGGAAAGGAATCAAGCCTGTATATTGTCACCCTGCTTATTTAACTTATATACAGAAAACATCATTCGAAATGCTGAGCTAGATGAATCACAAGTTAGGAGAAACATTGCCAGGAGAAATATCAATAAACTCAGATATGCAGATGACACCACACTCATGGCAGAAAGCAAAGAGGAACTAAAGATGAAGGTGAAAGAGGAGACGGAAAACACTGTCTTAAAACTCAGCATTCAAAAAATGAAGATCATGGCATCCAATCCAATCACTTCATGGTAAGTGATGGGGAAACAACAGAAACAGTGACAGACTTTATTTTCTTGGGCTCCAAAATCACTGCAGATGGTGACTGCAGCCATGAAATTAAGACGCTTGCTCCTTGGAAGAAAACCTGTGACAAGCCTAAAAAGCATATTAAAAAGCAGAGACATTACTTTACCAAGAAAGGTCCATATAGTCAAAACTATAGTTTTTCCAGTAGTCATGTATGGATGTGAGAGTTGGACCATAAAGAAAGCTGAGCACTGAAGAATTGCTGCTTTTGAACTGTGGTGCTGGAGGAGACTTTGAGAGTCCCTTGGACAGCAAGGAGATTAAACAAGTCAATCCTAAATGAAATTAACCTTGCATTTTCACTGGAGGGACTGATGCTGAAGCTGAAGCTCCAATACTTTGGCCATCTGATGCGAAGAGCTGACTCACTGGAAAAGATGATGGAAAGATTGAAGGCAGGAGAAGGGGACAACAAAGGATGAAATGGTTGGATGGTACCACCGACTCAACGGACATGAGTTTGAGCAAACTCCAGGAGATGGTGAAGGACAGGAAAGCCTGGCGTGCTGCAGTCCATGGGATCACAAAGAGTTGGACACAACTGAGCAACTGAACAACAACAATATAAATATATTCATATATATATAAATTTATATTGCGTAAATATACAGACAGAGAGACACACTGCAGGATCACACTTATATGTGGAATCGTAAAAAAACAAACAAACAAACTCAGATACAGAGACAGATAAGTGGTTGCCAGAGGCAATGAGTGGTGGATGAAATCAGTGAACAGAGTCAAAGGTACAAACTTTCAGTTGTAAGACAAATAAGTCAAGGGAATGTCATGTACAACTCGGTGATTATAGTTAATAATACTGTATTGTGTTTGAAAGTTGCTAAGAGAGTAGTTCTTAAAAATCTTCATCACAAGAAAAAAAACTGAACTATATGTGGTGGTTTAGTTGATAAGTCATGTCTGACTCTTGCAACCCCATGGGTTGTAGCCTGCCAGGCTCCTCCGTCCATGGGATTCTCCAGGCAAGAATACTGAAGTGGGTTGCCATTTCCTTCTCCAGGGGATCTTCCTGGCCCAGGAATCGAACCCAGGTCTCCTGCATTACAGGCAGCTACAAGGGAAGCCCTTTATTGGAGTGGGCAGTTGTTCCTTTCCCCAGGGGTCTTCCCAACCCAGGGATTGAACCCAGGTCTCCCACATTGTAGGCGGATTCTTTACTGTCTGAGCCACCAAGGAAGCCCAAGAATACTGGTGTGGGTAGCCTATCCCTTTTCCAGAGGACCTTCCCGATCCAGGAATTGAACCTGGGTCTCCTGCATTGCAGGCGGATTCTTTGCTAGCTGAGCTACCAGGTGGTGGTGGTTTAGTTTAATCGTTAAGTTGTGTCCGACTCTTTGCGACCCCGTGGACTATAGCTTGCCAGGCTCCTCTGTCCATGGGATTCTCCAGGCAAGAATAGTGGAGTGGGTTGCCATTTCCTTCTCCAGGGGATCTTCCCAACCCAGGAATCGAACCTGGGTCTCCTACATTGCAGGCAGATTCTTTACCAACTGAGCTATGAGGGAAGCCCAAAATATGTGGTAGTGGATATTAATTAAACTTATTGTGACCACTCCAGATTATATACATATAGCAAATTGTACTGTTGCATACTTAAATATTTTAAAAATGAACACAGTGTTACATGTCAATTCTAACTTCATTAAATAATTAAAAGAAGTGAAATTAATTTTAATACTATTTTTTTTTGGCAGGGGGAGGAGCACATGGCTTGTAGAATCTTAGTTCCTCAATGAGGGATTGCGGGCTTCCCTTGTAGCTCAGTCAGTAAAGAATCTGCCTGCAATACAGGAGACCCGGGTTCGATTCCTGGGTCAGGAAGATCCCCTGGAGAAAAAAATGGCAACCCACTCCAGTATTCTTCCCTGGAGAATCCCATGGACAGAGGAGCCTGGCAGGCTACAGCCCATGGGGATGCAAGAGTTGGACGTGACTTAGCAATTAAACCACCACCAGGGACTGAACCCAGGCCCTTGGCAGTGAAAGCATGAGTCCTGACCAAGCGGCCACCAGGAAATTCCCAATAATACTCTTTACTGAACCCAATATACACAAAATATGATCATTTCAGCATGTAACAAGTATAAACAATTATCATGGAGCTGTTTTACCTTTTTTTGGTAGTGGTCTGTACGTCTGATATCATTTCATGTGTGTTTTGCAACCACAGAACATCTCAATTAGACTGGCCATATTTCAAGTTCTCCCTGGCCACATGCAGCTAGTGGCTACTGTATTCGTGTGGAAAATGTAACTACAGGCCAGGAAATGACAGGGGACATACCAGATACAGTTGGAACCCTGGGTTCTTCCCTCTGTGTCCCCAGACAACCTCTGCCTGTGTCAGGGTGGACCACCTGGTATAGGGTTGGCACCCAGGCTGTATCTTCAAAGGTGCTGACTGCTCTTTTTAAAAAAATTTTATTTATTAATTTTTTGGCTGTGCTGGGCCTTTGTTGCTGTGTGTGGGCTTTCTCTAGTTGCAGCAGGTGGGGGCTACTCTCTAGTTGCAGTGAGCGGTCTTCTCACGACAGTGGCTTCTCTTGGTGTAGAGCAGAGGCTCTAGGATGCATGAGCTTCAGTATTTGTGGCGCTCAGGCTCAGCAGCTGGAGCACTCGGGCTTAGTTGCCTGCAACATGTGGGATCTTCCCAGACCAGGGATCGAACCCGTGTCCCCTGCATTGGCAAGTGGATTCTTAACCA
Source organism: Oryx dammah (assembly GCF_014754425.2). Lineage (NCBI taxonomy): Eukaryota > Metazoa > Chordata > Mammalia > Artiodactyla > Bovidae > Oryx > Oryx dammah. Next base: position 94,390,715 of record NW_024070189.1, read on the forward strand.
CTGGACCACCAGGGAAATGCCCCCGTCTGTACCTTCAGACAGTAGCCACTAGCTACATGTGGCCATGGAGAACTTGAAATATGGCCAGTCGGAATTGAGATGTTCTAACAGAGTCAGTTAGGTGCTACTCTGCTCTTTGAACCCCTTCTCCTCTTTTCCCTCCTCCTCCTGCAAGGTCCCACTACTTTAAGCAAACCAGATACCAGGCAACCCCACTAGGCCACCCCAGGCTTGTCTGGATTCACCTGGGGGCCACTACCTCAGATTCCAACTAACAATGACTGTCACAGACCAGCCTCTCTTCTGGGCTCTATTGTTTCTCCAAAAAAGATGTGTTGAAATCCAAACCCCAGGTACTTATGGTTGGGACCTTATTTGGAAATAGAGTCTTTGCAGGTGTAATTAATTAAGACAAGATCAATACTGAACTAGAGCAGGTCCTGAGTCCAATATGACTGCTGTCTTTACAAGAAGAGAAGACAGAGATGCAGACAGACACAGAGGAAGGAGGTCATGTGAACAGAAGCCAAGATTCGGGTAATGCACTTGCATGCAAACCAAAGAAGGCCAGCAACCACCAGAAGCTAGGACAGGACAGGGAATGATTCTCCCCTCAAGCCTTCAGAGAGAGCTTAGCCCTGCTGATAACTTTGACTTTGCACCTCCAACTCCCAGCCCTGTGGGAGAATCTATTTCTGTCTCAAGACACACTGTCTGTGGGAATAGCATCCTTAGGAAACCAATGCAACCTGTTTATTCCTTCTCTTCACCAGGTCTTGGCTTGCCCATCGCCTGCTCTTAGAGATCTGCCCTGACCTCCAGCTTGGGCCAGGCTCTCTTTATTCTCAGGCTCCTCCTAACACAAATGAATTATTGTGGTGATGGTTTCAGCTGCTAAGTCGTGTCCGACTCTTTGCAACCCAGAGACTGCCAGGCTCCTCTATCTAGGGGATTTCTCAGGCAAGAATACTAGAGTGGGTTGCCATTTCCTTCTCCAGGGGATCGTCCTGACCCAGGAGTTGAACTTGTGTCTCCTGCATTGCAGGCAGCTGCATTCCAGGCAGATTTTTTCACTGCTGAGCCACTTTACATCATTACAATCAACTGTGTCATTGTTTATTAATCCTAGTGTCTCCTGTGAGAGCAGAAGCTCCATGAAGACAAGAATCACAGTGGTCCTAATTCCATTACTCTTTCAAGAACATCCCTGGCAAAGAATGAAATTCTGCTATTTGCAACTACATGGATAGACCTGAAGGGTATCAGGATTTAGTGAAATAAATCAGACAGACAAAGCAAAAAGTTATAGGTGGGATCTAAAAAGCAATGCAAATAAATGAATATAACAAAACAGAAACAAACTCACAGATATAGAGAACGAGCTAGTGCTCGCCAGTGGGCTGGGGAAGGAGGGAGGGGCAGCATATGCATGGGGATTAAGAGGTATAAACTACTCTTATAAAATAAATAAGCTACAAGGATACATTGTACAATGCAGGGAAGATAGCCAGTATTTTATAATGACTTTTTAAAAGAAATGTTTTGGCCACACCACGTGGCTTGTGTAGTAATTCCCCAATGAATGACTGAACCCATGCCTGCTGCAGTGGAAGCCTGGGGTCTTAACCGCTGGACCATCAGGGGATTCCCTGCAACGACTCTGTATACCTATTTATTTTTGGTTGCACTGGGTTTTCATTGCTGCATGGGCTTTTCCATAATTGCAGCAAGTGGGGGCTACTCTCTAGTTGCCGTGTGCGGGCTTCTCATTGCAGTGGCTTCTCCTGTTGTGGAGCACAGGTTTGAGGGCGCATGGGCTTCAGTAATCCTGGCACGTGGGGTTAGTTGCTCCAAGGCATGTGGAATCTTCCTTGACCAGGGACTGAACTCCTGTCCCCTGCATTGGCAGGTGGATTCTTAACCGCTGGACCACCAGGGAAGTCCTCCTATAATGACTTTAAATGGAGTATTCTACAAAAATACTGAATCACTATGTTGTACATCTGAAACTAATACTTTAAATCAACTGCACTTCAATTAAGAAAAAGGAAGAAGAGGATTTCCCCGGTGGTACAGTGGATAAGAATCCACCTGTCAATGCTGGGGACACGGGTTCAATCCTCGGTCCGAGAAGACTGCTCGGAGCTCCTAAAGCTGCCGCACCACAACTACTGAGCCTGCTCTCTAGAGCCTGGGCGGCGAGCCATAGCTACTAAAGCCCACACGCCCCAGAGCCTGTGCTCTGCAACAAGAGAAGCCATTGAAACGAAAAGCCCAAGCTACTAGAGAAAGGCAATTCACAGCAATGAAGACCCAATGCGGACAAAAAATGAAATTAAAAAAAAAGTGGGGTAGTTTTTCGTATGTCAGTGACACCCCAATAAAGCTGAAAGAACAAATCACCATGGTAATGTTAGGACACAGGAACAAAATTACATTTGAGTGGAATCCAATGAGGTAGGCTTGTCTTCTGGTGACTGTATTTTGGCTTCAGTGCATGAATTTCATCCTGGGTTCCTCAGCAATTCTAGGAATGTTTCTGGAATGTTTCTGTGTCTCTCCATCCAGTTCTCATGCCCTTTTCTGCAATAACTCCCCCCATGGCTGAGCTGACTAAATTACATACTCTTGAAAGAAACATAAATACGTGCAAAGATGCTTTCTCATGAGAGATCATTTTCCTCATCCAACTTCCTTGCCTTGTTGGAGCCACCTTGTCCTGTCTTTCATGCTTCTATTACACATGAGATTTGCATGACAGAATGTTTTAGAAATGAACTCTGTTTGTATATGTGTGTTAGTCATGTCCGACTCTGTGACCCCATGGACTGTACCCTGACTGGCTCCTCTGTCCATGGAATTTTCCAGGCAAGAATACTGGAGTGGGTTGCCATTTCCTTCTCCAGGGGATCTTCCCAAGCCAGGGATAGATCCTCCATCTCCTGCACTGCAGGCAGATTCTTTATCATCTGAGCCACCAGGGAAGCTCTCTGTTTACGCTACTTTTTTGGCTGCTGCTGCTGCTAAGTCGCTTCAGTCGTGACCGACTCTGTGCGACCCCACAGACGGCAGCCCACCAGGCTCCCCCGTCCCTGGGATTCTCCAGGCAAGAACACTGGAGTGGGCTGCCATTTCCTTCTCCAATGCATGAAAGTGAAAAGTGAAAGGGAAGTCCCTCAGTCGTTTCCGACTCTTAGCGACCCCATGGACTGCAGCCCACCAGGCTCCCCCATCCATGGGATTTTCCAGGCAAGAGTACTGGAGTGGGGTGCCATTGCCTTTTCCCCTTTTTGGCTGAAAGAATGCTAAACTCTTTTTTCATTCAACAAATGTATCCTGGGGGGAGGGACAGATTAGGAGTTTGGGATTAAAATATACACACTACTATAAATAAAATGGGGCTTCCCAGGTGGTGCTAGTGGTCAAGAGTCCACCTGTCAATGCAGGAGACACAGGAGACCCAGGTTCAATCTCTGAGTTGGGAAGATCCCATGGACAGATGAGCTTGGTGGGCTACAGTCCATGGGGTCACAAAGAGTAATAGATGACTGAGCTACTGAGCACAACCAACAAGGACCTACTGAAGAGGACAGGGAACTATATGCAATTTCTTGTAATAACCTATGATGGAAAAAAATCTAAAAAAGAATACATATACACGCGAGTGATCGTCTGCACCCATACATATATAGACATATAACTGAATAATTTTGCTGTACTTCTGAAACTAACACAACATTGTAAATCAACTCTACATCAATAGAAATTTTAATTAAAATAAAAATTAAAACAATGCTATGAAAACAAAAACCAAAAAAAGCACAAGTGTATCCTGAGCATTTATTGTATGTCAAGCTCTGCTAGGTATTAACAGGAACAAAAACATCTTTGTCTCCTCTCGGGGTTCTGGAGGTGAGATAAAGGAGAGAGATGTTTTCTTTATTTTCTTTCTTTTTTTCTGTACTGAGATGTAGCTGCAGCATGTGGGATCTAATTTCCTGACCAGGGATTGAATCCCAGCCCCCTGATTTGGGAATGGAGAGTCTTAGCCACTGGACTACAAGGGAAGTCCCAGGAGATAGATATTGAATTCATTACACAAATAATTACATAGTTAATGATTACAATATGGGTCACATAGGAAAATGAAAGCTTGCAATGGTGGGAAATAGCATAGTTCAGGGGTTGTGATTCAGGAGGACTTCTGAAGAAGCTTATTAGTCAGAAGAGGCTGACGTTAGTCAGAAAAGGTCAAGTTTCCTTGCAGTAACAAACAAGTCCAAAGTTCAGTGGTTCAACTCAACCAAAGTTTACTTCTCCCTCGTGTTATTCATCCTACATGAGCTGCAGGGGCTTAGCTCCACACGGTCTTGCTGGGGTCCAGGTTGACCAGATATCCACCATCTTGCAGCTGCACCATCAGGAAGAAATCATTGTCTCAATTGCTGTGGAGGGACGAGAGAGAGACTGGAGAAGCTTGTATGGGCTTTTTCATGCCTCCTCAGAAGTGACTGACATACAGAAGTGAAATGTCATTTCCACTCACATTTCAATAGCCAGAAATAGTCAAGAGAGTCACCGAATTGAAGTTGTTTTTCATTCAAAAGATAGTGATCTCTAAAAATGTTTATCATAGGAGCTAAAAGATGGTGGGAATTGGAAAAAGAGAGGAGGACTGCTCTGGTGGTCCAGTGGATAAGAATCTGCCTGCCAATGCAGGGGACATGGGTTCAATCCTTGGTCCGGGAATTAAGATCCCACAATGCTGCAGAGTAACTAAGGCCGTGCACCACCACTACTGAGCCCACCCACTAGAACCCGAGTGCTGCGACTACTGAAGCTCACGCGCCCGAGAGCTGGTGCCCAGCAGCAAGAGAAGCCCCACAACTAGAGAGTAACTCCCACTAGCCTCAACTAGAGAAAGCCCACATGCAGCAATGAAGACTCAGCACAGCCAAATAAATAAATAAGAAAAGAGAGGAAGGAAGTGCATTCTTGGTAGAACAAACAACACATTCAAAGACACCAGAAACAAAGAGACAATGGGTTGTTGTTGTCCAGTCATTAAGTCGTGTCTGATTCTTAGCAATCCCATAAACTTCAGCACACCAGGCTTTCCTGTCCTTCACTATCTCCCAGAGTTTGCTCAAACTCATGTCCATTAAGTCGGTGATGCCATTCAACCATCTCATCCTCTGTCCTCCCCTTCTTCTCTTGCCCTCAATCTTTCCTAGCATCAGGGTCTTTTCCAATGAGTCGGCTCTTTGTATCAGGTGGCTAAAGTATTAGAGCCTCAGCATCAGCCCTTCCAATGAATATTCAGGGTTGATTTCCTTCACAGTTGACTGGTTTGATCTCCTTGCTGTCCAAGAGACTCTCAAGAGTCTTCTCCAGCACCACAGTTCAAAAACATCAATTCTTTGACACTCAGCCTTCTTTATAGTCCAACTCTCACATCCATACATGACTACTGGAAAAACCCGTTTTGACTATACAGACTTTGACAATGGGGACATGGATTCAAAATTCTGACAGAAAACCATATTTCATCCAGATTACTATCTAGAGCCAAAATGTCAATCAAACATGAAGTGAAAGTAAGGGTGCATTCCAAAACATGGAAGGGCTCAAAAATGTTCTCTCTCGTGCCCTTATGTTTTTGGAAATTTACTGTGGGATGAACTCCACAAAGGGCTTTCCAGGTGACTCAGTGGTAAAGAATCCGCTTGCCAATGCAGGAGATTCAGAAGACTCGGGTTTGATCCCTGAGTGGGGAAGGTCTCCTGGAGGAGGAAATGGTAGCCCACTCCAGTATTCTTGCCTAGAGAATCCCCATGGAGAGAGGAGCCTGGTGGGCTACAGTCCATGGGGTCGCAAAGAGTCAGATACGACTGAGCACAGCACGGCTGTAGCAGTCCACAACAATGGAAGCGTGAACAAAGACAAAGAGAAGACAAGAGAGGGAGAAAGAATTCTGACTTAGGAAAGGGACAAACAGAATTCCTAGGGGGTTTTCCTGGTGATCCAATGGTTAAGAATCTACCTTCCAATGCAGGGGACTCAGGTTCCATCCCTTGTGGGGGAACTAAGATCCCACCTGCCTTGGGGCAACTAAGTCCAAGCACCTACTACTCAGTCTAAGCACTCTGGAGCCCATGCTGGGAGACAAACATCCTTCAAGGAGCAACTAAGACCCAATACACGCAAAAATAAATTAACTGGGAAAAAAACCCAATTAAACAATAAAGAGAATTCCTAGGATCGTGACAGGAAGAAATCCCTAACAAAAAGAACCCAGGAGGAAAACAGAATGCTATGTCTATATTAGGCTTCCCAGGTGGCACTAAAGATAAAGAACCTGCCTGCTAATGCAGGTGACATAAGAGACATGGATTCAATCCCTGAGTCGGGAAGATCCCCTGGAGAAGAGCATGGCAACCCACTCCAGTATTTTTGCCTGGAGAACCCCATGGGCAGAGAAGCCTGGGGGTAGGAGGACTACAGTCCATATGGTCACAGAGAGTTGGACATCACTGAAGGAACTTAGCAGGCACACATTCACCTCTAGATTATTGGATGAATTTTATCATTTGGAAAGTTGAATTGAGATAAATTGGTAGAACTTCTAAGAAAGAGAACCAAAGAAAAAAAAAGGAAATTAACTCCAGTGGAGAAATTATATATCATAATAATTACACTTCTTAACGGTATCCTTCGAAAGGAAATTATATTTCCATAAAATCAATAAAAACAACTTGAGCCACCAAGACACCAGATGAATGCATGTCTCATATTCAATTGATGACTCAGTGATACCACCTGATGGCTGGGAGGCATCTCAAACTCAGCTGGCCCTAAACTGAACTCCCAGAATTTAACTTCTGCCTTTTCTATTGTTCCGTGACCTTCCCATCTCAGATTCCTGAAAAACAACCTAGCAAGATTTGGGGACTCCTAATGGCCCACGGGAACAGGCTCAGATCAAATTTGGGTTGACCCCGCCCACATTTTCCAGCCTGACCAATCAGAGTAGTCCGTCCTCACCCACCCACCCCCACCCCGAACCCCGCGCTAGGAGATTGGTTAAGTTATGACATGTGATCCTAGAAAGGCCCATGAGATTCAGTACTGGGACTTCTGGTGGAACCCTAGAGCAATTGGATATCTCTTTCCAAGTTGCTGCTGAGTGGGAATAATGAACTGTAGCACCAAGAAGAATCTCTGCCACCCAAAGAGGAGCTTGATGAGATCAAAGCTCAGCTGAGTCAAGAGAGAGTTGGATTCCTGGTGCTATCAGAGCTTCTTGATCCACCCATGCCTGAAGTTAACTCAACTCCCACATCCCCAGATTTTCAGCTACAGGAGTCAGTTCATTCCTAACCACAGCCTCCATGCTTGTTTGAGTTGTTTTTGAGTTGGACTTAATTTTTTTTCTGGAACTTTCAGCTAAACAAATCCTGATAAATACAGCCCCTACTCCGTGCCAGGAACTGCACTAAAGAGTTGACACGAAGGACTTCCCTGGTGATCCAGTGGCTAAGACTAAGAGCTCTTAATGCAGGGAGCCCAGGTTTCATTCCCTGGCCAGGGAACTAGAAAGAGGAGAGTGAAAAAGCTGGCTTAAAACTCAACATTCAAGAAACTAAGATCATGGCATCTGGTCCTACCACTTCACGGCAAATAGATGGGGGAAAATGGAAACAGTGACAGATTTTATTTTCTTGGGCTCCAGAATCACTATGTATGGTGAGGGCAGCCATGAAATTAAAAGATGCTTGCTCCTTGGAAGAAGGACAAACTTATGACAAACCTAGACAGCATATTAAAAAATAGCGACATTTTGCCGACAAAGATCAATATAGCCCAAGCTATGTTTTTTTCCAGTACTCAGGAATGGATGTGAGAGTTGGACCGTAAGGAAGGCTAGGTGTTGAAAGACTGATTCTTTCAAATTGTGGTGCTAGAGAAGACTCTTGAGAGTTCCTTAAATTGCAAAAAGATCAAACCAGTCAATCCTAAATGAAATTAACCTTGCACATTCACTGGAGGGACTGATGCAGAAGCTGAAGCTCCAATCCTTTGGCCACCTGATGGGAAGAGTCGACTCACTGGAAAAGACACTGATGCTGGGAAAGAGTGAAGGCAAGAGAAGAAGGGGGCGGCAGAGGATGAGATGTTTAAAAGGCATCATCAACTCTGGACATGAGTTTGAGCAAACTCTGGGAGATAGTGAGGGACAGTGAAGCCTGGAGTACTGCAGTTCATGGGATCGAAAAGAGCTGGACACAACTTAGTGACTGAACAACAGTGACGGGGAACTAGATCCCACGTCACAACTAAAGATCCCACTTGCTGCAACTGGGACCTGGTGTAGCCAAGTTAAAAAAAAAAGAGAGTTGACATGACCTATCTCATTGAACCCTGTGAGAGAGGGAATAATTAGGATTCCTATTTACTGATAAGGAAACTGAGGCTCACAGAAATGAATCCATCTGCTGATCACTGGAGACAGAATTCCAACCCACATCTGTCTGACCCCAAGTCTTGCTTCTCTGATCATGAGGAATAGTTGTCAGATTTGAAGATTCAAAGATAGACCACGTTATGATGAGGGGTGGAGAGGAGGGCAAGGGCCAGTTGCCAATGGCCTGGTTTGCTTGAGCTTTCTTTTTTCTCTTTTTAGATTGAAGTATAGTTTATTTACAATGTTGGGTTGACTTCAGATATACAGAAAAGTGATTCAGTTATACATACATTTATATCTTTTTTCCCCCCCAGATGCTTCTTTTTTTTGTTGTTTTCAACGATTTATACATTTGGCTGCATGGACTTCCCTGGTGGCTCAGAGGGTAAAGAATCTGCCTTCAGTGCAGGAGACCCCTGGGTTAGATCTCTGGGTTGGGAAGATCCCCTGGAGGAGGGAAACCGCAACTCACTCCAGTATTCTTGCCTGCAGAATCCCATGGACAGAGGAGCCTGGAAGGCTGTAATCTATGGGGTTGCAAAGTCGGACACGACTGAATAACACACACACACACTGAATGACTAACACCCACACACATACAGGGTCTTAGTTGAGGCATCCAGCATCTTAGTTGCAGTATGTGGGATCTAGTTCCCTGACCAGGGATTGAACCCAGGTCCCCTCCAGTGAAAGCATTGAGTCTTAACTGTTGGACCACCAGGGAACTCCCCAGAATCACATACTTTAAATGGATGAATTGTGTGGTATGTGAATTATATCTCAATAAAGTTGTTAAAAGTAAATAATGTCTGACATTTATCAAGTGGTTAAGCTCCGGGTTTGGGCAATGTGTTAGCTCTTTACACCAATAAGGGTGCTTGTATCACAAGATCACTGTGAGAACAAAAAAGACTTTCACGACTTCATTTTACAGACGAGGAGACTGAGGTCAGAGAGGTTAAGCAAGTCACACAGCAAAGTGATGATCTGACAGCAGAGGCCTGATATTTGAGGTCCACAGATCCTCCCTTGCCCCGCCCCCAGCTTCACCCCCCACCCCTGCTCTTTCTTTCCCTTTTGCCACAATTCTGCCCTACTGACCTGATTTCTATTTCTTTTACTTACACATTCTCTCCAGCCTCCAGATTTTTGCATATGCTGACTCAATCCTTCTGCCCAGCTCTTCTTTCCCTTCCCCTCCAAATCTAGTTTGTAAAATGAATGTCTAAGTGTGAAGGGGAAGAGAGAGAGAAGGTTCTGATTGCAAGTTTCAAGGCTCATTTGGAAGTGAGGGATGCATGGAGGGGTGCCCCTGCCCCCTCTGCCTCCAGTGGACTCAGTTCCCCCATCCACACCTACAGCTTTTGGAGCCCTTGTTGTTGTTTAGTCAGCCAGTCATATCCAACTCTTTAAGACCACATGGACTCTAGCCAGCCAGGCTCCTCTGTCCAAGGGACTTCCCAGGCAAGAATACTGGAGCGGGTTGCCATTTCCTCCTCCAGGGGATCTTCCCTTCCCTCGGCCTGGGTTTAATCCTAGCAGTAACTGGGGACACATGTGTGGGAGGGTGAGGTCAGATTTTCCCCTGGGCAGCTCACAAGGTTCGAAGTGAGCAGGTGAGAAAAGCATGGCTCTGCCCAGTTTGGGCCCAGCACCTGGGGACGAGGTGATTTCCCCCCTACCCCATCCCTACAAAGCTGCCTTCTCCTCCCTTCCTCCTCCCAACTCAAAGCCTCTTCTCAGAACCTTTAAAAATCTTTAGCACTTCCGATGGCAGGGTCTGGGGAAGGGGCAGCAGGCACCATATTGGGCCGTAAAGGTGGCAAGAAGAAGCCGCTGAAGCAGCCCAGGAAGCAAGCCAAAGAACGGACGAGGGAGATAAGACATTCAAGCAGAAACAGGAGGAGGAGCAGAAGAAACTGGAGGAGCTACAAGCAAAGGCCTCAGGGAAAGGCCCTCCAGCCAGAGGTGGAATTAAGAAATTTGGCAAACAGTAAGCTGTTCCTTCGGAGAAGGAAATGGCACCCCACTCCAGTACTCTTGCCTGGAGAATCCCATGGACGGAGGAGCCTGGTAGGCTGCAGTCCATGGGGTCTCGAAGGGTCGGACACAACTGAGTGACTTCCCTTTCACTTTTCACTTTCACTCATTGGAGAAGGAAATGGCAACCCACTCCAGTGTTCTGGCCTGGAGAATCCCAGGGACAGGGGAGCCTGGTGGGCTGCCGTCTATGGGGTCCCACAGAGTCGGACACGACTGAAGTGACTTAGCAGCAGCAGCAGCAGCAGCAAGCTGTTCCTTGTGTCTGAGGCAATGAAGACCCTTATTTCCATTCCTGTTTAAAAATCTGGATTCCCTGCCATAATATCTGTTGCCACCTATAGCTCGAATGAAATGTTGTCTTAGAACCTATTGTACATTTAAGAATAAACTTTGGTAAAAAATAAAAAAAAAAACTCTAATAAGGACATTCAGACAATAGTACTATTCAGTCATAAAACGAAACGAAAGAAAAAAAAGCGAAACGAAGGGACTTCCCTGGTGGTTCAGTGGCTAAGGCTCCAGGCTCTAAGTGCGGGGGACCTGGTTGGACCCCTGCTCAGGGAACTAGATCCCACGTGCCTCGACTAAGACTTGGCCCAGCAAATAAATAAGGATATACACATTAAAAAAAAAAAAAAAAAAACCTGTGCTCCTGACAGCACAGTCAGGCATTTCAAGTTCAAATACCTTCAGAGGCCAGGCTGGCAATAGACATACCCAAAGCCACCCAGCAGAGTGACCTGGGGGCATATATCCACCCAAGGATTTCTCAGGCAAATGCTTTTTCTGTATTTTTGAAAATTATTTTATATTGAAGTATAGCTGATTTGGGCTTCCTTGGTGGTTCAGACTGTGAAGGATCTGTCTGCAATGGGGGAGATCTGCATTCAATCCCTGGGTGAGGAAGGTCTCCTGGAGAAGGGAATGGCTACGAACTCCAGTATTCTTGCTTGGAGAATTCCATGGACAGAGGAGCCTGGGGGGCTACAGTCCATGGGGTCGCAAAGAATCACAGAGAACTGAGCAACTAACATTTCATTTTCATAGCTGATTTACAATGTTATGTTAGTTTCAGGCGTATAGCAAAGTGATTCAGTTATATCCACTCTTTTTCAGGTTCTCTTCCCATACAGGTTATTACAGAATATTGAGTAGAATTTCCTGTGCTATACAGTAGGTCCTTGTTGATTATCTACTTATCTATAGTAGTGTGTATATCAGAGAAAGCGATGGCACCCCACTCCAGTACTCTTGCCTGGAGAATCCCATGGACGGAGGAGCCTGGTAGGCTGCAGTCCATGGGGTCTCGAAGAGTCGGACACGACTGAGCGACTTCCCTTTCACTTTTCACTTTCACTCATTGGAGAAGGAAATGGCAACCCACTCCAGTGTTCTTGCCTGGAGAATCCCAGGGACAGGGGAGCCTGGTGGGCTGCCGTCTATGGGGTCCCACAGAGTCGGACACGACTGAAGCGACTTAGCAGTAGCAGCAGTGTGTATATATTAATCCCAAACTCCTAATTTATCCCCCTCCTTTTCTTGATTAATAAATTTTATTTTTTTATAGCAGTTTTAGTTTCACAGCAAAATTGAGCAGAAAGTACAGAGATCGCCCATATACACCCAGCTCTCCCAGCCTAGTCCTCTCCCTCTATGGACATCCCACACAATAGTAATGTATTTTGAACGACTGGTGAATCTACATGACCCACGAACACATCATTATCACCCAAAGTGCACAGTGATTTTTTTTTTTTTTTTTTGCTGCATCCCACAGCTTGTGGGATCTTACTTTCCTGACTAAGGATTGAAACTATGACCCCTGCAATGGAAGCTTTTTGTTCTAACCACTGGACCACCAAGGAAGCCCCTCATTATACTTTTCTTAATTGGAATTTTTCTGTCAGAAAGAGTTGTTCCTTCTCCCTCATCTTCAAATAGACTCACTCGTGTATTTAAATCAGTTTGGACTTTTGGTTATTTATTCTTCGGGTTATAATTCAATTCTAATGCTGTCTCGTTTGTTCAAATCGTTCCAGCTCTGGCCAGCAGGAGTTCTTTTCAGGCTGGCTCCTGTCCTTTGGCCTTTTTTATTTTTCCACTTCTGGCTCTAGAAGATGCTCCAGTGTCCTTGTGGATTTTCTCTGCCCTAATCCTAGAAGCAGTCATTTCTCCAAGGAGTCCTGGTTCCTCCTACTGGAAAATGGTATTTAGAAACCAGATCTGGATGCTAAGTGTACTCATTGCTTCTAGGATGTCATTGCTTCTAGACACACGGCAGACAGAGCTAGGAAATCTGTATACACTCAAACCTATATTTATTTTTTAAAAAATTTATTGGAGTATAACTGCATTACAATGTTGTGTTCATTTCTGCTGTACAGCAAAGTGAATCAGCTCTATGTATGTATCTACTCCTTTTTGGATTTCCTTCCCATTGAGGTCACCACGGAGCATTAAGCAGAGTTCCCTGTGCTGTATACAGCAGGCTCTCATTAGTTATCTATTTATACACAGTATCAATAGGGTATATACGTCAGTCTCAATCTCCCAATTCATCCCACCCACCCTTCCCCTGCCTTGACATCTGCATGTTTGTTCTCTGCCTCTGTGTTTCTATTTCCACTTTGCAAATAGGTTCATCTCTAACTATTAAACATTTCATAATGATAACCCCATCTAGAACCACATTGCTTATTTGCAACTTCCTCTCCAACAGTATGAAAACTGGTTGTCAGTATCTACAATCTATGTACTTATTTGTTCAATGCTAGTACATAGCTATTCCCAAATTAAGCTCTACCCCTGTGAGACACAAACTCACTCACCCGAGTACAGTGTTTCTATACAGTTCAGACAGACATTTGAATGGGAAACCTTGGAGCCAGGCAAGCAAATCACAGTTGTGAGGCAGAGTTGGCCCTCTGACCTACAGTTTGAGACACCACCCCCTCCCCTCCTTGCGGAAACATGACTGCTCTGGTCTTTGGTCGTGGGAAAGTTGTCAGTTTGCAGCTCCCTGCAGCTACATTCAAGCCTCAGAACTGGTAGGTGGGAGACAGATAGAGATGGGGGAATGGGAAGTCTTACTGCAGCCCTCTTTCTCTCTGGATGGGTGGAGGTGTGAGGGGGCTGTGGGAGGCATTTTGCTCTTTTAGAGCCGAGGCTACAGCTCAGGGAGAATGGGTACAGATTGGGTGGAGCAGCCCCTGTGGGTGACGGCCCTGGCAGCAGAACTTGCCAGGCAGGTGTGCCAGCCCAGGCATGCATCAGGCGGGCAGGCTGTGGCAGGGGTGCCCTTCCCTGGGAAGAGACCAGGCATGGGTGGGGGGCAAGGGGTGGGGCGGGCTGGGCTGGTGGTGGTACGTGGGGCGGGTGGGGCCTGAGCTGAACCCCTTCTAATTCCTCCTCGGGGATACAGTGGTGCCCAGTAGCGCCTGTGCACGCGTGCTGAGTCGCTTCAGTTGTGTCCGACTGTGGACTGTAGCCCGCCAGGCTCCTCTGTCCATGGGATTCTCCAGGCAAAGAATACTGGAGTGGGTTGCCATGACTTCCTCCAGGGGATCTTCCCTACCCAGGGATCGGACTCACATCTCTTAAGTCTACCTGCATTGATAGATAGGTTCTTTCCCACTAGTGCCCTAGCCAACATTTATTGAACACTCACCTGTGTCTTGAAGCTCCATTCCATCCCTTCTTCCTCAAGGGTATCTCTCAGAGTGGAAACTGTCATTATCCATTTTACAAAAGAGGCCACCAAGGCTCCGAGGAGAGTGTCACTTGTCTGGAGTCCTAGATTACACAGTAACTGAGCCTGGCTCCAGACTCCAAGCTCTTAATCTTTACTCAGTGACTGGGCAGAAGAACAGACAGGGCCCCTGCCTTCCTGGAGCTGGGAGTCCAGGGCAGACATACGATGTACCACATGAATCAGTAAATAATGAAGGTCATTTCAGATGGTACCAACTGCAGTGTGAGACTGGGGAGGAGGCGGACACAGACCGGAAGGCCTCTCTGAGGAAGTGACCGCCTGGGAACGGCTGGGGGCAGGGTGTTCCGGGCACGCTGATCCCCAAGTCCCAAGGTCTTGAAGACTGTGAGGAACTTGTGTGTGTGTGGTGGGGAGACAGTGGGGCTGGAATAGGAAGAACGGAGATAAAAGAGGGAGAGACTGTGCCAGGCCTTGTGGGCTTTGAAGGCCTGGTATTTTTTGAATTTGGACTTTTACTCTGAGCCACATAGGGAGCCATGGGACCATCTGGACAGAAGAAGGCTGTGATCTTGTGGGATCTCATGCATGAAGTGGCACAAGTTGGGGGTGCTGGGCCAGGGACCGGGGGCCGGAAGCCCCCCTCCACTGTATATAGGGCCCGTGGGAGGTGAGATTGCCACTTGGGAGGTGAGAAGCAGCCACATTCCCACCCTAGGGTGTGGCTTCCCCTTTGCAAAAGGGGGTCATTTATCAAGCACATAGCCCTGACACTTTGGGGAATCTTCAGGGCTCATCCTCCATGGCTTGGTGGGGGAGGCTGGGGGCTCCAGCATTCGAATCTTACCACTCACCCCACCCAACAACCACCTCCACGCCCCCCAACTCTGGCTTCCCTGGCTGCATTGCCCCAGTGCCTGATCTGTCGGAGCAGGCAAAGAGAAGAGAAGTCACTCAGTTCTGCTGACTCTCTGCGACCCCATGGACTGCACCTACCAGGCTCCTCCATCCATGGGATTTTCCAGGCAAGAGTACTGGAGTGGGTTGCCATTTCCTTCTCCAGGGGATCTTCCCAACCCAGGTTTCCAGCGTTGCAGGCAGATGCTTTACCTTTACCATCTGACCCACCAGGGAAGGAGCAGGGAAGAGTGGTTCTATTTGGAGCCACTGGGATCCCTAAGAGGCGACAGGAGGATGCAACCTAGCCTGGGTGCCCCAAGGGGTCTCTCTCCCGGGGGGCGCCCCTCTGACCCATCTGATCCATCCACTGATCCTCTCTGGGCCGCCCTCACCCCACAGGAGGCCGAGGCCGGCTGAACCTGAGGCAGCCGGTGCAAAGGGCACAGTCCTAGCAAAGGGCACAGTCCTAGCGAAGGTCGCAGCAGCCAGGCCCAGCCCCCACTTCCCGGCTGTGGCCTCTGATCCGAGGGAGCTTCCTAGCCTGGAAGCTCCTGGGAAGTGGGGGTGGCGGGTGCGGGGCCAGCTGGGACTGGCCCACTGGAGGAGCTGAGGCCTGGGAGAGGCGTGGGAGAGACACAGATGGAGAAAGACAAAGAAGCGACTGAGAGAGAGACACACACAGAGAGAGACGGGGAGAAACAGAGACGGAGAGACCCCGAGAAATCAGAAGGGAGACACACACGGAGAAAGTGAGGGAGACAGTCATTCATTCACTCACTCACTCCGCGGCTGCTTACTGGGCACCGGCTTGTGTCCAGGCAGTGCCCAGAGCAGACACAAATCTCTGCTCCGGTGGGGTTGACTGTCTGGTGGGGACACAGCCCAGAAACCTGATAACCGAGTAAATCACTTTGTCGAGAGTGATAAGGGCGAGAGATACGGGGTGGGGGAAGCGGGACAACCAGAGGGACTTACGAGCCAGATTCTTCTTATCTGGGGAGGAGATTCCCACCAGCATCTTGACCGCGCCTGCCCCTCCCCCACCCGCCCCAAACTCGGGATGGGAGAGGGGACAGTGGGTGGGGCCTGCGCCCGGAAGCCGACGGCTCTATCTGTTGTGGGGGGGAGGGGAATTGAGGCTACGGCTGCTAAAGACCCCTCTTAACCCGGGTTGCCGGGGTTCCTCCGCCGACTGGACGTCCTTGGGGTGCAGCCCAGGATGTTCAATCAGAAGGTAGGTGGGAAAAGGGGAGAGATCAGTGCCCAGAGTACAGAGGGGACCCCTCTATTAGATGTTGGGGCGACGGGGGGAAAGAAACTCAGGTTGCGGCCACCCGGGGTGAAGAACCCTCCCCCTGCTCATGTCTCCGGATCCTCCCACCGCGACGGAGCATCCCTGGGAGGGCCGCCAGGGCCTGGAGCGGGGAGCCGAGGGCTGGCCAGTGCCAGTCGGCGCTGAGGGCGCGTTCCGTTGCCGCGGCGGGTGGTACAGGCTGGCAGACACGCGCTGGCAGCCGCGGGCTGGCAGCCCGTACCCCAAGAGGAGGAGGGGGCAACTGCTGGCGATCTCCAGCGCTCTGCTTTGGGGGCCGCCCCCTCGCCTGCCCCCAGCCCCGCCTCCCGGACAGGGGCCGCTCTCTCCGCTCCCGGCCGCGCGACTGTCGAGCGCGCACTACCTGGGCGCAGGGGTGAGTGTCCACCACTGGGTCCTTTCGCGCGCGGGGCTCGTCCCGGCCTGGGGGTGGGGGTTGCCCTGGCCACCACCTTTGTCCCCTTGGCTTGGATTTCTTGGGCCTTTCCCGAAGTCTCTTGGAAGGGGAAAACCTGAGATTTCGGGACTGGGTGCTGGGACCCGGGATGGGGGTGGAAGGCACCCGGAATCCCCCCGCCTCGTCCTCTACCAGCCACACCACTGCAAGTTTCGCTACCTCACTCTTGTCTCCAGGCAAAAGGAGGAGAGGTGGGAGGTACACAGGCTGCGAACCACTGCGCAGTGTCCCTAGCGCAGCGAGTGTGACCCTGGGGTGACCCTCATCTGCGTGTATTTGGTGTCCCCTTCCCCCCAGCATGGCTGAGTCCGTGACTTGCTGTGAGTCTGTATTTGCGCCTGGTTCCCTGTGTGCAGCTCGAGCCGTCTGGGAGCCATTTGTTTCTGCCCTGTCCAATTAAATCCGTTCCCCTCCCCAGGCCCTGGTTTTCTCGTCTGTTCAGTGGGACTTCCGTGACTGTGTCTCAGTTTCTGCGTGGATGTGTTTGTGTGGAGCATGAAAATCTTTGTGTCTGCTTCTTTGCGAGGTACTTCGTCTGAGCCTCAGTTTCCTCGTCTGTAAATTGGGGTTAAGGGGAGACTGCCCAGGGTATGTTAGCGCGAAGTCACAGTTAGGAGGTATTATTATACTTTAATGACGTGTATGTCCCTCTGCAAGAGTCTATGAGAGGTGAATTCCGTCTGCTGCCCTCAGGCTCTGGCCCTGCAAAATGGGTGGAGTTTTCTCTGCCTTCTCACTGGGGTTTTGCAGAGAATGAAGGGGGGAGTTCGCAGGGAAAAAACCTCTATGCAGCAAGGCGTGTAGATTGTGGGGTTCTGGGTCCCAGGGGGTGGGTGGAGGTTGTGAAATTGTGGCCTGTGAGACTAGGCATAAGATCCTGTCTGTGTGTGGGGGAATTTGTATATATCTTTCAGTGTCCATGTGTGAATGTACTTCCTTTTTAAAAAATTTTATTTTTGTGCTTTCTTTTTTAAAAAATATTTTTATTTATTTTTGGCTGTGCTAGGTCTTTGTCGTTGGGAGAGCTTTTCACTAGTTGCACCCAGTGGGGACTACTCTCTAGTTGCCCAGCACGGACTTCTTGCACGGGTTCTTTTGTTGCAGAACATGGGCTCTAGGGCGCTTGGTTTTCAGTAGTTGCGGTGCGTGGGCTCAATAGCTGTGGCGCACAGGCTCAGTTGCTCTGCGGCCTGTGGGATCCTCCCGGACCGGGGATTGAACCCTTGTCTCCTGCACAGGCGGGCGGTGGGTTCTTATCCCCTGGACCACCAGGGAAGACCTGAACGTACTTTCATGGTTCCCTGAGAGGGTGTAACTGCTCATTTTGCCGTAGTTTGTGACTATCTGTGCACATGTCCTTGTCAGTGAGTCACTGTATTTGTCCCGTCTGTGTGTCTGTTTCTGTCTGTTTTTGACTAAGATGGCTCTGGATATCCGTGCCTGTGTATGAATTATTAGTGTCCCTTTCGTGTGGGACTCTGTTACCCTGTCCCCTCGTGATATGATTTGTCTCCTTGTGTCGGCCTGTCTCCATGGACACCCCCCTTCTATCCCAAATTCCCTCTGGGCCCCAGCGTGCGTGTAGGGTAGGGAGTATGGGGTTAGAACCCCTTCCCAGGTCAGGCGCCGCTTATGCCTGCCTTCGCAGGCCGCCGGGGATGGTGCGCATCAGGCCTGACATTGCTCCCACCTCTCCGCAGCCTTGGGGCGGGCGGCCCATGGAGCCGGGGCTGTTGCGGCCCGCGCCGGTGAGCGAGGTCATCGTCCAGCACTACAACTACACCGGCAAGCTCCGCGGTGCGCGCTACCAGCCTGGCGCGGGACTGCGTGCAGACGCTGTCGTGTGCCTGGCCGTGTGCGCGCTCATCGTGTTGGAGAACTTAGCCGTGCTGATCGTGCTCGGTCGTCACCCGCGCTTCCATGCGCCCATGTTCCTGCTTCTGGGCAGCCTCACGCTGTCCGACCTGCTGGCCGGCGCCGCTTATGCCGCCAACATCCTGCTGTCCGGGCCGCTCACGCTGCGTCTGTCGCCCACGCTCTGGTTCGCCCGTGAAGGCGGCGTCTTCGTGGCGCTGTCCGCGTCCGTGCTGAGCCTTTTGGCCATTGCACTCGAGCGCCTCCTCACCATGGAGCGTCGGGGACCGGCGCCCGCCGCCCGTCGGGGGCGCACGTTGGCGCTAGCGGCCGCCGCCTGGGGCTTGTCGCTGCTCCTCGGACTACTGCCAGCGCTCGGCTGGAACTGTCTGGGCCGTCTGGAGGCCTGCTCCACCGTCCTGCCGCTCTACGCCAAGGCCTACGTGCTCTTCTGCGTGCTCGCCTTTCTCGGCATTCTGGCCGCCATCTGCTCGCTCTACACGCGGATATACTGCCAGGTGCGCGCCAAGGCGCGGCGCCTCCGGGCGCACCCCGGGACTGGCGAGGGCTCCTCGATGCGCGCGCGCCACACGCCGCGCTCCTTGGCGCTGTTGCGCACGCTCAGCGTGGTGCTCGTGGCCTTCGTGGCTTGTTGGGGCCCCCTCTTCCTGCTGCTCTTGCTGGACGTAGCGTGCCCGGCGCGCGCCTGCCCTGTGCTCCTGCAAGCGGACCCCTTCCTGGGCCTGGCCATGGCCAACTCGCTCCTGAACCCCATCATCTACACGTTCACCAACCGCGACCTGCGTCACGCGCTCCTGCGCCTCGTCTGCTGCAACCGGGGCCCCTGCTGCCGAGACCCAGGTGCCTCCCGGCGGTCGGGGAGCGCCCCTGGGGCTTCGGGCGACCTGCACCGCTGGCTGCCTCCCGGTCTGGATGGCAGCTCCAGCCGCTCCGAGCGCTCCTCGCCCCACCGGGACGGGTTAGAGACCAGCGATTCCACCGGCTGCCCTGGTGCACCCACGGTCGCCGGGACCCTGGTAACCCCGCCAGCTACAGACTGACGCCCTTTGACCGCCATTGCCCTCCCTAAGAGCTCTGTTGCAGACTTTCTTTTTAAATAAAGGAATTTATAGGAAAAAGCAGCCAAAGATGAAGATGGTGGAGGCAGAAAAGACCTAGGAAAATATATTTTATTGACGCTAAACTCCACAGCAATGAACAAAACAGACAAAAATCCCTGCTTTTGTGGAATTGATGTTCTTGTGTCGGACTCAGAGATGATTACGGAGTGAAGAAGTGTGGAGATGATTCCGGTGACAATACAGTGAGTGATGCGATGGTGGTCAGGTGATGTGAACATGTGATGTGAGCTGAGGTGATTATTATCCTGGGAACTTTTATTTTTGGCATGTGGGATCTTAGTTCCCTAATTTGGAATGAACCCACAACCCCTGCAGTGGAAGCAGGGAGTCCTAACTGTGGACTGCTAGGGAATTCCCTGTCCTGGGAACTTCTGAAGGAAGAGCATTTCAGAATGGGGGAACAGCAGGTGCAAAGGTCCTAAGGCTAGAATATGCCTGTGTGTTCTCTCAAAAGCAAAGATCTTAGTGCCATTGGAGCAAGGATGGAGAGGCAGACAAGAAACAAAGATAGGAAAATAATGGGGCAAAGCCTTATGGACCCAGGGGAGAAACTTCTGCTCTGAGTGAAGTAGTACTCCCGGAAGGTTCTAGGCAGAGGAAGGACTTAATCAGGCTCAGGTATTTGCACCTGCCTCTGCTCTCTGTAGAAGGTGAAGCCAGGAGAACTGGGTGATGGTAACGGCCTAGGGGAGTGATGACAAGGACTGGGACGGTATGGATTCTCCACAGACTTGGGAGGGATTGGACAGAATTATTGAGGAATTGGGTGTGGGGGAGAAAGGTAGAGGAGAGGCCAAAGATGGAGCACCCCAAAACTTGACCCTAGGAGACTCAGCCTGTTCCTCTGTGAAACAAGATTTTTTTGAAAGTGGTATCAGATCCTTCATAAAAGAATAAAAATATAATTGAATAATAAGAGTAATAACAGTTGATTTTACCCTTGGTGGCTCAGCTGGTAAAGAATCTACCTGCAATGTGGGAGACCTGGGTTAGATCCCTGGGTTGGGAAGATCCCCTGGAGGAGGGCATGGCAACCCACTCCAGTATTCTTGCCTGGAGAATCCCCGTGGACAGAGGAACCTGGCGGGCTGTGGTCCATGGGATTAAAAAGAGTCAGATGCAACTGATTGACTAAGCACAGAACAGCACAGTTATTCCCATAGTATTCTAGACCTGGGACATTCCTTTTTCTCACCTTTCCTACAATCTTGTAAGGTAGGTTTTCTCACTCCCATTTGACAGATGAGGAGAATCCAGGAACTGAGTATTTTGTCCTATTTTCTGAGCCAGGATATTAGCCAAGGAGGTTAGGCTCCACGGTTCCAAGAGGTCTGTTAAGCCCAGACCAACACTCCTTTGTTCAAGGGTCTGCATTTTCAGCCAGGGGTGATATTAGGGACCTGGCTGTGCCCATGAAAGGTTCCAGGTGTCCTGACCACAGTTCCCAGCTGTCTCAGGCTCCCAGCTGTCCCCAGGCACATTTCTAACCTCACTGTGGAGAGGCAGGCTGGAGAGGGGCAGGGTGGGTTTGGGGAAAGGGCCTGGGGTTTCAGGTTCAGATTGTGGCATATCACTTGCCGGGACACAGCGGAACTGCAGGCAGCTGAAAAGTACGTAGTGTGTAGGGGTGACGGTGAGGGGCACTGACCAGCCAGGGGACCTGAGTTCCCGTGGGCCATGCTCACGCCGTCCCTGCACGCTGTAAGCACTGAGAAAACCAACCTATTTCCTGGAACATAAACACTCAAGCCTGGGGTCACATGCCAGTGCGCTTTGAGAACTGATTCTACCAGTATCCCCAGGCTCCTGTGATCTTCCAGGGCAACCTGAGCCACCCCACCCCATTGCTCAGTTGTTTGATGATGGTGTGATAGCAGAAGAGTTATTTACTTGTTCACATTCTACAAAATTCAAAAAGCACCAGTTACCACTCCTGGATATATACACTTGGGAAACTTGCAGATGAGCTGAAATGTAAATACATCTCTCTTTTTACACAACTTTAGCATTGCTCTTCACCTTGCTTTGATCGTTTAATAGTATCATCTTGGAAATTGTTGCATGTCTAGATTTTGTACTTTGTTAATTAGAACAGCTTTGGTGCCTTAAACAACCAAAGTTTATTTCTCATAGTTCTGAAGGCTGGAAGTCCAAGATCAAGGTGTCAGTATGGAAAGCTTCCGGTGAGAACTCTCTTCCTAGCTTATAGACAGCTGCCTTCTGGCTGTGTCCTCACATGGTGGAGAAAGAGATCTAAGTTCTCTGGTGTTTCTTCTGATGAAGGCACTAATGCCATCATGAGGGTCCCACCCTCATGACCTCATCTAAATCTACCTCCCCAAGCCCTCATCTCCAAATAACATCATTTATTTTTATATGTGGGCTCAGTCGCTCAGTTGTGTCTGACTCTGCGACCCCATGGATTATAGCCTGCCAGGCTCCTCTGTCCATGGGATTTTCCCAGGAAGAATACTGGAATGGGTTGCCATTTCTTCCTTCAGGAGATTTTCCTGACCCAGGGATCAAACCCTAGTCTCCTGCATTGGTAGGCAGATTCTTTACCACTGTGCCACCTTGGAAGCCCAAATTCCATCATTTGTTATGTTAGGGCTTCAATATATGATGGTGGGGAGGGGGCACAGACCATAACATTTTTTTATGTCACTTTATTTTTTAATTGAAGAATAATTGCTTTACAGAGCATTTTTTTCACATTTAAAAATATTGAGGTAAAACATTTACAAAGCTAATGGCTTCTTTTTACTGGCTGCATAGTATTTCATAGCATAGATTACACCAGGGCCCTAGGAATGCACACATGTTGAGTCCAACATTTGGCATTTAAACATAGTATTGCAATAAACATCTGTGTACATACATCCTTGTAAACGTGTGCAAGGGTACCTTGGATAAATTACTGCACATGTCACTGCTGGGTCTCAGGGCTTGTAGATGTTAATTTTGAGATATACCAGAGGTTTCCTTTGGCATGTGGAAAAGGGTGTGGGTTTGCTCACAGCCTCAGCCACTCCCCTTACAGTATTTGGCAGTTATGCTATGGCACCACCTCTGGAGCCACTCAGAACCACAGCTTCACCACCGCCACCGGCATGGGAGGAGAAGCAAAGAACCCCAGCCCAGCTGCCTTCTGCGTGGGATTAATCCCAAACCCAGAGCAGGGAGGCAGAATCTTCCAAATTCACCCTGGGGGTAGGGGGGGAATCCTTTCTTAGACCAGTATCTGTTTAGTCTAGAGTTTCATACAGACGGGCTCTTAAAAGAAAGAGGGAAAAAAAACCCCACATACATTTAAAAGTTAACTTTATATAACAAAGAGCATAAATGAAAAATCAGTATCACTTTCCATGAAAAATAACAATCATTCATATTTATTGAGCACTAGCATTCTCAATTAGTTCTCCCAATAATCTACCAGGTAGGTGCCTGTATTATTAACATCTATTGTTACGTGGTGCCCAACTCTTGGAGACCCCATGGACTGTAGCCCACCAGGCTCTTCTGTCCTTGAGATTTCCCAGGCAATAATACTGGAGTGAGCTGCGATTTCCTTCTCCAGGAGATCTCTTCGACCCAAGGATCGATCCTGTGTCCCCTGCATTGCAGAAGGATTCTTTACCGTTGAGTCACCATGGAAGCCCTATTAACATTTTACGAGGAAGGAAATTGAAGCATGGAGCGGTTAAATTATGGGTCCAGCAGCGCAGAGCTAGAGGGTGGCAGAGCCGGAGTTCGAATTCCCAACTGCGAGCTCCTCGCGCCTCCAGATTGGAGATACAAAATAAAAACAATGAAAACCCCAGTAGGTAGGTAGACCGCTCTGCCTGGATCCTTCGGCCACCTGAACGTGAGGCCTGCACTGTGTGGAGTTAAAAGAAGCGCAGGTCGTGGGAAGCAGACTCGCGCTGAGACGACGAAACCCGGCGGATGGAAGGGACTGCGAAGGGGTCGGGGAACGGGCCTGGTGGGCTTAGCCGTGCGCCCTCGCCCGCCGCCCTATTCCTCGCCCGCCGCCCTATTCCTCGCCCATGGGCGCCGGGCACCTGAGGGAAGGGCGGGGAATCACGACTCCTTCCCCGCCGCGCCCTCTCCGCCCTCTCCCCGCCTCCTTCTCGGGCGTCCCGAGGCTAACCCCCCACTCGACGGCCGCGACCCCGTAGGCCCCGCCGCCCCGGAGCCCAGCCACAGCCCCCCTCCCCGCCGCCCCGGACAGTGGAAGCGCTCGCGGGTCTTCAACAGCGAAAGTCAGGCGGGAGCCGCCCCCGGGCCAGGCCACGGCCCCTCGGGCTTCCCGGAAGCTCGGTGCGCGGGTGGCACCAACGTGCCCGGAGCCACCGCTGCGCCCCCTGGCATCCCCACCCCGCGGTGAGAGTATCGGAGGCTACGCAGGTGAACGCGCAGGCGGCGGCGGGGAGGGGTATCCGGTGATCCCGGGTGCAGGGAAGCGCTGGGCCTCGAACCCAGGTCTTTGATTCTAGGCGGCTCCGACCACGCGGGCTGGGTGCGCCCAGGGCTGGGTCCTTGGCCCCGCCGCGATTATCGGCACTGCGGACGCCGCTCTGGGGCTGCGCAACTGGGCAGCAGCGAGCGTGGGCGGGGAAGCGCGGGGGGGGAGCGGCCCGCTGCCATCTCCGCCGCCCGAGGCCCGGGGCCGCGGGGACTTTTATTCTGACACGGCCGGCTCCCGGCTCTGCTTAGTCATGGTGACCTGCGCGCGTTCCGCGCCTCCCCCCTGCGAGCTGCGATGGAGGCGCCCGGGCCTGGGCGACGGAGGCGGAGCCCGAGCGCGGCCATGGCGGGGTGAGTGAAGCGGCCCGCGCCCGGGCTGAGGGCACCGAGGGTCTAGAGTGCTCTGCGACCGTGTCCGGGGGCCGGAGCACTGGGCGATGCGGGGCCCGGTCGCCTCGGGATTTCCCGCGGCTCCGCGGAGGGCCAGGAGGGCGCGGCTCGAGTCCGGACCTTTTGTTGGACGGCGCGACCGGCGGGTGATTCCTGGAGCTAGAGGCCCAGGAAGCATCGCTCGGACGGAATCCCGGGGATCCCGGGGCGTTTGTGGCGGGGGGACCTTGGTCTGTGGCCCGGGGCTTGCGATGGAAAGGCCGCGGCGGGGTCACTTCCTCCCTTCTCTAGGCCTCGGCTGCGCCGGCGGGACATGCGCAGTCCCCCCACCTACCGCTTCTTGGCGGGGTGGGGGGCGGGGGGGAGAAGTGTCCAGTGCCCAGGGGGCACCGTTGACCGTTTGGCTAAAGACCAAGAGGCAGGCCCGGGCCTCGGCTGGGGAGAGGCGGCCAAGCAGTGTCCAGGGCACGGTGGAAGAGGAGGGTGCTTTGGCAGGCACAGTGGAGTGGGCAGTCAGCCAGCCACAGCTTACTGACCCCTGCGTAGTGCCAGGCCCCAGGCAGACTGCAGGGGAGGCACAGGAGAAGGTGGGCAGGACCCTGACCCACACAGGGCTACCTGCCCTCTGAATCCTGAGGCTCAGGGCCAGAGAGACCCTTCATCCATCAGCAAGCAAGCAAGGGAGCTCATTTCCATTCCTGAAAAGTGGTGTGATGGAAATAAAACAGAGGAGGTGACTCTGAGTGGAGCCCAGGAAACAAGAAGATGAAGAACCTCTTGTAGATCCCTTGCCTTCTCTTTGCTTGAGTTTTTCAAACCCAACTCACGCCCTGACCCTCCAGACTCCACAGGGTTCACTGACACCCTCCCTTCGCTAGTGTTTCTCATCACACTCTTCCCTGATTCTCCAGGTCAGCTCTCATTCTGCCTCTGAGTCTTTGCACTCACTGTTCCCTCTGCCTGGAAAGCTAACACCCCCCCCCCCCGCCCCCTTCATAAGTTCATCCTTCTAGTCCCATCTCCAAGACAGGCCTGGACTACCTGATTTTAAATAAATACCTGCACGCTACACTTTCACTTATTTCACTTATAGTCCTTTCCTCCCCAGTGTTGGCTCCAGGGGGGCTCAGTGCATGTCTGTCTGCTCCTTGCTGTGTCTCTGGTGCCTAGAACAGTGCCTGCACATGCCCGAGAAATGTTGATGGGGTGAATGAAGGAATGAGTTGGACATGCTGTGAGAAGGGATGGACCCCAGAGAGCTGGAACAGAATGGGCAAAGGGAACAGGTTGACGGGAGCTGACTGTGAAAGGCTTTGCAGGCCATTGAAGAGTTTGGTTTTATTCTTCATGCCACAGAGAGTGGTCAGGGGGATTCTGAGCAGGGGAGGGGCACCATGTGACGTACGATTTAAGGTGGGCCCTTGGACTGGTGGGGCTATGGGTCAGTTAGGGAGCTCAAATGAACACTGCTTTACCCGGGCTTGGGAAGGAAAAGTGGTCTCCAAGTCACTTTATCTTGGAAAAGAAGGCCTAGCCCCCAGCCCTGTGCCCAGCCCTGTGCTCTCCCCCTCCAGGCCCCTGAGTGCCAGTGGTGGTGTTGTCCCTTGTCACCTGGAACCCCATGCAGCCGGAACCCAGGCCTAGCGGGGCCGGGGCCCATACCCAATTCCTGCCCCTGAGACCACAGCGCCCTGAGGGGGCAGGGGACACGGTGATGTACGCCTCCACCGAGTGCAAGGCCGAGGTGACACCCTCCCAGCATGGCAACCGCACCTTCAGCTACACCCTGGAGGACCACACCAAGCAGGCCTTTGGCATCATGAATGAACTGCGGCTCAGCCAGCAGCTATGCGACGTGACGCTGCAGGTCAAGTACCAGGACGCGCCTGCTGCCCAGTTCATGGCCCACAAGGTGGTGCTGGCCTCGTCCAGCCCCGTCTTCAAGGCCATGTTCACCAACGGGCTGCGGGAGCAGGGCATGGAGGTGGTGTCCATTGAGGGCATCCACCCAAAGGTCATGGAGCGGCTCATTGAGTTTGCCTACACCGCGTCCATTTCCATGGGGGAGAAGTGTGTGCTCCACGTTATGAACGGCGCTGTCATGTACCAGATCGACAGCGTGGTCCGTGCCTGCAGCGACTTCCTGGTGCAGCAGCTGGATCCCAGCAATGCCATCGGCATTGCCAACTTCGCTGAGCAGATCGGCTGTACGGAGCTGCACCAGCGTGCCCGGGAATACATCTACATGCACTTCGGGGAGGTGAGTGAGGGACGGGGACATGGCACCAGGGCTTCAGAGCAGCCTTGGGAGGACCAGGGAACAGACAGGTGGTCATCACCATCTCCCCTTGAGAGGTGAAGGGTCAAGGCAAGGAGATGTAGAAAAATAGGGTTGAGCTCTCAGTCTAGATATCTGTGACAAATCTAGGAAACAGCTAAAGAAAGTGAGACTGTCATGGATGTCTGGGCTCCCTGGGGTCAAAGGTGGGGACAGAGGGCAGTGACTCTGACAGCAGTTCCACCGTAGGCTGCCCTGAGCAGGGCCTGACGTTCCATGCAGTTAGTAAATATTTATTGAACACCCGTGACATGCTGTCAACTGCCAGTGTGACCCTTACACATGTTTTCTTTAGTCCACAGAGTATTGTGCTCACACTAATCTTTGTTTCATTTTCATTTTCAAGTGGAGGAAGTTGTGAGTAGAGAAAATGAGTGCTTATTGATAACTTGGTGTGGGCCAGCCTCTGTTCTAAGTGATTTCCAGCCTTTAAATCTGAGTCTTCCCAGCTATCCTAGGAGGAGGTATGCTTTGGAGTGCCTTCCTGGATTTTTTTTTTTTTTTTTTGCCACACCACACAGCTTGCAGGATCTTAGTTCCCTGACCAGGGATTGAACCCTGGTCCTGGCAGTGAAAGCCCTGAGTCCCAACCACTGGACCACCAGGGAACTCTCCCCTTCCTAGAAATTTTTAAAATCATCCTCCCGTGGCTGGGACCAGCTAGGTGGACACTACCCTTGGTCTCTATGCCTCTCCTTCGCTACCATCTTGGGGGTTGACCAGATGCCCCAAGAAGCTCTGACATTAGTCTTAGGACTTATGGCTTCCAGGATGGTGGCCCAAGAACAGGGTTGTCCCACTGACCTGCACAACAGTAGTGTCAGGGGGTTGTCTCGGCTTGGGGTAACAGGAAGCTAGGATCCCGCTGATGTGGGGTGACTGAAATTATTTATATAGGCCAGTGCCAGGTAAGAAATATTTACCTTAGCAATAACCCTGCTATGAGTTAGCAAATAATATAATCCTCCTTTTATAGAGGAAGAAAACCAAGGCACGGAGTGTTTTAGGTTTTTGCCCAAGGTACAATTAGAAGGTAGTGGGCCAACACTGCAACTCAGGCTGCTTTCTTCAAGCCTGAATTTTATTTTCTTTCTAACATATTCTGTTGCTATTTCCTTTGACAGAGAAGGCAATGGCACCCCACTCCAGTACTCTTGCCTGGAAAATCCCATGGACGAAGGAGCCTGGTAGGCTGCAGTCCATGGGGTCGCTGAGAGTTGCACATGACTCAGTGACTTCACTTTCACTTTTCACTTTCATGCATTGGAGAAGGAAATGGCAACCCACTCCAGTGTTCTTGCCTGGAGAATCCCAGGGACGGCGGAGCCTGGTGGGCTGCCGTCTATGGGGTCGCACAGAATCGGACACGACTGAAGCGACTTAGCAGCAGCAGCATTTCCTTTGAAGTCAGTCTGCTCTTTTGAAAAAATAATTTCATTAAAGAAAGAAAGGGGTAACATTCTTAAAGTTCAGATACAAACATACAAAATCTAAGAGGTAATGTTTTTTCTTTTTCTCATTTATGTACTTACCTGCTATATGCCTGGCATGTAGTGTTAACTCATTGAATTCTCACACACTGAGAGTTCCATACTATTCAAATGCCTGTTTCTTTTCTTTAAATTTTTATTTCTTTGTGGCTGTGCTGGGTCTTCGTTGCTGCTCACAGGCTTTCTCTAGTTGCAGTGAGCAGGGCCTTTTCTCTGATTGCACTGTGCAGGCTCCTCAGTGCAGTGGCTTCTCTTGTGGAGCACGGGCTCTAGAGCAAGAGCTCAAAGATTAAGGCACATGGGCTTAGTTGCCCCAAGGCATGTGGTATCTTCTCTGTCTAGGGATCAAACCTGTGTCCCCTGCATTGGCAGGTGGATTCTTAATCACTGGACCACCAGGGAAGTCCCTCAAATGCCTATTTCACACCTGAGGAAGCTGAGATTAGCAGAGGCAGATTGAGTGTCTTGTCCAAGGTCCTGGCAGGGGCTTGGCAAGGTGCTGGGGGGTGGGTGCCGGGGTCCAGCCCCAGCAGGATCCAGGGGTTCCCTCAGGATGGACAGCATTGGCGAGAGAGAGAGACAGACAGACAGACAGACACAGGGAGACCAAGCTTAGGTGAAACAGGTCTGTAACTTTATTTTTAAAAGGAGCTTTTATACCTTGGGTTGTACCTAGAGGGGGATGGAAGATGCAGAGTCATGCAGGGTCAGTAGTTCTGACCCTTATTGAAACCAGGCTTTCTTTCTTTCTTTCTGCATACCTTTCTATATACAAAGGTCTTATGTGATTTATATCTTCTTCTGGCCTGGAGGCCTGTTAACATTTTATGACCCTTTATTCTGATAAAGGTTAGTCAACCAGAAAACTTATTTTCTCTAAAAGTGTTTTTTCTAAAGTCTGGTGCAACTCTCAGAAAGTACTAAATAAAGTTACATTCCTATGGGACAAAGGTGCAGTGGGTTATAAGAAAGAAAAAATTTATTAACTCAAAGGTCTAATGTCGCTAACACCAAGGCTACTACTTATTTTCCCTACATACCAACTATATTAACTAGTATACTCCCAGGCACACAATGGGTAAGGGATATGGAAACTTGGCAGCAAGCATTGGCTCAAGAGTGAAATCCTTCACCAACACTATTCTAATAATTTTTATTCCTCGAAGGGCTGTATGCCTATTAGGACTTTAGAATGTTTAAGTTCCCCTGCCTTTCATGGTTGGGAAGTTGTGAACAACCATGTGGGTTAGTTGTAAGAGTATGGATAAACCTGCCACACAAGTAGAATGCTAACAGAGGGGTTTGAATTGAAATATTCCTTTCATGCCCAGGAGACTTATCACCTAGAGCCCTAAGTTGATTTTCTCCAGAGAAAGGTGGTTGGGGATAGCCCCCTGTTAATGCCAGAAGAGTAAGTGAAAGGCATAATATAGTTAACAGTAGACAGATTTTGTTATCCGGGTAGATGCTCAAGCAGGTCCAGGGAGTCCCTCGAGTCCTGATCCGCCTTGCCTGTCAGGTTTCTTCTCATGACCTTGTCACAGGTAGGATCTCGTGTGCTGGCTCCTGGCAGGTGGGAGTGGAGAGAGACCTGTAAGTCAGCCCATGACACTGTCGCCCTCTGCAGGTGGCCAAGCAAGAGGAATTCTTCAACCTGTCCCACTGCCAGCTGGCAACCCTCATCAGCCGGGATGACCTGAATGTGCGTTGCGAGTCTGAGGTCTTCCACGCCTGCATCAACTGGGTCAAGTATGACTGCGAGCAGCGGCGCTTCTACGTGCAGGCGCTGCTGCGGGCTGTGCGCTGCCACTCGCTCACACCCCACTTCCTGCAGATGCAGCTGCAGAAGTGTGAGATCCTGCAGTCGGACTCCCGCTGCAAGGACTACCTGGTGAAGATCTTCCAGGAGCTCACCCTGCACAAGCCCACGCAGGTGATGCCCTGCCGGGCACCCAAGGTGGGCCGCCTCATCTACACGGCCGGTGGCTACTTCCGCCAGTCGCTCAGCTACCTGGAGGCCTACAACCCCAGCGATGGCACCTGGCTCCGGCTGGCAGACCTGCAGGTGCCCCGGAGTGGCCTGGCGGGCTGTGTGGTGGGTGGGCTGCTGTACGCCGTGGGCGGCCGCAACAACTCGCCTGATGGTAACACCGACTCCAGTGCCCTGGACTGCTACAACCCCATGACCAACCAGTGGTCGCCCTGCGCCTCCATGAGCGTACCCCGCAACCGAATTGGGGTGGGCGTCATTGACGGGCATATCTATGCTGTTGGCGGCTCCCATGGCTGTATCCACCACAACAGTGTGGAGAGGTGAGTGGTGGGGGCAGGAGGCATGGGATCCGGGGGTTCTGCTGCTAACACATCCCCCGCCATTGGGATCTGAGGGTTCCTCCTGTCTTTTAAAATACTTCTTTATTTATTTTTGTCTGTGCTGGGTCTTTGTTGCTGCACGCAGGCTTTCTCTAGTTGCTGTGAGCCGGGGCTGCTTTTCGTTGTGGTGCACAGGCTTCTTATTGCAGTGGCTTCTCTTGTTGTGGAGCACAAGCTCGAAGTCCACCAGCTTCAGTAGCTGCAGCATGTGGGCTCAGTAGTTGTGGCACAGGCTTAGTTGCT
Source organism: Oryx dammah (assembly GCF_014754425.2). Classification (NCBI taxonomy): domain Eukaryota; kingdom Metazoa; phylum Chordata; class Mammalia; order Artiodactyla; family Bovidae; genus Oryx; species Oryx dammah. Next base: position 94,421,897 of record NW_024070189.1, read on the forward strand.
CCACGGCACATGGATCTTCCTGATTAAAGACACAGGGATCGAACCCATGTCTCCTGCCTTGGTAGATGGATTTTTATCCACTGCACCTCCAGGGACGTCTTCCCTCAATTGCTGAGTGCTTTTCTTTGTGCCTTGACTTCAGGGAATGGAAGCCTCAAGGTGAAGCTAAACTCCTGGGAGATGTATGGTCATGACCCTGGATGATGTGTCCTGACCTGGGAACTGTTTACAGGGCCATCACATACCCATACCACGACTATTAGCAGATTTGGAAAAAGTTCCACCAGTTTGAAACTGTCGGAATGTTAATATGCTAATTTTGTTAAAACATGACACCTCACTGCTATCTATCCACAAATGGTTGTAAGAAGCACACTTATGAGGTCCGTTAACGTGGAAGGTGCCCCCTTAGATGTGGTGCCCTTGTGCAGTACACAGTCTATGTACAGTACAGCTGTGCATGGTGACCCTGTGTTTGCGTGTGTGCTCACTCAGTGTGTCTGACTCTGTGACCCCATGGACTATATAGCCTGCCAGGCTCCTCCGTCCATGGGATTTCCTGGGCAAGAATACTGGAGTGGGTTGCCATTTCCTCCTTCAGGGGATCCTCCTGAGCCAGGAACTGAACTGGTGTCTCCTGTGTCTCCTGCATTCATACAACACTTAGCTTAGGCGGTGGTCTGATGGAGCTATTTGAGTCCAGCAGAGGTACAGGCGACCTTGAGCAGATGGGGGCCATGAACCTCAGTTTCCTTGTCTAGAAAACGGACCTACTGATAACTTGCATTGTAGGGAATCCTTGTGAGAATTGAAGAGTTCAAGTAAGGGGCTTCCCAGGCGTTGCAGCGGTAAAGAATCCAGCTGCCAATGCAGGAGACATGGGTTCTATCCCTGGTCCAGGAAGATCCCACGTACCTCAGAGCAGCTGTAAGCCAGTGCGCCACAACTATTCAGCCAGTGCTGTGGGAGCCGTGGAGCGGAAACTACTGAAGCCCACCTGCTCTAGAGCCCGTGCTCCACAACTAGAGAAGCCGCCGCAGCAAGAAGCCTGCGCACGGCAACTAGAGAAAAGCCTGTGCAGCCAGGAAGGCCCAGCAAAGCCAAATAAAATTGTTTTTTAAATTAAAAAGAAAAAAACCACCACCACAGTGGAGTGTCAGTGGGCTCAGAGCCTCGGGTTGGCGGGGGCTGCTGTTGTCATTGCTGCTCTGTTGTGGCAGGTATGAGCCGGAGGGGGACGAGTGGCACTTGGTGGCCCCGATGCTGACACGAAGGATTGGGGTGGGAGTAGCTGTCCTCAACCGTCTGCTCTACGCGGTCGGGGGCTTCGACGGGACAAACCGCCTCAACTCAGCCGAGTGTTACTACCCAGAGAGAAACGAGTGGCGGATGATCACACCCATGAACACCATCCGAAGCGGAGCAGGTGGGAGGGGGCTGCGGGGAGGGGAGCAGGGAGGAGCACCCTCCCCACCCTGGGAGTGACCCTCGTAGAGCTCCTTGCTCTTAGCTTTGTCTCTACAGGGCCCCTCAGGGGAGGGGAAGAAGGGAGACGGGTGCCGGGAGAGGGGAGGGTGTCCCCCCAAGAAGGTGATGGCTGGGGCCCCCAAGGCCAGGCCCGGGAGTCATCCTCTCTGTGTCATCCGGTTTAGGAGTCTGCGTCCTGCACAACTGTATCTATGCTGCGGGGGGCTACGACGGTCAGGACCAGCTCAACAGTGTAGAGCGCTACGACGTGGAGACAGAAACGTGGACGTTCGTAGCCCCCATGAAGCATCGGCGAAGCGCCCTGGGGATCACCGTTCACCAGGGAAGGATCTACGTTCTTGGTGAGGCCTGGGCGGAGAAGCCCACCCAGCCCTTCAGTAGGAGGGCTTCACATGCTTCCTTCCTTCCTGCCCGCCCCCAGCCCCCACCCCCTTGGAGTAGTGACCGACCATCCCTCCTGCCCTCCCTGCAGGGGGCTACGACGGTCACACATTCTTGGACAGCGTGGAGTGCTATGACCCAGACACGGACACCTGGAGCGAGGTGACCCGAATGACCTCTGGCCGGAGTGGGGTGGGCGTGGCTGTCACCATGGAACCCTGCCGGAAGCAGATTGACCAGCAGAACTGTACCTGTTGAGCCGCTTCTGTTTCCTGAGCGAAAAAAAAAAAAGTCCGAACCAGAGTATTTGTTTTTGTACAAAAAAAAAAAAAACAAACCAGGGACAAATGAAGAGGCTCCACAGTGCAAATCGTGGCCTCCAGAATGGGAGGCTGGGACACCACAGTGTTCCAATCACGACGTGAAAGAAAAGAAGGCTAGAGTGGGAACTCGTGAGCCTGCCAGAGCAGTCCCAGGAATGTCCAAGGAGAGCCTGCCCAGGAGGTGGGCGCGGGAAGGCGGGCTCCCCAGAGAGATGCCCTCCACACCCGCTACCCCAAGACTAGGCCTGGCTCCCCCACCAGCAGCCGCCACCTCCCTGTGGGATGAAAGCAGGTGCTGGGGACAGGCTGGTTTTCATCCCCTGTGTCTTTGTGATTATTTCCTAGAGGCCTGGGAAGAAGCCCACTGAGGCCTTGGGGGAGGAGGCTCCTCCAGAGGTGTGGACCCCAGGGATGGGCCTGTACATAGAAACCACTGGATTTCGCTGCCCGGACAGTCATTTTGTTGATAAATAGCCCTGTAACTTTCAGATGAAAATAAAGAACAAACTAACTAGTGTCTTCCAACCGGGCTCTCAGCCAGCGATCTCAAACCTGTGGGAACAGAAAGGACTCTTCTCCTGACATGCACTCAAAAGTCTTTTGATTTAAGGCTTGGATTCGAAACCAGTTTGTTATCTCGGCCCCGCTGAATCTTGATATGTAGGGCATCTTGCTCCCCACGAGCAAGCCACACAGGGCTCACTTTGTCACTTTCAACTGCTTTGAAGACAATGACCCAACTCCTTGTCACCTCTCTAGGGCTCCCCGAGATTAATTACACACATGCGCAGTTTATATTTTCACAGTATATATTATTATATTTTCCCAGTTTATATTAAGGCAGAAGATCCCCAACATGGGCTTCTCGGATGGCTCTGTGGTAAAGAAGCTGCCTGCCATGCAGGAGATGTGGGTTCCATCCCTGGGTCGGGAAGATCCCCTGGAGAAGGAAATGGCAACCCACTGCAGTATTCTTGCCTGGAAAATTCCATGGACAGAGAAGCCTGGCAGGCTACAGTCCATGGAGTCACAATTGAGTGTCTAAACAATAAGAATAACTATCCCCAACATGCCTTCCAAATTCAGTGAAAGTCCATCAGGTTATATTTATGTATTTTAATAACATACCGAGGCTTTTGTTTTATTTAGGTGCCTGGGTATTCAAAAGACAAAGGGGTTCTTAGGAGTTTTCTTAGGCAAAGGGCTCAGTAGCTTGGCTCCTTCTGAACAGCCTGTGTAAAGGAATTATGTGGCCTGGATCTTTTCTTCTGCCTGTCAACTCTATTCGTGCTGGGGGAGTGGAAAAAAGAATGGTCTCAACTGTTAGGGATTTCACAGGTTCTTCCAAACAGCTTAGCGAGGGAACATTTGATTCTTTCCCTGCCAGCAAAAACATCCTACGTCCCATCTCTGTGGCTTCACTCAGGCCACCCAAAGGCTGTCTTAGTTGTCTCTAGTTGCCCACTTCTCTGGTCCGTGTCCTAAGATTTTTATGGAACAAGAAAATAAATCTGGGAATTCCCTGGCAGTCCAGTGGTTAGGGACTCAGGGCTTTCACTGCTGGGGCCCAGCCTCCATCCCGGGTCCAGGAACTAAGAGTCTGCAAGCCATGTGGTGAGGCAAAAAAAAAAAAAAAGTTGGTTGCATTGAGTGGATGGGGAAAACTAGAAAGTGTAAAGGGGAAAACTAGAAAGTGTAAACACATCTAGATAGTCTTGGCATTTGCAATGCATTTCTACACATTATTTGATCCTCAATGGTGCTATGAGCTAAGAAGGGCAAGCCTGAGTTCTTTTTTAAAACCTTCATGCATTTGACCATGTCGGATCTTGGTTGTGGAAGATCTTTGATCTTCGTTGAAGCATGTGGGATGTTTCAGCTGTAGCATGTGAACTCTTAATTGTGGCTGGCATGTGGGATTTAGATCCCTGACCAGGGATCCAACCTGGGGTCCCCTGCATCAGGAGCATGGAGTCTTAGACACTGGACCACTAGGGAAGTCCCGGAACTCTACAGATGAGAAGAGGTTCAGAGAAGTGACCTGCCCAAGTGGTGGGGTGCAGACTTGACCTCTGTGGTACCCCAAAGCAGCTATAACTTGCTCCACCTGTGTGTTTGTCAAAGGGGATGTTACAGAAGTCCCATGGCAGCCCTTCCCTGGGGGTCCGGTGGTTAAGACTCACTCTGCATTCCACTGCAGGGGACATAGGTTCAAGGTTCAATCTCTAGTCGGGGAAGTAATATCCCGCATGCTATGCAACTTGGCCAAAATAAGTAAGTAAACGCGCACGTGTGCTCAGTCATGTCTGACTCTTTGTGACCTTATGGAGGCATATGTAGCCGGCCATGGAATTTGTCCATGGAATTTTGCAGACAAGAATACTAGAGTGGGTTGCCATTTCCTTCTCCAGGGGGTCTTCCTGACCCAGGGATTGAACCCACGTCTTCTGTGTCTTCTGTATTGCAGGCATATTCTTTACCACTTGAGCCGTCAGGGAAGCCTAAGTAAATAAATAAGTAGATACGTAAGTAGGTCCTGTGGGATCAGTGTGCATAGCCAGAAACAACGATCTAATCTAGAATAGGGATTTACATATAATGTGGTTGCCAGAAGCCCCGCAACCTACCCCAGAGTGCTGTTTCCTTTCAGAGGCATTAGAGCCATGGTCTTGATGTCAAGTCAACCTGATTCAGTAAGGCAGTTTGGGTAAACAGTTTAGAAGTCAGGTAGTTTCCTATCTGAAAAAACAGTACCTGGATGCCTACTTGGCGCTAGACCCTATGTGAGCTGCTAGACCAACAAAGGTGAGTATTTTTTAAAAACATAATTGGAGAATAATTGCTTTCCACTATTGAGTTGTCTTCTGCCATACAGCAACACGAATCAGGCAGCCATAAGCACACATAGGTCCCCTCCTTCTTGAACCTCTCCCCGACCCCACTTTAGGTTGTCACAGAGTACCACTTTGAGCTCCCTGAATTATACAGCAACTTTTCCCATTAGCTTTACCTGTTTTATATATGGCAACATGTATGTTTTAACACTGTTATCTCAGTTCATCCCAACCTCTCCTCCTGCTGGCCAAAGTCTCCTTTATGTCTGCATCTCCATTCCTGCTCTGCAAATAGTTTCAATACCATTTTTCTAGATGCCATATATATGTGTTAATATATGACGGTTGTTTTTCTCTTTCTGACGTAGCTTCACCTTGTATAAGATGCTTTAGGTTCATCCACTTCACTAGAACTGACTCAAATGTGTTCCTTTTCATGGCTCAGTAATATTCTATTGTGTATGTGTACCAAAACTTTTTTTATCCATTGATCTGTTGATGAACACATAGATTGCTTCCATGTCCTGGCTACTGTAAACAGTGCTGCAGTGAACACTGGGACACGTGTCTTTTTCACTTACGGTTTTCTCAAGGTATATATATGCCCAGCAGTGAGATTGTTGGGTCATATGGTGGTTTTATTCCTAGTTTTTAAAGGAATCTCCATACTGTTCTCCATAGTGGCGCTATCAATTTACATTTCCACCAACAGTGCAAGAGGGTTCCCTTTTCTCCACTCTCCAGCATTCATTATTTGTAGGTTTTTTGATGATGGCCATTCTGATCAGTGTGAGGGGATATTTCCAAGGGTGAGTATTTATGTTCACTTTCTATCTCTGCAAAAAACAACTTGATTTTTTGCCTTACTCTTCCAGGCAATGGGACTGACAGTGAACAAGCCCCAAAAGATCCCTGCCCTCATGGAAATTACAGCCTAGTCGGGGAGTAGGGTGACCAACTTATCCTAGTTTGTCTGGGACTTTTCCAGTTTGAATGCTGAAAGGCCGGCATCCCAGGAACCATTTAGTCCCAGTAAACCAGGTTCATTGGTTACTCTCCAGGTAAACCAGATATATTAACAACTGTGTTGAGTGACAGACATGATTAAATTTGCATTTGATAGCTCTGGAAGCTAAGTGGAAATGGCTGGGGATAGAGGTACACTGGGAAAGGTTAAACAGCTGGCGCAGTAGCCAGGTGACAGGCCGATGGTGTGGATAAAGTAGAGTCTACAGGTGAATAAACTGCTTAGATAGGATGGATGAATAATCAGGAATGCTCCTGGGTGGTTTTGAAGCTTAAGAAGCCAAGTGGAGGGGTCCTTGGAGGAATCTGCTGTTACAGAAGGAAGTGACGATGGTTCGGAGTATGTTCAGTTTGTAGCCGCAAGGTAACGGTTGTTTTTGGAAGGTACTCAAGCAGATTTTTCAAACCCTCAATCTTTCACGCTTCCAACAAATAGCTCTTGAATGGCTGCTCTGTGCTAGACGTGAAGTGAGGTATTCAGATACAGTGAGGAGCAAGCATGGCAGTGGCCGTTTTCATAGAGCTAATAATCCAACTTCCCTGGTGGCTCAGCAGTAAGGAACCCTCCTGCCACGCAGGAGACTCGGCTTTGGTCTCTGGGTCAGGAAGATCCCCTGGAGAAGCCGTGCAACCCACTCCAGTGTTCTTGCCTGGGAAATCCCATGGACAGAGAAGCCTGGCAGGCTACAGTCCATGGGGTCGAAAAAGAGTCAGACGTGACTTAGTTACTAAACAACAATAAAATAATCACATTGAGTATATGTATTTAATTTCTTAGGTAAGCTTTCTGAAGGACTGGAGCTCAACCTAGGTCAGATGCCTTGAGAAAGCATTCTTGAAGTGGTTTTTTCACAGAAATTCAGAGTGTAAACTAGGTGAGGGAAAAGAGGGGTAAGATTCTGGACAGAGGAACCATCTGTCCTGTGGCAGTGAAAAGCAAGTCTAGGTGAAGCTCTGAGAGGGAGGAGGAACATGGTGTGAGAAGAGGCTTAACAGAGGTGAGGGAGGCAGACCGTGCAAGCCCAGTGCACCACATAATTTTCATTTATTAAATACCTAAAAACTGCCTTTAAAAAAAAAGTTAAAACATTACAGGACTTCCCTGGTGACTCACTGGTTAAGAATCCACCTGTCAATGCAGGAGACAAGGGTTCGATCCTTGATCTGGGAAAATCCCGTATGCCATGGAGCAACCAGCCAGTGCGCCACAACTGCTGAGCCTGTGCTCCAGAGCCCAGGGACCACAACTCCTGAGCCCAGGCGCCGCAGCCACTGAGGCCCGTGTGCCCTGGAGCTGGTGCTCTGCAGCAAGAGAAGCCACCTCAATGAGAAGCCTGAGCACCGCAACTAGAGAAAAGCCTGCATGGCCACGAAGACCCAGCACAGCCAAAAGTAAATACTTTTTTAAAAAGGTAAAACATTACAGATAAAGCTGAAGTCTTACTCTCTCTCCATCCCAGCCCCTCTAAATCTTAAAAAAAAAAATTAACAATCTTCAATATTGTATGTTTTATGTAGTTCCTTACAAAAAATGGCATAATGGTGCTTGTATTACTCTGCAATACAGAGCTTTTCCTCTCTCAGTAAGCTCTGTCTGTGATGTCACGTTCCTTTTACCAGCTACCGGATGTTCTGTTTTATCTTTCACTATTGACAGATGTTTAGGTTGTTTAGTTTCTCAGAATTACAGATAAGGCAGCAACACCCTCTCTTAATCATGACTCCTTTCTCCAGATGGGTGCTAGAAGGTGGAACTTACTAGGTCATGGAGTAAGCACAACTTTCCTAGATGCTGGCAGATGACCCTCCAAAGTCCTTTTTATTCCTGCTATTTCTGCAAGTTCTTTTTTAAACTTAAGTTTTACATATTTTTTAAAAATTGAGGTATATTTGATTTATAACATCATGTTAATTTCAGAGTGCAGCACAGTAATTCATAGAAGCTCTTTGTAAATATACACACAGAGGGTTTCCTAGTGGTCCAGTGGCTAAGAATCTGCTTTGCAATGCAGATGACACCAGTTGGATCCCTGATCTGGGAAGATCCCACGTGCCATGGAGCAGCTAAACCGGTGCGCCACAAGTGTTGAGCCTGTGCTCTAAAGCCCGGGAGCCACAACTACTGAGCCCGGGAGCCACAACTACTGAGCCCGTGTGCCATAACTACTGAAGCCTGTACACTCTAGAGCCTGTGCTCTGCAACAAGAGAAGCCACTGCAATGAGAAGCCCACAATGAAACGAGGGAGTAGCCCCTGCTCGCTGCAACTAGAGAAAGGCCGCCCACAGCAGAGGAAAACTAGCAAAGCCAAAAATAAAAATAAATTTAAAAAAATCTACACACAATCGACTGTATCATTCTTTTTCTTGATGCTGCTTCTTTTTGTGGCATAAAAAAGTTCGTTTTTATCTTGACCCTTTCTGCAGCTTCCCGCTCACTTTTTAATTTATTGTCTCCTGCCCATAAATTCATTGCTTCTGCCTAAGTTAACCAAAGTTAGTTTTCTGTTGGTTCTGTGTTAGAACCAAGAATCCTGACTAATAGAGATAAGGAGAAATTTTGAAAAATATATCTTAAAATATAAGCTTTGTTTATGTACTGCATTTCTGTTTGTTTGTTTTTTAAAAAAACACATTAGTCTGTTTTGGGTCTTAGTGGCTGCACATAGGATCTTTAGTTGCAGTGCACGGACTCCCTAGTTGTGGCATGTGGGTTCTGGAGTGCTCGGGCTTGATAGCTACAGTGATCAGGCTTAGTTGCTCATTGGAATGTGGGATCTTAGTTCCTAACCAGGGATTGGACCCTAACCCCCTGCATTACACAGGGGATTCTTAACCGCTGGGCCACTAGGGAAGTCCCAGTTAAGACTGTGTACACTGCTGATGAGTAAGGGTAATCGTGTGCATTGTTGTCTTATTTCTGGCTATAATGTTACTGTTCCTAATGTCCCACCATTCAATCTGATTTTCTGTAATCCATGCTTTAAGTTTTGCCAGAAACTTTTAAAGTTCAGGAAGCTCCCCCTTGCTTTGTGCATGCTAAGTTGCTTTGGTTGTGTCTGACTCTTTTCGATCCTATGGATTGTAGCCCTCCCGGCTCTTCTGTCCATGGGATTCTCCAGGCAAGAATACTGGAGTGGGCTGACATGCCCTCCTCCAGGGGATCTTCCCAACCCAGGGATCGAACCTGCATCTCCTACATCTCCGGCATTGGCAGGTGGGCTGTTTACCACTAGTGCCACCTGGGAGGCCCCATATCTAGTTTGTTTTTTTTTTAATCATAAATGGGTGTTGGATTTTCTAGACATCTCTCAATCAGTAGTTGGATGCCAAGAAACTACATTTCTAACAAGTTCCCAGTTGATGCTGATGCGGCTTGTGCAGGAACCATATTTGGAGACACTGGTATAGAACAAGAACAATGGGTTAAAGGCAAATTCTGAGAAATGACATTTAAGGAGTAGAGGGAAGTAAGAGAAGTCCTGAAAGAAACTCAACAGCAGCATAAAATTATGAGAAAAATCAAGAAAAGTACAGTGTCACAGAAGCCAAGTGGTGAAAAATTTGAGCACAAAAGTTTAAAAGAATCACACTATTGAATACAAAGAGGCTTCCCTGGTAAAGAATCAGCCTGCAATGTGGGAGACCTGAGCTGGATCCCTGAGTGGGGAAGATCCCCTGGAGGAGGACATGGCAACCCACTGCAGTATTCTTGCCTGGAGAATCCCACGGACAGAGGAACCTGGAGGGCTGTTACAGTCCACGGGATCACAAAGAGTCGAACACGGCTGAGTAACTAAGCACAGCACAGCACATTGCATACAAACAGGTTGGACTTCCCTTATGGTCCAGTGGTTAAGAATCCACCTGCTAATACAGGGGACACAGGTGGGTTTGATCTCTGGTCCGGGAAGATTCCACGTGCTTTGGAGCAACTAAGCCGGTACATCACAACCACATCCCATGCCTAGAGCGTGTGCTTGGCAACGAGAGGTCATTGCCACGAGAGCCCTACGCAATGCAACTAGAGAATAGCCCCTGCTTGCCACAACTGGAGAAAGCCCACGCCCAGCAATGAAGACCCAGTGTAGCCAAAAATAAATAAATAAAATCTTTTTAAAAATAATCAATACAAAGAGGTTCAAATGCTCACTGGATTTGGCATTAGGACGGTAACTTTGCTAAGAGCATTTTCAGTAGAATTGTGAGGGTTAAGCAATAAATTTTGTAAACATTGACTAAGTGCCACCTGAGAAATCCCATGGACAGAGGAGCCTGGTGGGCTACAGTCCAGGGGGATCACAAAAGAGTTGGACATGACTGAGGACATACAGCAGAGAAAGAAAAATTAGAACAGCCACTGTTGCCAAGGAGACAACACTGAATCAGTGAAGGATGCTGAAAAAAGGAACATCTCTTTTGAGACATTTGGGTGAGAAGAGGCCAAAAAAAAGGATGCCTGAGTATGCATGACAGCTAGAAAGGAACGAAGGTTTCAAGGAGGGCTTGGGGTTTTGTTTTACGATTCAGAAAACAGAGTGTATTTATAACTGAGGGGAAGTCCCAGGACAGAAAGAGAAAATGAAGATGATGGTGAAAGACAGAATGCACTCATAGTGATGACAAGCAAGTAACTTCCCACTCTGAATTAACTGGGCAATGTCGAAGATACCATTCGGCTCTGTGAAAGCCACTATAGTTCTGGATGCTAAAGTATCTTGCTTTGTGCAGTACAATGTGCCTTCAATTCAAAGACTAATCTTCTCCTTTGGGAGTGTATTCTGGTGTTTTGGGTTTTTTTTTTGGTTGTTGTTTTTTTAATCAGGCAAAGGAAGGATTTATAACTTGCCACAAGGAAGAATATTAGGGATTCTGGTTTTAAAATATAAATGTTAGGGACTTGCCTAGTGGTCTAGTGATTAAGAATCTACCTGCCAATGCAGGGGGCATGGGTTCGATTCCTGGTCCAGGAACTAAGATCCCACATGCTGCAGAGCAACTAAACCCATGGGCCACAACTACTGAGCCTGCCTGCTGCAACTCCTGAGCCCTAGAGTCTGTGCTCCCTAACAGGAGAAGCCACCACAATGAGAAGCTCTTGTACCACAACTAGTGAGTGGCTCCTGCTTGGTGCAACGAGAGAAAGCCCCCATGCAGCAATTAAGACCCAGCACATCCAAAACTAAAATAAAATAAAATAAAAGTGTTAGTGGGAATATATAGTATTGCAGAAAGTAGAATTTAAGAAAAAAGAAAAAAGAATACTGTAGAGAAAAGAGGCTAGGTTTAAGACCCATAAATGTCACTTACTAGGTGCTAATCCTCTTTGGGCCTCGTCTTCCTCCTTTGTAAGATGGGAAATAGTAACAGAATTTAGCACCTGGAGTAGTGAAAGTGTTAGTCCCTCAGTCGAGTCTGACTCTGTGTGACCCCATGGACTGTAGGCTCCTCTGTCCATTGAATGCTCCAGGCAAGAATACTGGAGTGGGTTGCCATTTCCTCATCCAGGGGGATCTTCTCGACCCAGGGATCGAACCTAGGTCTCCTGCAGGCAGATTCTTTACTGACTGAACCACCAGGGAAGCACACAGTAAGAAAACAATAAATATCAGTTCAGTTCAGTTCATTTCATTTCAGTCGCTCAGTAGTGACTGACTCTTTGCGACACCATGGACTGCAGCACGCCAGGCTTCCCTATCCATCACCAACTCCCAGAGCCAACTCAAACTCATGTCCATCGCGTTGGTGATGTCATCCAACCATCTCATCCTCTGTCATCGCTTCTCCTCCCGCCTTCAATCTTTCCCAGCATCAGGGTCTTTTCCAATGAGTCAGTTCTTTGCATCAGGTGGCCAAAGTACTGGAGTTTCAGCTTCAGCATCAGTCCTTCCCATGAATCATTCAGGACTGTTTTCCTTTAGGATGGACTGGTTGGATTTCCTTGCAGTCCAAGAGACTCTCAAGAGTCCTCTCCAACACCACTGTTCAAAAGCATCAATTCTTCAGCGCTCAGCTTCTTCACAGTTCAACTCTCACATTCATACATGACCACTGGAAAAACCATAGCCTCAACTAGACAGACCTTTGTCGGCAAAGTCTCTGCTTTTTAATATGCTGTCTAGGTTGGTCATAGCTTTTCTTCCAAAGAGCAAGCGTCTTTTAATTTCATGGCTGCAGTCACCGCTTGCAGTGATTTGGAAGCCCAGAAAAATAAAGTCTGTCACTGTTTCCAGTGTTTTCCCATTTATTTGTCATGAAGTGATGGGACCAGATGCCATGATCTTAGTTTTCTGAATGTTGAGTTTAAAGCCAACTTTTTCACTCTCTTCTTTCACTTTCACCAAGAGGCTCTTTAGTTCTTCTTCACTTTCTGCCATAAGTGTGGTGTCATCTGCATGACTGAGGTTATTGACATTTTGCCCAGCAATATATAACAATACATATAATCATATTGAATAGGAATGAGGTGAGTACTAGAAATCTGAAATGCTAACATTAACCTGACTTATTGGAAAAGACCCTGATGCTAGGAAAGACTGAAGGCAAGAGAAGGGGATGACAGAGGCTGAGATGGCTGGATGGCATCACCGACTTGATGGATGTGAGTTTGAACAAGTTCTGGAAGTTGGTGATGGACAGGGAAGCCTGGTGTGCTGCAGCCCATGGGATCACAAAGAGTCAGACATGACTGAGCAACTGAACTGAACTGAAATTTAGATTGCAGAGGTGGGAGAAAGGTTCAAGAGGGAGGGGACAGATATTTACCTATGACTGATTCATGTTGATGTATGGCAGAAACCAACACAATGTCATAAAACAATTATTCTCCAATTTAAAACAAATACTTTTTTCAAAAGAATAATAATGATAACATGTAATGACCTCAGTGCACTATACCTGGATTACTTAAAACTCCTCACTGGCTCTCATAACCTGTGAAAAACCAGTGCTTCCACCAACCTACTCATCTTATTTTGGTTTTGTAGCTCCCCAAGACCCTCAGCTCAGTCGGTAGAGTTTGCCTGCAATGCAGGAGCCCAGGTTTGATCCCTGGGTTGGGAAGATCCCCTGGAGAAGGAAATGGCAACCCACTCCAGTATTCTTTCCTGGAGAATCCCATAGACAGAGGAGCCAGGCGGGCCACAGTCCATGGGGTCACAAGAGTTGGACATGATTTAGCAACTAAACCACCACCACCACCAAGAACCTCAGGGCTGATACAGAAGTGTGGTCCAAAAGAGTTCAGCTCCCTCTTGTGGGCCCTTAGGTGAGAAGAGAAACTATTTACAGAGAAAAACACAAGCAAGATTGGATGACCCCCAGAGTATAGAATGCCCTGACCTTGTCTTGGTCCTTTTTTTTTTTTTCTCCAAATTAGGATTCTCCAAAACCTCTGGGAAAATTACATTTTTATAAATGAAAAACAACTTCAAATATGTCCAGGAAGTTACCTATTTAAAGGACTCTCCTAGACGAGTGAGTAGAATTGAAACACATATATTACCATATGTAAAATAGATAGCCAGTGGGAATTTGGACCTCAACCCAGTGCTCTGTGACCACTTAGAGGGGTGGGAGATGGGGAGGGGGGTGGGAGGGAGTTTCAAGAGGGAGGCGACATATGTATCCGTTCAGACCCCATAGATGGCAGCCCACCAGGCTCCCCGTCCCCAGGATTCTCCAGGCAAGAACACTGGAGTGGGCTGCCATTTCCTTCTCCAATGCATGAAAGTATAAAGTGAAAGTGAAGTCACTTCAGTCGTGTCCAGCTCTGTGGGATCCCATAGATGGCAGCCCACCAGGCTCCTCCATCCACGGGATTTTCCAGGCAAGAGTACTGGAGTGGGGTGCCATTGCCTGCTCTGGAAGAGATGAGACAGGAGCAACAAATATTTCAGTACTAACCATGTCCAGGAGATGGTGATGGACAGGGAGGCCTGGCGTGCTGCAATTCATGGGGTCGCGCAAAGAGTCGGACACGACTGAGCGAGGAACTGAACTGAACTGAACCATGTTCCAGACACTGTGTAGATACAACTGGGAGCAGAAGACATGGTTTGTGCCCTCCAGTAGCCTGTGGTCGGCCTGGGTTTGATCTCTGGGTTGGGAAGATCCCCTGGAGAAGGGAATGGCAACCCACTCCAGCATTCTGCCTGGGAAATATCATGGACAGAGGAGCCTGACAGGCTACAGTCCATGGGGTCGCAGAGTTGGACACAACTGAACAACTGAAACACACAGCCTGTGGTCAATGTGAGTGGGTGGTGGACAGTTATTTGCATTTCATTAATGTACAACCAGAAACTCCTAGAGGATTGCTCTGGGAGAGAGTAGCTCGCAGAAGTCATAAGCAGGGTATTTTGGCCTTGTATTCATGATTATTCTTCTGTTCTTCATCCTGTTCACTATTTTATTTACTGGCACACAATACGAGCTTCACCCATATTTGAACGCTGCGTAAATTCTTTTAAAAATACTTATATCTATTTAATTAATTTATTTGGCTGTGTCAGGTCTTAGTTGCCACCCATGGGATCTTTAGTTGCAGCAAGAGAACTCTTAGCTGTGGCATGTGGGATCAAGTTCCCTGATCAGGTATTGAACTTGGGGCTCCCTGCACTGAGAGCATTGAGACTAAGCCACTAGACCACCAGGGAAGTCCCAAGTAGATGAATTCTTGATCACAATGGATGTATAAGAAACATTTGTGAATGGAATTGGTGAGGCCTCCAAGGGGGTAAATTTCACCAACTCTGTGCAGGAGTAGAACTACTTAGCCTATTCTGATTTTAGTTCAACCCAAGAAGTCCTTTTGACCTTTCTTTAATCGTTACCATCAGATTCCTTGGAACTTCAGGGAACAGAGGAATTGCTCTTTCAGGTAGCAGCCAGCACATATCCAGCTCAGTAAGTACCTGCTGATAATGTCAGGAACCGTGAGAAGCTCTTGAGGAATATTTTAAAGCAACTTTAGATCCTTCCTCCAGCTCCCATTTGAGGAGAAACAGCCCCAGTTCCTTAAAAAATTTCTCAGGGGACATGGTGAGTTCCTTTATCTAATGTCACTACCCCCTCATGTATTTTGAGGGTGATTTGAATCTTGCCTTCCCTCTGTCCCCAAGCGCAGGAGGGAGCTTTGAAACTTTTTATGTATGGGGACCACGGAAGCCCTTGAAAGGGTCCTTCTCGAACTGCAAGGGAGGATGAGATTACCCTCAGAGAGAAGGGGGTTATGGGTCCTGTCAGGGTGTGGGGATGACTATGACGACAAACCATCAGGATGGGAGGGGCAATGCCAGACCCTTTCTCAGGAAGAAGCAATGAGGACCCTTAGGAAGGGGGTGGATGACCCTGAAGGGTCCCATTAGGAAAGCATGACATGGGAAGGGGGTCCCTCAGAAAAAGCGCCGGTCTCCCTCAGGAAGGATAACACTGGGGACCCATCAGGGAGGGGACCGACACCATGATTCCCTAAGGAAGTTGGAAAGACCCTGGCGTCGCTCTCGGAAAAAAGAGACGTTAGGGTTCACACTTCAGGAGGGCGAGAGGATGCTGCGGCCCCCTCAGGAAGAGGGGCATGATGCCAGGGTCCCCCTAAGAACGGGGGAACGGCGCAGGGGTCACTCCCAGGAAGGTAGACAGGGCGTGACGCCAGGTTCCCTCAGGGTTCCTCGTACCTGCCAGGGTCCAAGCTCCTCAGCTCCGCTCAGTCCTCAGGTGCGAAAAGCTAAGCGGTCGCGCCTGTCATTGGCTGATTTCTTGGCTCGTGACAACTAGATAGTCCATCTTAGCGCGGGGGGCGGGGGGGGACGGGAAACCTCCCGCGCGTCCTCGCCACGCCTCCTACCCAGTCGGCGCATGCGCACCTTTCTGCCTGCTGCAGTTCCTCAGACCCACTCTGGGGGGCGCACGGGGGTTCTATCGCCCAGTCCTACCTCCCTCGCCTGTGACCCATTTTATAACCGCATACACTTTGAAGGGCTGTTGCGAGTATTAAGTGCAATGATTTACGTAAAATAAACAGTGCCTGGCACAAACTAATTGCCTGGCAAACCGGTTATTGTTTGTATTTTACAGCGAGGGAAACTGAGGCACAGAAAGAGTAAGTAATATGCTCAAAACTAAGTCATTAACTGGCAGTGGCAACCAGAATCCAGTCTGTGTGCTTATCTACCATGCTTTTGTGGCTCCCCGATAACAAATACTGGCTATTTCTTCCCTCTGATTATGAAATAACTTCCTCTTGATTATAAAAGTAATACATACCCATTGAAAAATTCAGAAAATATCGAGGACTACACAACAGAAAACACTCTTTTAATCCCATCACTGGAGACACTTAATATTTGGATGAACAAACTGTCTTTTCTATGCACATACGTAAGATGGTATGACGCAGAACATTTTGAAGCCTGCTCTTCTCACTGTGAACATCTTGTCATTTCAATAAATATACACCAACTCATTGTTTTTAATAAGTGTATATTACTCCATCATACAGGAAACATAATTTAATGACTTCCTAAGTTTGGACATCTGGGTTTTTAATTCTTCACTATTCTGATCAAAACAATAGAATGGGCATTTGGTACCTGCAATTTTAGGTACCAGCTGGTTCTTTAGGATACGTAGTTTTAAAAGTGTAACATCTGTGTTGAATGCATGCAGCTATGTTTTTAATAAATATTGTCAGACCACTCCCAGAAAGCTATTTGTGCCAATTTCTACCAGCACTAATGAGCTATGAAAGTGCTTCACCCACCCCCTGGATGGTCCGTCTTTTCATTATTTGCCAATAAGTGAAAAAGGAAAACTGTCTTCATTTTACGTCCTCATATTTTCTGTGCTGAGAAAGGGAGAAATATTACCCACACCTCAGGATTTTGTGCATGTGAACTAAAATAGCAATAATAATACAAAAGTACCAGGCAGCTAGGGTTTCCCAGGTGGCACTAATGGTAAAGAACCTGTCTGCTAGTGGAGGATATGAAGAGACACAGGTTCAATCTCTGGGTTGGGAACGTCCCCTGAAGGAGGGCATGGCAACCCACTCCAGTATTCTTGCCTGGAGAATCCCATGAACAGAGAAGCCTGGTGGGCTACATACAGTTCATGGGGTCTCAAAGAGTTGGACATGACTGCCCAGATCAGGCAGCTATCACTGTCAAACAGGCATCGGGTAAAGTAAGATTCCCACCTTATTTCCCCGAATTTTCTCAACCCTGTGAGATCATGTCTCAGCCTGTTTCCTCATCTGCAAAATGACAGTGTGTATCTCAAGAACAGCCCAAAAGCTGATAAAATAGTCTGAGTGAGGAGTTGAGCACAAGACAGGGCCCTCTAAAGGTTGGGCAAGGCGGAGCCATTTGCCCCAGAACCCTGTAGCCTGCAAGTGGCTGATGTCAACTTCAGAGAATGAACTAACTCCACCCCTTGCCAGGGCCCCTGTCCTGTTCAGATTACAGAGCTTCTCTGACCTTGCTCATCTTTCCCCAAGGAAAGATGAACTCCCCAACAGGAGAATTTTAAAGAGGCAGCTGACGGTCATATGCTACCTCTGTCCTTTGACCCACATTCTGACTGTCACCAAGTCCCAACTCAGAAGGCATATGGAACATCACACCTTCCCTTTTACACTCTGAGGAAAACTGAGGCCTGGCACAAGGAGGCTCAGCCAATTGCTAATTGCTGCAGGCTGGGATTGATACTGTCGCCTCCTGACCCCCAGCCTGACACCCTTTCCCCGACTCTGCTTGCCTTTGGAACACACTCGGGAAAACATCCATGTCTCCTCAATGCTTCTTGCGCAAAATTCAGATTCCCTGGCAACTTCTGCCTAGTTTTCCAGCTTGGTTCCTCCCCTCTGGGTCCAGGTTGGTCCCTGCTTCTCTGGGCCACAATATCTACACGAATCTTTAAGCCAAAGTGAAGCAGGCAAAGCTTTGTGTGCATTCCATCTTCTACATTAACTCTCTTGCTAAGTGCCAATAAGGAACATTCAGATATAGTTGCCAGTAGCTGCATGTGGCTACTTAATGTAAAAGAAAATTAAAACTCCAATTTGATTGCACTAGCCTCATTTCAAGTCCTTAAGAGCCACCTGGGGCTTACTGCTTACCCTGTTAGAAACTGCAGACACAGAACGTTTCCACCAACAGGAAGTTTCACTGGATAGCTCTCTCTAGTCTGGAAATTTTGTCCTTCCCATTTTACCAATGAAGCAATTGAAGGTCAGAGAGATCACACCCAAGCTCACACAGCTAGAGTTGAGATTCAAATTAATCCTTGGCCACTAGAGACAACTAGCAGAATATGTGGTCATGCTTGCATGCTCAGTCATTCAGTCGTGTCCGACTCTTTGTGAACCCATGGACTATAGCCCTCCAGGCTCCTCGGTCCACAGAATTTTCCAGGCAAGAATATTGGAGTGGGTTGCCATTTCCTACTCCAAGGGATCTTCCCAACCCAGGAATTGAGCCCAGTCTCTTGCATCTCCTGCAATGGCGGGTGGATTCTTTACCACAGAGTCACCAGGGAGGCTTGTCAATCTTTCCTCAAATCCAGGGAAGCTGCCATCATTTTGTTTCAGAAGACTTATGCTGTGAATATATACTGATCCCATCGTGCTTAATGGCTTAAGCACTGTGTGTGTACACATGTGTATTACACACCAGAGGCAGCCAGTATTCTAACCTGAAAGCCTGCATCGCAAACACTTCCTCTATCTTTATCCACAAGGGAAGTTTTGCTTGTTAGCATAATGAATGGCAGAAACAGTTTTACTCGTGAAATCGAGGCTTAATTATCCTGATAAAGGTTGGAAAATGGGCTCCCATGGGTGGGATTAACAGTATTCAAACATGTGAATTGTTTAAAATATATCTGAGACTCACTCACTCCCAACCTTGTATGAAGACACTAGAAAAACAAGAGCTAAAATGTGGCAGCCTGGATGGGAGGGGAGTTTGGGGGAGGATAGATACATGTGTTATGTATGGCTGAGTCCCTGTGCTGTCCACCTGAAACTATCACAACATTGGTAATAGGCTACACCCCAATACAAAATAAAAAGTTTAGAAAAAAGTGCCGAGCCGGTCCTCTGTGAACTTGGGAGGATTCAGCTTGCCTGATATACAGCATAAGGTTCACAGGCTTTAGGGTATTAATTTTTGTTTCATTTTAAGGCAGCATTGAGGGGGGTTTCCTAGGTGGCACGAGTGGTAACGAATCCACCTGCCAATGCAGGAGACATAAGAGACTCGGGTTCGATCCCTGGGTTGGGAAGATCCCCTGGAGAAGGGCATGGCAACCCACTCTAGTATCCTTGCCTGGAGAATCCCCATGGACAGAGCAGCCTGGCAGGCTACAGTCCATGAGGTCACAGAGAGTCAGACAGGACTGAAATGACTTACCACAGCATTGATGGTTGCAACACCATAATGACTAGAATTCATGGAACTTTCAGATGTCAATTCTCTTGTGCTGGTGCATCAAGTTTACAGTCTTCACAGCAGAATTTGACCCAAGATCTTTTATCATGACCTGGCCACCAGATGTTGGAGGCGTGGTCAATCAGATCCTCTCGGTTTCCAGGAACAACTTCGTGGTACCAGAAGGACCCGAGTTGCGTCAGATACGCTGCACGTTCAGAGAAACAAGGCTTACCTGGGTCTGTGTGCTCAGTCACATCCGACTCTTTTGTGACCCCATGACTGTAGCCCACCAGGCTCCTCTGTCCATGTAATTCTCCAGGCAAGAATACTGGAGTGGGTTGCCATGCCCTCCTCCAGGGGATCTTCCTGACCCAGGGATCAAACACTTGTCTCATACTGGCAGGTGGATTCTTTACCTGGGTTTCCTAGCCTCCAAAAACTGTGTGATCTGAACCCACACTTTATAACCCACAGCAGTCCCTGTATCTGGATCTGGCCCAGGCCTGGGGTTGCCTCTTGCCAAGCTCTCAGAATGCCCTCAGGTTCTATCTGCCCAGGGAAGGGCAGGGACTGAGTCCATTCCTTACTCCTACCTGGCCCAGACAGACAACTCAAAAGACACACCTTGAGAAATAGGATGGAAAAAGAAGCCACATCAGCCATGAAGATCGGTGAAAGCCTTGGTTTAATTGGAGACAAGATCGAAGGGTTGAGTATCGATCAGCAGACCGACTGATTGATTGTTAAACTGGACAACACTTGAGCAGCTCCGGGGCAGAGGGGTCGTCCTGGGCTCCCCTCACCTGGGTCCCTGGGGACAGGGAGAGGGGCAGCTACTGCCCAGCCCTCACCTCCCCCTCTGATCACATGACTCCCTGTTAAACAGCACTGAGTCCTCACTCCTGGGGGTCTATGGTACAGTTTATATAATACAGCAGGAATGGAGACTCCCCCTGGGAGACCCCCACCCCTCTTTCCCCTGACTGAGTCAGTGCGGGAAGGGCAAGTTTATTTTCCCTTTTTGCCTCTGTAGAATAATTTACAAACCAACCTTACAGTATGTACAAAAAAAAAAAAGAAGAGAAAGAAAGAGAACTGAAAGAAAAGGCCCCCTCCGGTCGCCGGCTGGGACTGAAACTACTTTCGCTACAAAAATGAACCCTGTACAGCATCTTGGGGGTGGGAATGGGTGGTACTCCCCACAGGGAAGGACAGACAGATGGAAGGCTGGGGGGAGCTGGGGGCTACAGTACCGTGTGCTCAGAATCGGAGGGGAGGAAGATGAGAGAGGCCGGTCCTGCCCAGCTGCAGAACCAAGCTGAGGGGCAGAGCGGATAGGGGAAGTGGGGGTCTTTCCTTCCAAATAGTCCCCCCATGGCTTGAAGAAAAATGGCCTTGCATCTGTCCGTTGTATTGCTCCAGGGAACAGCTAGGGGAAGACGGGGAGGCTTGGCAAGGTGGGGGATGAAAGAAGAAATGACTCTGATGCCAGCGTAGGGTGGGCTGCCCAGAAAGGGGATGTGCGTGTACACCGTTATTGCTTCCTCCTGGGGCAAAGAGTTGGCGGAGGGCAGGAGGATGCTGGGGTGGGGGCACACCCAGGACGGGAACTCTGGGCCTGGCCCCGCCCCACTCGAGGTGCAAGTGGGAGCCACTGCAACCCCCTCTCCTATGGCCATGGAAATCATTAAGGCAAAAACAAGAGGAGAAGCAGCTGGAAGGAAAGGGGGCGGCTCCAAATCATCCCCCCTCTCCAAACGGAGAAAATTCAAACTGAAACCCGGAGTGGAAGAGGAAAGGGGTGACGGGTAGAGCGGGGAGTGGGATCAGGCCCTCCTCAAACCTCAGATCCCAGGTTGGTGGTGTGAACGTCCCTCTGACACCCTCCCCTTGCCTCCTGAAGCCCCATGGCTCCCTTGAGTCAGTATTGCCAGGTTTGTGCAAAATGAGGCGGAAGACTTCTGGGCAGGGGAGGGCAGAAAGCCAGAGTAGGACTGGAGCTGGGCTCCCCGCTACAGTGGGTGACCCCTCCCCACCCCTAGGGCCCCCACCCAGAATGGCTATTCCTGGCTGGGTTCTAGAGACCCTCCCAAAATTCAGAAGTCTGGAGGGAGATTCTACACCAGGCAAAGAGCCCCAAGAGGCCGGAAGACTAAGCCTGGAACCTGGGTGATGGTGGTGAGAGTGGGGGGCTGGTGAGGTAGGGTCAGGGGGGTGGTTGGACCTGGACAAGGGGAGCCGGGAACAGGAGCGTCTACAGTTGCTGTGTTTCATCCTTTTTTTTTTTTTTTCTTTTTCTAAAAATGTAACAATTAAAATTCCAAAAATAAAATCACTTCCGGGACCTCAGCCCCTGGTTCCCCAGCCCCCACCTCCAAAAAGAGGCCCCTGGGTGGGGGTGGGGGGGAAAGAGGAAAAAAAGAAAAGAGAA
Organism: Oryx dammah; assembly: GCF_014754425.2. NCBI lineage: Eukaryota > Metazoa > Chordata > Mammalia > Artiodactyla > Bovidae > Oryx > Oryx dammah. The sequence goes on from NW_024070189.1 coordinate 94,443,811, forward strand.
AAAAAACCCACTTTTCTGTTTTCTTTTTTCTCAGGAGGCCCAAGAGTCTTTGAGGCAGTGGAGGAGGTCAGGGGTGATGGTGGTGGCGGTGGCGGGTGGCACAGAGGCCAACCGGGTACAGGGGCTGACGCTCAAGTAGGGCCACCAGCTGACCCCCAAGCTCCAGGAGCTGGAAGCGCTCCAGGAGTGGGGTCCTCGCCGGCTGTCCCCGTGCAGGCACAGCATGCCCTCTTGGCAGCCTGATGCTCTTTTTGGGCCCCCACCTCGGCTGCCACGGAGGGGAGGCCCAGAAAGCCCGGGTCGTCCTCTGGAGGGGGCGGTGTCCTCAAGGCAAGCAGAGCAAGGCTATTAGGAGACAGGGCAGGGATGTTGCAGCAGCCCACACAGACATCCACGGACGCGCCTCGGGGCACAGACACATCCTGGCCAGCTGCCACACTACCTGTGGAGTCCACTTGCCGGGTCAAGTACATTTCCTCTATCTCCACCTCCGCAGATGGATCTTGGCCATCAACCTCCAAAGGGTCTTCAGGTGGGGAGGCATCCTGGGCCATGTACAATTCCGGAACTGCAACTGCACCCGGGGCACTGCACACCTCCTCCTCCTCTTCCTCGTCCAGCGTCAGCTCGAACTGGAACTTATCTGGTGGTGGGGGGTGGCCCGGTCCCCCAGGCTCCTCCTCGGGGGGTGGCGAGGGGCTCTGCCGAATAGCGCTATAGTACCAGTCCCGGTTGTCTTCCAGAGTGTCCAGGATCTCTTGGGCGTCTGGGTGGACCAAGTCAGCCCACGTCTCCCACAGCGGGTGTACGATATAGTCGATGAAACCCACCTGAGGGAGCGGGAAGGAAGCAGAAACCACAGATGGCACCACCATGCTGCAGGATCTGATAAAATTTAAAAGATGCTGATGCAGGGAACTTCCCCGGCCATCCAGGTAAGGTTAGGACTCTGCACTTCCATGGCAGGTGGACAGGGTTCGATCCCTGATCTGGGAAGTAAGATCCTGCATGTCACGCAGTGCAGCAAAAACTAAATAAAAATAAGAGATACTGATACCATTTGACTTAGCAAGTTTGCTTCTCCAGATCCATCCCTGGAAAAACTTTTGTGTATTTAAGAGGGGAAAAAAAATCACATATGAGATGTAAACAAAAACTGGAAACACCTCTATATATACATCAGTCGGGAATTACTTTTTAAAAATGGTGGTAAATCACAGATATTCATGAAAGCCCCCCCTTTTTTGGCCTCGCTGTGTGGCTTGCAGGATTTTAGTTCCCAGAATGCATGCGTTCTCAGTTGCTAAATTGTGTCTAACTCTTTGAGATCCCATGGACTGTAGCCAGCCACGCTCCTCTGTTCATGGGATTTTCCCAGCAAGAATACTGGAGTGAGTTGCCATTTCCTTCTCCAAGGGATCTTCCCAAACCAGGGATCAAACCCTTGTCTCCTGCATTGGCAGGCGGATTCTTTACCACTGAGACACCTGGGAAGCCCATGGGGATACCACACAGCAGGGAAAAGGATGAGCTTAATCCATGTGTAATAAGGTGGACAGATGTCTAAGTCACTGTTGGGAAGAAAAGGTAAGCTATGTAAAAATAAGTATATACTGATACAATTTATGCTTTTAACAAAGCTAAGCCCACAAACTATTCCTGTTAAGTTACCTGTGAATATAAATGCGTAACAGAACAAATAAATCTGGTTTTCATCAGGGGTTAGGGGGCTATGTGGATGACCAGGGGACATTTGGAAGTGTCTGGACACAGTTTTGGTTATTACCACAGGAAAGGTAGGGTGTTCCTCAGATCCCATGGGTGGAGGCCAAGGATACTACTCAACACCTTACAATGTAGAGGGTGGGCCCACCACAGAGAATGAGCTATCTCCAAACTTCAATAGTGCTGAGGCTGGGTAACCCTGCGTGGGAAATATACACACACCAAGACAGGAAGAGATCTCACCAGGGAAGAGGCTAGAAGCAGGGAGAGTTAGAAACTCTCATGTTCAAAAGCTTTATCCTTTTTATTTTTTTAGGCCAGCTGTGCAGCATGTGGGTTCCTAGCCCTCTGACCAGGGATGGAACCCATTCCCTCTGCACTGGGAGAATGGAATGTTAACCACTAGACCTCCAGGGAAGTCCCCAAAGTGGTGTCTCTTACAAGACCGTGTTTCTGTCCCTTTTGTTAAACAGGCAGATGACAAAGCTGAGTCATTCCATTCCATTTCAAAATCCATCAGGACTTCCTGGTGGCGGAGTGGATAAGAATCTGCCTGCCAATGCAGGGGATATGGGTTCGATCCCTGGTCTGGGAAGATTCCATATGCCATGGAGCAAATAAGCTGCTGCACCATAGCTTCTGAGTCCATGGCTCTAGGGCCCATGAGCTGCAACTATTGAGCCTGTGTGCTGCAATTACTGAAGCCCACGCACCTAAAACTCGTGCTCCGCAACAAGAGAAGCCACCATAATGAGAAGCCCAGACACCTCAATGAAGGGTAGCCTCTGCTCACTGCAACTAGAGAAAACCCACAAGCACCAATAAGGATCCATGCGACCAAAAAAAAAAAAAATCCACCAAAACTCAGGCCCAAATGAGTGGCCAGATCACAGGGAAACCAAGAGGCTGAATGGACATGAGGTCTGTAACTAATGGTCAGACGAATATTATTACTGATGTTACGGCAGTTGCAACAAATGAGTTAGAACTGTCTGGGCACAAATCTACAAATTAAGGAGTTGGAGGCTCAGTTCAGTTGTTCTGTGGAGCAGAGAGTATTACGTATTTCTCATCATGATAGAGAAGGAAAAAACAAAGAAAAACTTGATACTGTGGATGGGCAGCTTAGGGCCTCCTGGGGGCCTTGGAGCTCGAGGCCAGAATGTGAGGTAGTGGGGCTTTCCCTGCTCCCTTCCAGCACCCCGAGGCTCTACCTGAGACTTCTCCACTGAGGCTGTGTGCTTGTCGCACATGGGACTGATCTCCATGCCTCGCTCACGTTCGCGGTCGCCCTGCTGGAAGAACTCGGCCATGATGCGGTCGGTCCACTGGCGGTAAAGCTCCAGCGGCTTGGTGGGGTTGCTAAGGTCTGCGCAGTGCACCATGTTCCGTAGAACCTGCATGGAGTGGGGGGAACTTTAGAGGCCATGGCCCCCGACCCAGTTTCAGGCCCCAGGCTTTCTTACTTTCCCTTTGGAAAGATAGTAGGGGATGGGGGTGGGGGGGGGCGGTGGGTAAGGGGGGAGATGGAGGGAGGAAGAAGAGGTGAGGGAAAAGGGAGATGAGTGGAGGAGAGGAGGAGAGAGATGAGAGGTGACTGATGAGCAAAGGGCAGAGGAGGGAAGGGAAAAGAGGCAGTGGGGGAGACAGAGGTGTGGGAGGAATGGAGACAGGGTTTGATGAAGAAAGGGAAAAGGGGGGCTTCTCTGGTGGCTCAGTGGTCAAGAATTCACCTGCCAGTGCACAAGACACAGGTTTGATCCCTGGTCCAGGAAGACCCTACATGCTGAAGGGCAACTGAGCCCGTGCGTCACAACTACTAAGCCTGTGCTCTAGAGCACGGGAGACTCAACTACTGAGCCCACATGCCACGGAAACTACCAAAGCCCGCGCACCCTAGAGCCTGTGCTCTGCAACAAGAGAAGTCGCCACAATGAGAAGTCTGTGCATTGCAACTAGAGAGTAGCTCTCACTTGCCACAGCTAGAGAAAAACCTGCACAGCAATGAAGATCCAGCACGGCCATAAACAAACAAATAAATAATTAATTTTAAAAAACCCACATTATGTTAAAAAAAGAAAGGGAAGAGGGAATTGAGTGAGATGGGGGAGATGGGAGTTGGAAAGGGTTAGATGGCAGAGGAGAGAAAAGACAAGGAAGATGGGCAACCTGGGGGCTGGGGGCAGAGTGAGGGGCAGCGACCCAGATCTAAGGGAGGAAGGGAGGGAAAGAGCCCTTATATTGTGTGTGTGAGGGGCACCTGGATGCGGTCGGAATAGTTATCCAGCAAGAGGACCCCTGAGCTGGTCACTTTCTTAGTCTCCACCATGGTCTTCAGGTCAGCCAGGAGGGTCATGTGCTTGGACATATCCGTGGCCAGCACCTGTGGGTAAGGACTTGTCATGGGGGCCCTCGAAGCCTGGCCACCCTCTGTACCCACCCAACCCAAAGTTTTCACTGAGCACAATCAGCCCCTGTGGAATTCCTTGGCAGACCAGTTAGGACACCCCTTCAGCTTCCACTGAAAGGGGCACAGATTTGATTTCCAGTCAAGGAACTAAGATCCCACATTATGCGGGGAGTGGGTCAAAAAAAAAATCCAACCCCCATAACCCCCTCCCAAAGGACGGCTCTCCTACTCCGGGCCTGTCTAGCCCAGACTCAGACCACACCCTCCCAAAATTTCCCTAGGCCCAAAGGCGACCTCCCGCACTGTCCCCGCCCCTCGCCCCGCCCACCATGTCGATGACCATCTTGCGCAGGCTCTGCCGCTGGCGCTTGCCAAGGTTCTGGAAGATGTCACAGTTGTCTTCCTGCAGCAGCTTGAAGCCCACGGCCAGGTGGTGATTCTCCAGCACCGACTCGTCGTTGTACATGAGCGCCAGTTCTGAATCTGGGGCCCAGGTCAGGTTGGGGCAGTCAGAAGAAGAGACGACGCACCCAGGATACCCCCTGCAGGGAGGGGCCAGCATAGGCCCCGCCCCCAACCCAGCGGGCCCCACCGCCAGCCCAGCAGGCCCCGCCCTCCCGGAGGGCCGCTCACTGGTGTTGATGAGGAACTGATTGGAGACTCCAGGGTGGTCCACGTCGTGGATGGCAGCCGCGAAGAGGGCAGCGAGAATCTCCAGGTCCGTGAACACGGCCTGGGGGCGGAGCGAGGGGGTCGGAGAAAGGCAGGGGTTAGAAAGATGGGAAGTCAGAGAGACAGGGTAAAAGAGAAATGGGAGAGTCAAGAAAGATGGGGGTCAGGAGAGAGGAACAGGGTCAAAGAGAGAAGGGAGGTCAGGGACCCAGGGTCAGAGAGAGAAACAGATTCAAGATGGGCAGTGGGGGAGGGGAGGCTGGCGAGACGGGGTGCCCAGGTGGTGCTCACATCCAACGCAGGTGTGGCCAGCAGCACATGGGTGGACTGCAGCACGTCGGCCGCGTGCAGGCTGTTGTGGTAAGCCACGTCCGGGTGGTAGTGGTCCTCTAGGGTCAGCATGTATGTCACCATAGTGTCCACCGGGATGCGGAACTTCTTTAGCAGGTCCCGCTCCTGCGGGCAGAGGTTGGGGGCCGGTGACCCTCCCTGGCCCTCAGCTCCTCAGCCCTCCCTCTCCCTCGCAGCTGGCCCCACTCAGCCTGCCCCCCAGGAATCTCACCCTACCTGGAATACCGTGTACATGACGCAGCTGAGGGAACGGCCCCCAGCGTAATCTGACACGCGAAAGATGTTCAGGCCCCACTTGTTCAGGTTTTCCAGTTCCTGGTGGAGACAGAGGCCACAGGTCAGGAGCCCCTGAGGCCAGGACTCTCTAGACTCTTTTCTAGGAGTTCAGAGGTGTCAGTTGCTCTGTCTTGGCCAACTCTTTGCGACCCCATGGACTGTATGTAGCCAGCTAGGCTCCTCTGTGCATGGAATTCTCCGGGCAAGCATACTGGAGTGGGTAGCCCTTCCCTTCTCCAGGGGATCTTTCCCACCCAGGGATTGAACCTGGTTTCCTGTGCTGTAGGCAGATGCTTTACCATCTGAGCCAGGTGTTCAGAACCCTGGTCTGAATAGTGGGACCATTATCACTCAACCAGAGGGTGATGTGCTCAGCAGTATAGAATTTACCACCCAGGTCCTACTGGGCCAGAAAATAACAAAGCAACCCCAGTGTCTATTGAGTGCCTATAAGCTACCCAGCACTGCACTAAGTGCTTGATTTCACATAGCAGGTGAAGGAACCCAAACTCCAAGCAGTGACAAGACTTACCCAAGACCTTACATCTCACAAGTGGCAAGGCTGGGATGTGAACTCAGTATGGCTGACCCAAAAGCACGGTTCAGCCTCAGTTAAACTGCTCTTGGGCACCAGGAGGAAAGGAACATGGACTAGTTTTTCATGTCTTCACAGAATTCAGAACAGTGCCAGGGACTTCCCTTGGTGGTCCAGTGGATTCTGCACTTCTACTGCTGGGAGCGTGGATTCAATCCCTGGTCAGGGAACTAAGATCCCTCATGCCCTACTGCATGTCCAAAAAAAAAGTGCCAGTACACAGTAAGTGCTTAATCAACACTGGGTAACTGCATATAGCACTGGCCATTGCTGGCACATGGAGGGTTACAAGAAAAGTCAGCTGAGTAAGCCGCTGAGCTTGTGTCGAGTCCATTGTACAAATCAATGTGGGAGTCCTTTGGCCTAAGATTTCACAGAAAACCCAGGAGGCAAATCCGGGTTTGGTCTGTAGTGGATGCTGTTGGATTCTGTGCAGATTACTTCCACTGGTAAGCATGTCCATCCCCCAGCTGCTGGAGCTGTTACACATTCTCACAGCTGTCCCCTCTCATAAGTCTGCTCTGGGGGGAACACGAAGATCCCACGTGCTGTGTGGTGTGGCCAAAAAAAAAAAAAAAAACCCTCCACAAAACTGCTCTTTCTGTGCTAGAGCTATGTAGAGGGGGTGAGGGCATTCACCCTGGGGACAGCCTCCACCACAGTGCAGCCGCCTCAAGACTTTCCTGGTGGTACAGTGGATAAGAGTCTGCTGCCAATCCTGGTTTGATCCCTGGTCTGGGAAGATCCCACCTGCCATGGAGCAACTAAGCCTGTGAGCCACAACTGCGGAGACAGTGCTCTGGAGTCCGAGATCTGCAACTACTGAACCCGTGTGCCACAACTCCTGAGCCCACGTGTCACAACTACTGAAGCCCGTGTGCCTAGAGCCTGTGCTCTGTAACAAGAGAAGCTACTTCAAGAGAAGCCCGTGCACCGCAACCAAGAGTAGCCCCCACTGCAACTAGAGAAAGCCAGTGCACAGCAACGAAAACTCAGTGCAGCCAAAAATTAACTAATTAAAAAAAAATAGGCCAGCAGGCTTGCCTCCAGGTGGTTCAACTCAGTGGTGCTGTTCATACTCCAGAGCCTCGTTGACTCCAGCTGAGACCACTTGCCTCTTTGCTCATTGGCTCCTTCCTAAACTGCTTCCTGGACTTCCCAGAAAGCACTAGTGGTAAAGAGCCCACTTATCAATGCAGGAGATTCGGGTTTGATCCCTGGGTAAGGAAGACCCCCTGGAGGACGGCATGGCAACCCACTCTAGTATTCTTGCCTGGCGAATCCCATGGACAGCCACACAGCGCATACTGGTTCCTTCACTCCTCCTTTCCTGAGAGTCTCAAAAGGCAGGTATACCGGAATCCTCATCTCAGTCTGACCCAAAGCCCAGTCCTTCACTGCCCCCAGCCCCAGAACCCTGTCCCTCCCTCTCCAGCCCCGCCTCCGGTGAGGCCCCACCCACTTGGGCTAGGAGCTCCTCTTGGTCAGTCTTCACACCAAAGCGGGGGATGCTGGAATCGTTGAGGCTGCTGCTATGCGTCAGCTTCTTCACCCCAGTTATCTGAGACATGGGCTGGAGCTGTGGCCCAGGGGCCGGGGGCTGCTGGCAAGGTCTCTGTCGTGGCGCTTGCTGTTTTTCCCGATCTTTGATCGTGGGTGATGGGATCTCCACTTCATTCCGCTTGTCTGCAGAAGACAGAGGAGAGGCAAGCATGGTTACCCCACTGAAGCTCCCTCATCTGGCTCTCAGACCGTGCCTGCCTTACCCCCTCAAGCCCTGAAAATTCTCACCCAGGAGGGCAGACCTAGTCCTGGTGTCATGCTGTTGGTTGCTTATAGACTGGAAACCAGAGCGGAGGTAGGAATTCTTCTGGGAGGTGGTGGGCTGGAGTGGGGACCCCAGGGCCAGACGAGAGCTGTGGGGTAGCCCCAGTCCAATCACCAGGTTTGGCGAGGGGGTGGCATGGGAAGTCAGGAGGCTGGGTGGGGGCGCTAGAGAGGGCTTCTGCCTGCCTCGGATAGGCAAGGACCCTTCCCCGCGGTGAACCAGAGGGCTGGTGGGGGTGGACAGCACTGGGAGGCGGGAAGGAAGGGTGGTCTCTGGCTCCATGGGCCCACGCCTACCCCCTGGACATCAGCCTGCCTGGGGGCCAGCCCCAGAAGTCTCTCCGGAGCTCTTTAGGCCTTCCAGAGTCCAGCCAGGGCCACCCATTGTGACCTGGGTCCCAGCAGTCAATGACAGGGCCCAAGAGGGGTCATTTGCATGCTGTGCTCTTATTGGCTGGGTCTTCGGCATTCAGGCACATCACACACTCACTGGTGGGAATGTTTGAAACCTTCTTTCCAGCTTGGTTGGGGGTGCAGGTAGCCTGAATTGGGGAACTTTGGTGATCAATTCTGAAGATGAAATTACCCTGACTTTGTCAGGGATAGTCTCAGTTAAGGCCCTTGGCTTCAGGACGAGGGGAAGGCTGACCTTGGAGGTACTTGTGAGCTGAAGGGTTCCAGTGAATCTGGGGTATTCTACCTTTAAGTTTCTGAGTTAAGGAGTTCTCCGGAGTTTGGGGAATCACTGTATAGGTTTAAGCTAAGCAAGAGAATCCTATTGAATTTGGGTATCTAAAGTTTGGGGGTCTACTGAATCTGGGGGTATTGTACCAAGTTTGGGCATTCTATTGAACTGGGGAGATTTCAGCTTGGAGGTTTTTTTTAAAGGTTTGGGGGTCTTTATGGGCTTTTAAGGGCAGGAATTCCCTTAAATTTGAGAATTCCACTGAGTCCAGGCATCTCTCTTGAGTTTGAGGGGTCTTCTGAGTTTGGGGCAAGGAAATTCAAGGTTGGAGATTCTACTGAATTTTAGGAGACTGAGTTCTATTTGAGTTTGGAGGTTTTTGGGGTCCTTGAGTTTGAGAGTTCCAATGGGATCCCACTGAGTTTGGAGGGACTTTGCAGCTTTAAATGTAGGGGTTCTACAGGAGTTGGGGGGTCTCACTAAATTGGAGGGTATCAGAGTGTAAGAACTTTTGATGTGGAGACTTTGACCTTTGGGGAGGTGAGTCAGGGTCCCTTGGGCAAATGTGTGCAACAAGACCCAGGGTCTGCGGTGCCCCCCAACAGTCCAGTTATGCATCCCCCCGCCACACACACACACAGTGCTGCCCTTCACTCACCCAGGAATGTGGTGGAGATGTACTCAGAGACCTGGTTTCCTGACCTGCTCATCTCTGACAGGTGTGTGAGTTCACGGTTTAGCATCCTCTTGAACTAAGGTGAAGGAGGCAAGAAGGAAGGCATGATGGGGTGATGGCAGGGGTTGGGGGGGTAAGGTCAGGCCTTCCCAAGAAACCTCTGAAGAACCCAGGAGCCCCTCTCACTTCTCTGCTCAGCCAGCACAGCCCTCAGCAGGCTGTGAGAGGGGAGGGGTCAGTCCTTCCTTTCCTCCCAACTCTCAATGGGGGTCCCCAGGCTTGGGGAGTGCAGCTCTCCCTCTCTGAGGAAGGGGGCTTCCTATCACCATACTCCCTCTTTCTGCCCCCAAAGAGGAGCCAGAGGGGCACCTGTGGAAGGGAGGGGCTCCTGCTTAACAGGGAGCCAATGGGGTGCCAGGAGAATCCCGTCACCATGGTGATGGGAGTCTCCTTAGCAACTCCCCCTCCAACCAGCTGCTGAGCTGGCGAAAAGGGGGCAGGCCGTGGGCCCCTTAACCCCTGCCTTCCCAGACCTACCCCTGGCCCAGGTCTTCCCAGACAGGGACCCCACACCCCAGGGTCCTGGCCCCCCAGCCCTCAGCCTGGTTTGGAAGGAAGGAATGAAGTCCTGAAATTCTGGGTGAAGATGTTTGGCCGGGGCAGGGAGAAGGGTGAGCAGAGGAAACCCTAGTTCAGTCACCAGGGGATGGGGGGTTCCCATCATAGCCCCCTCTCCCCCAACCTCAGAGTGGGGGACAGATGCACAGATGGACAGGGGATGCCTAGAACAAGGCCTGGGGGCTCTTCTGGGTCTCCCCGTCTCTCTTCACACAAGTGGCCGCTGTGACATTGTACATGAGGAGAAAGGGCATCGGCTCCCTACCCCCAAGCTCCACCAAAGCGCCCCCTGAGCTGGAGCCGACTGTCCAGAGAGGCAGGAGGGACTCTTGGCAGGAAGGATGAGCCCGCCTGGCCGGCCCACATCGGGAGGGGCACTCACTCCTCCCAGGGCTGCCAGAGGCCCTGGGCACCCATAGAGAGACACACATCCACACACAAGATGGACCCACAAAGTCACACAACCGCAGAGAGTCACAGACTCCCGACTTACACAGTGCTACACAGCCCCCAGACACATATATCAAGGAGCACACACAATAAAGCAGTCACTGAACTCAGGGTCCCATGCCCCAGAAAAATCATGCAGCTCTGGGCTCATAAACATGGCCCAAAACACATCACCACAATCAGAACCATGTGATCTCAGCCAGGACCATCCCCTGTCCATGACCCAAGCACACAAGCCCACGGGCCTCAGGCAGCCCCCCACCACTCCAGACACACACACACATGCGCGCTGACAGTCACGCCCAGAGAGAGACCCACACCCCCAGCCACCCATCTTCCACGCCCAGCCCCGGGCCACACACAGAGACACAGTCACCAGGCTTCATCTCCAGGCCACACACGTGCACAGATGCACACACAAGCCCAGACTGGGGGCTGGAAGGTGCGAGGTGGGAGGGCCAGAGCTGGGTCTCTTGCCCATCCTCCACCCTGAGTTCCCCTACCTGGTCCCACCAGCCCACCAGCCACGGCTTGGAGCAGGTCTCGCAGAAGAAATCCACCAAGGGCATCGTGGAGTCTTGGCCCCGCTCAGGGCTGCCGCACACAGAGGCTGGGCTTGGGGAGTCCCGGGGTTAGCAGCTATTGTGGCAGGGGGCGGGGTGCTGGGCAGTGGAAGGGGGAGCCGCGGAGGGGCCCGGGCCGGCCCAGCAGGGCTGGGGGGCTCCCTTCCCCTCCGCGCTCCCGGCAGCAGCCCTGGTTACATGGTCCGCCTGCCGTGGGCCCCGCTGGGGCCCCCTGTGGCAGCAACAGTGGCTGGAGGTGGCCGGGGTCCCCTGCCCATGGGGGGAAGGTGCAGGGCGAAGGTCCCGGGAGGAGGCTTCGGAGGCTCTGGGCTCCGTGTGTTCGCCTGTGTGTGTGCGTGTGTGTGCTCACTGCAGCACTGGCAGGCTGCATGCAATGTCAGGTGGTGCTGGGGGTGGGGGGGCATTAAAGGGGCACTGGAGCCCACGAGCCTCAGGCAGGACCCAGGTGAGGTTGCCAGGGATGGGCAGGGAGGCACACGCACCCGGCAGAGGGCATGCCCCCCCACCCCCTGCCGTGGACACACCCAGCGACAGACACACACACACCCACACGCTCCACACACCAACACACAATCAGACACAAACTCCACTCCACACCACTACAGTCAGACACTTGACAGACCTGACCACACTCTGACACCCAAACGCTTTCAGTCCTATGCTAACCACACAAACACACACACACAGTCACAATTCTGTTGTTTAACACATTTCTAGGTATAAAATTGAGCACACCGAGGTACAAATACCTCTAGACACCCATTCCCAGAATATGGACTCACAACCAGAAGTGCAGGCACACACTAAGGGATAAACACCCAGATACTGGACACACTTGCAGACACACTCAACACACCCACAGACACACTTGTAAACAAACATGAATACCCGTATGGCCTCAGACACAAATATGCTCTGACTAATCTATAAGGGAATACGCACACTCACACCCACGGCTCCACACGCACACACCCCATTGCAGAAATACACCCGCAGACCTACATTCAGACACACAGTCACATTCTCAGATGCTCCACACATACCCTCAGGGACACAATTGCCCTCAGACTCACATGTTCCCAGACAAACCTCCACCCACGGGTGTGCGCACCCCCCAACACAGACGCCCCCACCTGCACATTCATTTCCTGACAGGCATCCTCCCACCAAGCTGTACAACTCCAGGCGGCATCATTCACACTGCCCGCTTCCTGAATGGCGCCCCCTGGAGTTGTGCAGTGCACAGTCAGCACAACTGTACATGGATGCCTTGCACTCTCTCCTGTGGCCTTGCAAGCACACACACACACACACACACACACACACAGAGTCACAGACACATGGAGATACACACTCAGATTCACATCTGGACTAACTCACACCTCTAGACATACACCCCCCGGTACAGCCCCCCACACTGACAGCCCCACATTGTCAGCTGTGCATACCTTTACACCCTCCATAGATACACTTGTGCATGCCACTCCTGATGGATCTTATTGGGTTACCCCCCACTCCGCTCCCCTCCTCCCTTCTCAGCACTGCAATTGTGTAACCAACCAACAGCCAGTCATATAGCCACAGATACACACTCATAGACCATACAAACATACAACCTGCTCCCCCAAGGAGAGAAGGTCACCTAGGGACACACACACACCCCCCAACACACACCATGTCTACAGGAAATACAAAGTCAGATAAATAAGACCCAGGCTCTGACCCCACCCCACAGGCTCTAATCACAGGTTGGCCACGCCCACTGGCCACGCCCACAGCCAACCCCGCCCCTAGCTGTTGGCTCCACCCCGCTGCTCCTACACACCTTATGGGAAGCCATCTCGCTGACGGAGCGGTAGGTCTGCATGGTTTCCAGCTGCTCCAGACACCAGTCCAGCTCCTCCAGTGTCTCTCGGGCCAACTGCTGACACGTCTCCTCTGGGGAAGGGGCAGCCGGGGTGGTGACTGTGAGGGTTCGTGTGGAGACCCCCAGAGGTGCTGGGGGCTCGTCAGATGAGTAGGGTGCTGGGAAACGGGCTGAGGGACCCCGCACTGGGGCACCACGAGGGGCCTTTCTCCTGCCCCGGGCTTAGTTACCTGATAGCGTGGCCTTGCAGACGGGGGTTGGGCCGCCCAGCGGGGACCGCCTGCAAAAAATTGGGCCCCAACCTCAGCCTGGCCCTCCCCGCATCTCTGCCGCCCTCTCTGCATGAAGAGTACTGACCTTCCTTTTAATGAGCCCTCTCTGTGTGTCCCAGGCATGCTGCCATTTACTCTGCCCACTGCCTCTCACAGAGCCTCACAAAAACCCATTTTACAGATGAGGAAACTGAGGTTCAGAAGTTGGAGCCAGCTTCCTCAAGACTATATGGCTGGCTGGGTCAGACCCCGTGTCTCCAAAGTCCCTGCTTCCCTGAGCACCTCTCCCCCGAGTTCCTTGAACCCCAGGATAACTCTGCCCCCTCCCCACAAGGCTCCCAGAGGAACCAGCAGCTCTCAGCCTCACCCCTGCCCCCAAATAAGAACTACTTCTATTCAGTGAGCACTTACTATGTGCTGGGCAATATTCTAGCACTTTCTATGCATCACCTTCTCAACTTCTTACAGCGGTCTCCAGTTGACAGAGGCAACACAGGAAGCTAATTGCTTGGCAAGCTGGCATCACTGCCAGGAGTGGCCCAGAGGCTGGGGTGGCTGGCCACTCATGACCTCAGCCTTGAGTGTCCATACCCCTCCATCTTTGTTTATAAAAGTTTCCCCAACTTAAGAATTTGAATCACAATGGTTTACTGGCTCAGTGGCAGCTGTTGGCTAAACAGAGGCTCAGAGAGGTCAAGTGCCTGCCTGAGGTCACACAGCAGCTGTGAAAGTTGGTCCCAGGTGTGTTGAGCTTCATGATCACAGGCCCTGGGGCCTAGCCTCCACTTACTTGTTGCTGGGAATGGGCACGTTGGTCAGAAGGGAGAAGTTGCTGCGAACGCTCCGGAGACTGGCCAGCACCTGGGTGGGGGAGCTAGGGTGAGGAGAGGGGTCCACCCAGAGCGGGGAGCTGGGGCTGGGCCCCTGTCCCCAAGTGTGGGGGAGAGTCAGAGCCCCTTCCCTTCTTGGGGGAGGAGGTCTTACCTGGGCAAACGGCGTGACGATGAGGTCCTCTGCATGCCTGCAAGGACAGGGGTAGGTCAGGGGTCCTCACAGTGGGGCTCCCAAGGGTCTGGGGTGGACAGGGGCTGGGTCTACCAGAAAAGCAAGTCCCTAGGGTGTCACTCTGTGGGGGACTGGCCCCGGGAGGCTGGTGGACAGGAAGGGGGCTCTGTGGGGTGGGGGAGAGGTGCTTATACCTCACAAGGATGGTCACGCTGCAGGGGCTCCTTCTGAAGGAAATGGTCAGGGAGAAGGGTTCAGGCAGGGCAAGGTGAGGTGGCACAGAGACAAAAGGAGGGCGGTGAACACACCTCAGAGGCTGAGCTTGGGGAGGGGGCGGAGGACAGGAGCTGGGGGGAAGGTGAGAAACGGATGCCTCACCGGACAGGCCTGGAGGATTCAGTGAGAAGGAAGCGGGCTGAGGAGACGGGGGCGGTGCTCACACCTCTATGCTACTGTTTAGTTGCTTCAGTCGTGTCCGACTCTTTGCGACCCCATGGACTGTAGCCCGCTGGGCTCCTCTGTCCATGGGATTTCCCAGGCAAGAATACTGGAGTGGGTTGCCATTTCCTTCTCCACACACCACTATAGGTGGTCATGATAAGGGGGGCTGATTTAAGGAAGCCTAGACATGGGGAGGAAGAAGAGGGTCAGCCGAGGTGGACCCTCTGGAAGTGGTGACCAAGAGCGGCTCAAGTGGGGTTCCCTTGCTGGAGAGATGGGATAAGGTGGGGCCAGGCCCCTGAAACCAAGCGGTAGGAGTGGGCATGGGCAGGTTGGCGGGGTGGGCACTGTAGGGACATGGGTGGGGCTGGGCCTGGGCTCAAAGTGGCTGGGTGGCGGGGCAGAGACAGGGTAGGCACTCATACCTCACTGGGTGGGTATGCTATAAGGGGGTTGAGTCCTCAATAGGGAATAAGGGTGCTGTTTAGTTTCTGCCAAGGACCGTGGGGTGGGGTGGGGGTTGGGCAGCCCCCGCCCCCCCTTGCTGGGGCCAGGAGGCCTGGAAGAGCCAGCCAGGGGGGAGATGGCGGGTGCTCACGCCTCACTGGTGACCGACGAGTTCCGGGACATGGTCTTGGGTGACATGTCGTAGTCGCTGTCTGAGCGGTAGAGAAAGGACTCCCGGCGCTGGCTGGTGGCCACCCCGGCATGCAGCACGAGGCCCGGGCTCGCCTGCGAGTCCATTGGGCTGCGGCCTGGCGACGGTGTCGGTCCATTCTCTGCCTCCAAGCTGCAAGGGGTGGGCGGGAAGAGGGGTCAGGGGGCTGAGATGACATTGGTGGGGGAGAGTCGAGAGGAATAAGGGGACCCAGGAAATTCCTGACAAGAGAGACAGATACCTCCGAAAAGGTGGGAGACGGGAAATTAGAGAGACCACCTTTGTGTGCCTGGTCCTGCTGCCAGAGCTAAGGGAAACTGCCGTGACCCAGACGACCATGATCTGTGCCCCTCACAGACATGACACCAGGAGGGCTGGTCTAGAAACAGGCTAACTGAGCAGCACTGCACACCCCCAAAAGTTGTGGGGTCCTCCTTGCTCTGTTCTTTCCTTTGTACCTCAAAGCAATCAAATCTATTCAAGAATGATCCGTCTGCTTCATACCCCTTCCTTGGCCAGCCTCCCCATCATCACTTGCCTGGGCCAGGATGTTTGTCTTTGCTCTGGCCCCTAGCTTCTTCTGTCTATACCCCTGTCTGCTTCCCTCAGCCGCCAAAGGAAGCCTGTGAATACCTCAGTTGGGTCACGTCCCTCCTCTGTTTAGAACCTTATCTGGCTCCCAGTTCACTCAGAGCCAAAGCCAAAGTCCTTGCTATAGCCCACAAGACCCTGCCTCCAGACCCACTCTGCCCTTCATGGACTCCGGTGCAGCCATAATTGCTATCTGGCTGGTCCCCAAATATTCCAGAAACATTCCTGCCTCAGGGCCTTTGCACAGGCTGTCTCCCTGGCCCAGATCTCCAGTGGCTCCCTCTTCACCTCCTTTAGGCCTCCTCTCAAATGTTGCCTCTTCAGGAAGGCCTCCCTCAACCAACCCATCTGAAATGTCATCACCTGCCCTTATATTTCATATTTCCCTTCCTTAAAATAAATACTACTTACCCAACACATTCTATGTTTTACTTCTCTGCTGTTTGCCTTCCCTTCTAGAACTAAGCTCTACAGAGCAAGGATTTTTGTCTGCTTTGTTCACTGCTGGATCTCTGGCTAAGATCATGGCCTGGATGCCCAATAAATGTTTAATGTATGAATCAATCTATGAATGAATGAATGAATACACAGGCTGGATGGTGCCATCCAGGGAATTAAAACTAGGTGGGTGGCTGGAAAGGTGATTTTTAGCTGCTGTGGTGGAGGCAGGTCTCTCTGAGGAGGTGATATCTGAGCAGGGCCTGCAGGATGAGATGGAGCAGGCCATGGGTCAGGAGGTGGGAGAAAGCACTCCAGGGTGAGGGAACAGTAAGTGAAAAGGCCCTGTGGCAGAATCTGTTTTTTGTTGGAGGACCAGCAAGGAAATTGGTGTCACTGGAGTGGAGATATAGACAGATAACAGAGACATAACTACATAGAGGGTACAGCAGGACTCCATTCTGTTGACACTGGCAAGACAGAGCCTCTGGATGAGGTAGGAAAAAGCTGGCTATGCCACTTCCCAAATGTACAACTTGGGGGAAAAGACCAAATTTCAGTTTCCTCTTCTGCAATATGGGGGCAACCACTGCCTGCCTCAGGTCATCCAGGTAACCAGAGTTAACACAGGTAACATGCTCAGGATGGTGCCTAACAGGGAGCTCAAGAAACACTGGCCGCTGTAAATCCATCAATCCCATCTGTAAATCTATCAGCCCCCTAACTGTAAATCTATCAGTATCCCTGGGGAGGGAACTCAGCTAGGCAATTGATATGAAGGTTTGAGGATAAGCATGGGGAGCTGTGTGCCTATGATATGCTGTGTGACCTCGAGAAGGTCACTGCCCTCTCTGGTCTGTGACTCTCTTAAAATGAGGGTGTTAGACTGGTCAGCAGATTCCAGGCTGTGCTCTGGTGAGTACAACTGGGTAGGGAGAGAGGAAACAGAATCCTCCCTGCACTTTCTGGTCCTACTATTGAATGTCGGTCTAAGATTTTATTTGAATGTTCCCTCTGCTAAGAAATAAATCTGAGGGAATTCTCTTGCGGTCCAGTGGTAAGGACCCTGCATTTCCACTGCAGGGGGCCCAGGTTCCATCCTTGGTCAGGGAACTAAGATCCCACATGCCATGTAGCCCAGTCAAAAAAAAAAAATCTGAAATCTCCTAGACCAGGGCAGCAATACCAGCTTCTATGCTGCTGCTGCTACTAAGTCGCTTCAGTCGTGTCCGGCTCTGCGACCCCATAGACGGCAGCCCACCAGGCTCCCCCGTCCCTGGGATTCTCCAGGCAAGAACACTGGAGTGGGTTGCCATTTCCTTCTCCGATGCATGAAAGTGAAAGTGAAGCTGCTCAGTCGTGTCTGACTCTCGGCGACCCCATGGACTGTAGCCCACCAGGCTCCTCCGTCCATGGGATTTTCCAGGCAAGAGTACTGGAGTGGGGTGCCATTGCCTTCTCCCACCAGCTTCTATACATGGACTCTTTTTCCTGGGCCAGCCCTGGGATGCAGGGATGGGGGGGCACTTCATTGCCTCCATTTTACACATGAAGAAACTAAGGTTCAGAGAGGATGATTGGTTCCTGGTCACACAGTAAGGTCATGGTGCAGTCAGAATTCCACTCCAAGTCTTGGGACTCCTCAGATCAAAATGTTAACTGCTGCCCTCTGTTGACAACCCCTCAGGGCACATTCCTCTCATTAGAGCAAATTTTTCCAGGGGCCAGGCAGCCAACATAAAAAGCACAGTGGGGCTGGGGGCCCTGGGTTCCAATTTTAGGAAAGAAACTGGAAATTTTAAATAGTTGAAAACACAAACTTCTTTTGAAAACAAACTTCAGAAAACATTTTAAAAACACTGAACCCTGCTCTGCAAAAGACACTGTCAAGAGAATAAAAAGACAAGCCACAGACTGGGAGAAAATATCTGACAAAGGACTGGTATCCAGAATATATAACCAACTCTGAAGATTTGATAAGAAGATGACAGATGACTTGGACTTCCCCGGTGGTGCAGTGGTTAAGAATCTGCCTGCCAATGCACGGGACACAGGTTCAAACCCTGATCCAGGAAGATCCCACAAACCGCAGAGCAACTAAACCCATGCGCTACAGCAACCAAGTCCACGTGCCTAGAGCCTGTCCGTGTTCCACAAGAGAAGCCACTGCAATGAGGAGCCCGCGCACCAAAACTAGAAAGAGCCCTTGTGCAGCAATGAAGACTCAGTGGAGCCAAAAACAGATAAACGAAAATTTATAAAGAAGGCAACTCAATGAAAAAATGAGCAGACTTATGGAGAGTTCCCCAAAGAAGACACACAGAGAAAAACAAAAAATAAACAAAAAAAAACAAAAAGAAAAGACACACAGAGGGCACACTAGCACAGGAAACGCCATTCCTCCTCGCTGCTGCCGCTGCTGCTGCTAAGTCGATTCGGTCGTGTCCGACTCTGTGCGACCCCAGAGACGCCAGAGCCCACCAGGCTCCCCCGTCCCTGGGATCCTCCAGGCAAGAACACTGGAGTGGGTTGCCATTTCCTTCCCCAATGCATGAAAGTGAAAAGTGAAAGTGAAGTCACTGAGTCGTGTCCGACTCTTCTCGACCCCATGGACTGCAGCCCACCAGGCTCCTCCATCCATGGGATTTTCCAAGCAAGAGTACTGGAGTGGTGTGCCATTGCCTTCTCCATCATTCCTCCTTAGGGAAATGCAAATTAAAACCATGAACTATCCCTTCACACCTACTAGGATGCTAAACAAACAAAAACTGACAAGGATACCAAGTGGTGAGGACAAGGATTCACAGCAACTGGAACTCCCATTCACCGCTGATGGGAATGCCACTCTGGAAGACAGTTGGTTACTTTCTTATGAAATTGAGCATACCCTAATTGTACAATCTGACAACTGCAGTCCTATATATTTACCCAAGATAAATGAAAACATATCCGCTCAAAGACTTGCTGACTAGGGACTTCCCCGGTGGTCCAGAGCCTAGGACTCTATGTTCCCAATGCAGAGGGCCCCAGTTCGATCCCTGGTCCGGGAACTAGATCCCTCATGCTACAACTAAGAGTTCACATGCCACAACTTAAGATCCTATATGCCACAACTAAGACCTGCCCAGCACAGCCAAAATGAGTGTGTATATATATATATATAAGCCTGCTGACTAGTGTTTATAACAGTTCTCTTTACAATCGCCAAAAACTAGAAATAACCACACCAAATGTACATCAACAGATGAACGGATAAATGGTAGCAGATCCATGCCATGGAATGTGTGTATGCTCAGTCGCTCAGCTGTGTCCAACTCCTGCAACCCCATAGACTGTAACCTGCCAGGCTCCTCTGTCCATGGGATTCTCCAGGCAAGAATACTGGAGTGGGTTGCCATTTCCTTCTCCAGGGGATCTTCCTGACCTAGGAATTGACCCCAGGTCTTATGCATTGCAGGCAGACTCTTTACTGATTGAGCTATAAGGGCATTCAGCAATTAAAAAAAAACAAAAAACAAAAACACAAAAATAAACTACAGACCTTCTTTGACTTTTTAAAATGGGGTGTTTTATTAGTGGCTTGGACTAAGATGGTTGTGGTGAGTTACTGAGAAATGATTGTATTTGGAACTTATATTTAAAACCTAAGGGATTTATTTTTGAATTATTTGTATAGGATGAAGGAGAGGAGTCAGTGATTTCCTTGACTTATGATATGTCCTGATAAAACCATTGTAAATTGAAAATATCAAGATAGCCAAGGGCTTCCCTGGTTGTCCAGTGGTTGAGAATCTGCCTTGCAATGCAGGGGATCCCTGGTCTGGGAAGATCTCACATGCCACGATACAACTGAACCCGAGCACCACAACTACTGAGCCTGTATTCCTGAGCCCACAAGACGCAACTATTGAGCTTTTGTGATGTGACTGCTGAAGCCCATGCGCCCTAAAGCATGTGCTCTGCAACAAGAGAAGCCACCACAAGGAGAAGCCCCGTGCACCGCAATTAGAGAGTAGTCGCTGACTGCTGCAACGAGAGAAAGCCCTTGAGCAGCAACGAAGACCCAGTGCAGCCAAAAATAAATACATAAATTTGGAAAGGATAGAGAGCCTAGAAATAAACCCTCACATATATGTGGTCGAATGATTGTCAACAAGGAAGCCAGGACCATTCAATGGAGAAAGGACAGTCTTTTTAAAAGATGGTGCTGGGAAAACTAGTTACAGAAGAATGAAGTGGGATCCTTACCTTATACCATACACAGAAATTAACCCCCAGTAGATCAAAGATCTAAATGTAAGGGCTAAAACTATAAAACTCTTAGAAGCTTCATGACATTGGATTTGGCAGTGATTTCTTGGACATGACATCAAAAGCATGGGCAACAAAAGAAAAAATAAATTAGGGAGTTCATCAAAGTTAAAAACTTTTGTGCATCAGAAGCCTATTCAGGGAGTACAAAGGCAATCCATAGAATGGGAGAATGTTTCTTTAGTAGTCCTTTTTCTCTTTTTTCGGCCGCACCATGGGGCACATGAGATCTTAGTTCCCTGACCAGGGATTGAAACTGTACCCCCTGCAGTGGAAACTTGGAGTCCTAACCACTGGACTGCAAGAGAATTTCTGGGAGAACATTTTTGCAAATAACATATTTGATAAGGGATTCATGTCTAGACTGGGCTTCCCTGATGATTCAGACTGTCAAGAATACAATGCAACTCCTGCAACGCAGGAGACCTGAGTTCGATCCCTGCGTTGGGAAGATCCCCTGGAGAAGGAAATGGCAAGCTACTCCAGTGTTCTTGCCTGGATAATTCCATGGACAGAGGAGCCTGGTGGGCTACAGTCCATGGCTTCAAAGAGTCGGACACGACTGAGCAACTAAGCGCACATGCAGTGTCCAGACTATATAAAGAACTCCTAAAACTCAACAGCAACAGAAAGTGGGAGGGAGTTCCCTGGTGGTCCAGTGGTTAGGGTTTGGAGCTCTCACTTCTGATATCCTGGATTCATTCTGGTTAGGGAAATAAGATCCCACAAGTCACGGGCATAGCAAAAAAAAAAAAAAATAAGGTATATCCCTTAAACATTTCTTCAAAGAAGACATACATATGGACAATAAATACATGAGAAGATGCTCAACATCACTGGTCATTAGGAAAATGCAAATAACTCCAATGAGATACCACCCATCAGGATGGCTATTATTAAAATTTTAAAAAAGGGAAAATAACAAGTGTTGGCACGCATGTAGAGAAACTAGAATACTTATACACTGCTGGTGAGAATATAAAAAGGTGCAGCCACAGTAGAAAAGAGTTTGACGGCTCTGCAAAAACTTTTAAGTCCAGAACTATCATGTGATCCAGCTATATGCTTTCCAAGTACATATACCCAAAAGAATTGAAAGCTGGGGACTTCCCTTGTAGTCCAGTGGCTATGACTCCACACTTCCAAGGCAGGGGCCCTGGGTTCAATCCCTATCAGGGAACTAAACCCCACATGTGGCAACTAAAAGATTTAGCATGTGGCAACTAAGAGCCAGCGCAGCCAAATAAATAATTTTTTTTAAAAAAGAAAGGAAATTCTGACATAGGCTACAACGTGCATGAACCTTGAAAACATCGCACTAAATGAAATGTCAGACACAAAAGGACAATATTGTACAATTCCACTTACATGAGGTCCCTGGAGGAGTCAAATTCATAGAAGAAAGAAAGCATGGTAGGGGCCGGGGTCTGAGGGAGGGGAATGGGAGTGAGTAGTGTTCCATGGGGACGGAGTTTCGGTTTAGGAAGATGAAAGTGTCCTGGCAATGGATGGCGGGGGAATAGTTGCACAACAATGTGTGTGTACTTAATGACACTAAATTGTACAATCAAGTTAAAGTGGTAAATTTTATTACATATATTTTACCACAATTAAAAAAAAAAAAAAAAACCTCTCATGCAACACATACTAAAAAGGTTGAATTTTGGAAATCCCCTGGTGGTCCAGTAGTTAGGACTCGGTGCTTTCACTGCCGGGGGCCTGGATTCAATCCCTGGTCAGGGAATTTAAAATTCCACAAGCATCAGGGCACAGCCAAAGGGGGGGGAAAAGTCGAATTTTACTATATGTTAATTTTTTAAGTCAATTAAAAAAAAAAAACAGGAGTAAAAATACTCTTAGATCATGAACTTGGGCCTTTGATGATAATGCCCATTTATTGAGCACCTGCTGTGTACTGAGTGCCAGGTTAGATCCTTTTAGATTCATAGGAATAATAAGGTTGCTGTTTAGTTGCTCAGTTGTATCCGACTCTTTTGCGACCCCCTGGACTATAGCCTGCCAAGCTCCTCTGTCCATGGGATTTCCCAGGCAAGAATATTGGAGTGGGTGGCCATACCCTCCTCCAGGGGATCTTCCCCACCCAGAGATCGAACCAGTGGCACTCGGATTCTTTATCCGTGAGCCAACAGGGAAGCCCCAATAATAAGATACTTAGTATTTGCCTTGTGGTACTATCTGTAATTTTGTGTGTTTGTCATTGTTTTGCTTTTTATCTTTTGGCCACACCACATGGCACGTGGGATCTTAGTTCCTGGACCAGTTCTTGAACCCATGTCCCCTGCATTGGAAGCGAGGGAGCTAATCTCTAGACCATCAGGGATGTCCCTCCTGGTGCCATCGAAGTGCTTTGTACACATGAACCCAATCAGCTCTCCCACCAATCCTGTGAGTCGGGTTCTATTAATGTCCTGGGTCAATATGGAGGCTGAGGTGCAGAGAGGGAGCAAGGGGCTGGTGGCCTTCCTGCCTGTGAATGAGATCCTGTCTCCCAAGGCCCCGCCTGGATTTTGGGGCTCTGCTGAGTGCCACTGGGGAGGGGAGGAGAGGGACACATACCTGCATCCTGAGGACCTCAGCCCCACCCCAGGAACAGAAGCTGCAGTTGGGGGGACTTGAGACTCAAGCCCAGAGGACACCCAGCTAGACTTGTGGGCAGATCCCACAGCCCCAGGGGGACTCAGCTCACGTAAGCAGGAGCCCAGAGGCCCAGAGGGGAAGAAGAGGTTCTCTGGGGCCCTGCTGTTTTTGCTTCCAGGAGCGAATGTCCCCTGGGCTGTGGAAGGACAGAGGAGAGAGGATCAGGTGTGTTGAACAGCAGCCTGAGAGGGACAGAAAGAGTGTGTGTATGGAGAGGGGAGCCGGGCAGGTGTCTCAGCTACCCCTCAGAATCAGACCCAGAGCTGTCGGCATTCACTCCTCCCTGACCTGCCACTGCTCACAGTAGCCAAAGTCAGGTTGGAGGTGGCTCCAGCAATGTCCCAATGGGACCCAAAGCCGCAAACCCGAGTCAAGGACAGCCAGGCCCTGACCTCACAGGCACATACCCAGACACTTCATCAGAAAGCAAACTGAAGGACTTCAGGGACTTCCCTGTTGGTCTGGTGGTTAAGACTTCCAATGCAGGGGGAGCAGGTTTAATCCCTGCTTGGGGAACTAAGAGCCTACAAGCTGCACGGTGAGGCCAAAAAAAAAAAAAAGGAAAAGACTTGCCCAAGACTCTCCTTTGGACAGGCTGACCACTTGATGGCATTCAGATGGAGCTGCTACCTGCCTCTGCTCCTCTGAGGGCCCTGGGCCCACCCACCTGGGCTCCTGGAGCATCAGACTGGGCCCCTGGAGGACTGGGCAGCCCAGGGACAGATCCAGGCTTTGGAGTTCTGCCACACAGGCCGATACGAAACAAACAAGCAGTGGAGGTGGAGGGAGCAAGAGAGGAGACGCGTCCCCGTTGGTCAGACTCATAGCAATCACAGTAGCCAACTGCTATCAAATGTCACATGCTAGGCACTCTGGTATGCCCAGACGGGTCCTCATGCCCCATTTTCCACAGATAGAAACTGAGGCACAAATAGGATAAGTAACTTGGCTCATGGTAAAGCACGATTTCAACCAGGGCCACCAGGGTACAGGGCTGCTGCCCAGTAAATCACTGGGTGTCTGTCTCCCCCAGGCAGGCCTGGCATCTCCCCGGCTCCCTGCCCCATTCCACCTGACTCCCTCGCAAGAGGTGCCAGGCAGCCTTCATGGAAAGGCCTGGCATTTGCTTTGTGAAGGTCACACGGAGGTTGGGGGCGGGCGGTGGTGTGTGTCTGCCAGGCCGGCGCATGGTGCCAGGTGACACGGCAGTTTGTGGGGCTGGTTTGCAAGGAGAGTCTGTATATGTGGGAGTCCAGGGGGGTGTGTGCATGCTCTGGAGCCCCCATGTGCATACACTTGTCGGTGTGTGTGTGTGTGTGGGGTCTCTGTGTTGGAGTCTGCATGGATCTGTGTGTCTATGTGTGTGTGACCTTGGGAGAGGGTACCTGTGTGCTGCGACTGTCCCCGACTCCTCAGGGGGTATGAGGCATGAATGCTCCTGTGTGTAACAGAGGGCAGGTGGAAATCGGTCCTGAGTGTGTGTTGCAGTGTGAGTGTGCTCCTGCAGTCAGTGTAGCGAGTGCAAGGGGGTGTGAGACCTGGGTTTCTGTGGTGTGTTGGTCACCACAGCCACGGCTCACCTGTGCTCCATCAGCCACGAGACCCATGCCTTGCACAGACCACACCAGGGGACCTCAGTTACCCTGTGTGGGGGTGTGTCTGTGTTTGTGTCTTATGTGGCTGCGTTAGTGGATTGTGTGCATCCATGTGAGAGTGCACGTGTGTGTCTGGGTGTCTGAAGGGGTCGATGCAGCGGAGCAAGAACAGGACTGGAGTACTCTGAGAATTCTGAGAACCTAGAGACCACTTCTCTGTCTCAGTGCTGTCCAGCAGATTCGAAATGCCCCCCTACCCCAGGAGTTCCAGCAGGAACCTCCTCCCCACCCCCACCCAACTTGGTTTTCAAGCCTGGTAGCCCCAGCAAGGAAGGAGAGAGGGTAAGGCTGGAGGCACTGAGCAGACAGGGCTGGAGGGACCTGGCTTGAAGCCAGTGGCCTGGGAGTGGAGCCCAGGTGACGCAGGACACCCATATTTGGTGCCAGGGTGAATGCCAGAAGCCCAGGTTTAGGGGCACAAGGAGCGTTGAGGAATCCTGGGTAGGTGGGAAGGGGGCAGGACCCAGCACCCATTCTGGGGGCCACCACCTGCAGGAAGCCCTAGGCAGCACCCAGACAGTTTAGGGCCAAAGAAAGAGGGTGAGGTCCAGGCAGAAACTAAGAACCATTTTGGGGACTCCTCCAAGGCAGACTGCTCCTTGCACACACACAACACCCCCCCACACACACACACACAAAGCAGTCAAGAGCCCTTCCGTGGCAAAGGAGGGGACTGGCCGCAGGCCACCCACCTGACAAATCTGCCTGGAGGGTACCAACAGGTGTCCTCTTCGCTGAAGGAGAAGTGGACCAGTGACTCAGGGCCCGCGGGAGGCAGTGCCAGGGCAGGGGGCCGGGGCCGGACCCGGGGTGCCGCACTGGAGCGCATGAGTGCCAAGCGCCGACGGCGTGCGCATGGGTACGACCGCGCGGCGGGGTGGCACGCACTGCTCGCCAGGCCCGAGGTGTTTGCGGCGGCTACCGCCGGCGCCGCCTCCACTCCCGCCCTCCCGGTGACCCCCCCAGGGACGTCCCCGGGCGTTCGGGCGTCCCCTCGTCCGCTGCGCCGGGGAGGGCTCCGCGCCTGCCTCCTCCCGCGGGGGGCCCTGCGGAACTCTGCGCATACTTCCCGCTTGCCTCCCTTCCCCCGGGCCTCGGAGGGCGCCCCAGGCTCCGCTTTCCCGGGCTCCGAGCCCGCCTCTGACCCCGCCTTCTCTCCCGCTTCCCTGACGTCGAGCTGGGCCCGCTGGAGGTCTCTGAACGCCGCGTGTTCCCCGGGGGGAAACGACTTGCCCGGGGGTGCAGTACACGGTCCGGACATGGATGCGGGGGAGGAAGAGTTGGGGGCTTGGGGGGCGGCGCAGAGGTGAAGACAGAGACACAGAGAGAACCCGGAGACAGGCACTGACTGCCCCGCCCAGCCCTTTCCAGCCCCAAGCCGGGCTCCCAGGGACCTCGACCCCTCCTCCTGACCGTGCCCCGCCCCATCTCATCCCCAAGTCCCCTGACCCGGGTTCTAAACAAGAGAGGGCCGGAGAGTAAAGAGGATGATGGGGGCTCCGGAGAAGAGCCCCCCGCCCCCGTCAGCCCCGCGCCTACCTCCGGGCCGCCAATCTGCAGTTTCCAAGATAAACGGGACACCGGAGAGTCACACCGGATGTGGCCTCGCGGCTCCGCACCCCGCAGGCTTCCCGCCCCCGCGGCCCACCCTGGGTCTGGGTACGAAGGGAACTTTCATTTGCCCTCTTTGTGCCTCCTGGCAAGACAGCCCCCACAGGGTAGCGCTGGCCCCATTTCACAGGCCGTTCCATTAAGGATAACACAACCCAACGTACGTCCCCAGACCATCCTGGATGGCAGGTGGGCTCCACTCGGCCCCAAAGCCCGACCGCAACTTCAGGTCTGCACAGGAAGTGGGAGGCACGTGGCGATTATTGAGCGCCTACTGCATGCCTTATCAGATGTCTCCACGGCAACCCTGACGGGCAGAGATGATTTTTATCGCTGCCCTGTGACGGAAGAGGAAAAAGTGAGGCTGAGCGAGCTAGTTGCGAAGCCCAAAACCCGCGCGCAGCTCGCCCCTGATGGCCAGGGTGGGGACTTGAACCCACAGCCACCGGTGCGCACTTACCCGGCCCACGCCTGGCGGCCCAAATCCTGAAAGCCACGGAGAAGTCGAAGGCGCCTGCGGAAAGTTGGGGATGGGCTGGCAAAGAAGACTGGCGAGGCAGGCGGAGAACGTGGGCGGCGGGGCGCGCGCGGGACGAGGGGCTCGGGCAGGAACGCCTCGTCCTCGGTGGCCGCCGCTGCCGCCGCCGGGAAGGCCTCCAGCTGTCGTTCAGGGATGCGGCCCAGGCCGCGCGGCCGCGCCATGGCCTGGGGGGCGCGGGGCGGCCCCGCCTCGGCGGGCGCTGGAGAGCAGCGCCGCCCGCCCCGCGCGGCCCACGCAGGCTGGCCGCCCTACCGCGGGGCCCACGGGCCCCTCCCCTCCCCTCACGGCCGCCTCGGCCCTTCCGGCTATGCGCTGGGGCCGCCCCTGGGGCGGGGCAGGCCAGGGGCGCCCACGCGGCCGCGGCGGGGACACCCCCCCACACCCCGGGGCCCCCGGCAGTTCCCCTACAATCTCCGGAAGCGTCTCTACAAACTCTGGGGATGCCCCCTAGATTTCTGGGGTGTGCTCACACACACCTCCCACGATGTTGAAAGGCCCCACAGACCTCAGGGGCCTGAGACCCAGAGCCCCACTATCCCAGGGAGTGCCCCCACACAACCTGAGATACCCCCAAATTCCTGAGTTCCCCCACAAAATCCAGATGCCCTGAGAGACTCCCACAGACCCACACACTCTCATAGCCCCTCTGGTGTCTGCTCTTTGTTCCTGAGACATTCCCACAACACCAGGGGCACCCCAAGAATCTCAGGAAGCACCCACAAATATCAGAGGTGCTTTGAGGGCCCAGGAGAAACGCCTTCAGATCCTAGGACAATCTCTATGGTTCTCAAATGCCCACCAAACCCCCTAGAGCATTCCCACCAACCCTGCATCATCCTGAGACCCTCCAAACACCCCAAGAAACTCTGACAGCTAGAGCATTCCCACAGATCTCCATGAAGGCCTCCCAAATCCCAGGGTCCCTCACAGACCTCAGGAATGTTTCCACAGTCCCTCAGATTTCCCGCCCCCATAGCTCCACAGCACCCCTGAGATGCCTCTAGTGCCGAGACCCCAACATAAACTCAGGGGTGCCTTAGGATTCAGGGGATGTTTCCGTAACTATGGGGATGCCACCAAAATCTTGGGGTGCCCATGGACTCCAGAGGCACAACTAGATTCCTCTACAGCTCTTAAGACAGTCCTAACATGCTGTGCTACTCCTGGAATCCAAGATGTACCCACAGTCCTTGGGGCAGCCCCAGAATAGCCCGCACAGCCTCCGAGACATGCCTCATAACTCTTAAGACACCCCCGGAAACTCTGAGCATGCTCACAGCCCGCAGACACTCCTAGGGTTCCCCCAGTCCTGCTACTCCTTAGACTCTCTGAGGTATTCTTCAGAATCAGGGCCCCCTCAGCTCAAGAGGTGGCTCCGAGAACCTGACCTCCCCTCAGCAGTGATTTCCACGGGGCCCAGTGGTGGTGGCTTTGAATGTGCAGTCACTGTGACTCTGTTGCGGTGGCCTATTATCCCCTTTCACAGATGAGGAAACTGAGACTGAGAGAGGTGAAGATTCTTGAATAAAGTCAGTTCTGCCTCTGCTCAGTCGTTTTAGTCATGTCGGACTGCGACTCCATGGACTGTAGCCCGCCAGGCTTCTCTGTCCATGGGATTCTCCAGGCAAGAATACTGGAGTGGGTTGCCATTTCCTTCTCCAGGGGATCTTCCTGACCCAGGGATCAAACTCAGGTCTCTTGCATCTCCTGCATCGGCAGGTAGATTCTTTATATACTGAGCCACCTGGGAAGCTTGAAAACCAGCTGCTGCTGCTAAGTCGCTTCAGTCGTGTCCGACTCTGTGCGACCCCATAGACGGCAGCCCACCACGCTCCCCTGTCCCTGGGATTCTCCAGGCAAGAACACTGGAGTGGGTTGCCATTTCCTTCTCCAATGCATGAAAGTGAAAAGTGAAAGTGAAGTCGCTCAGTCGTGTCCGACTCCCATCAACTCCATGGACTGCAGCCTACCAGGCTCCTCTGTCCATGGGATTTTCCAGGCAAGAGTACTGGAGTGGGTTGCCATTGCTTTCTCCGTGAAAATCAGCTAACTAGTTATAATTCCAGTGCCTACCCCAGTGTCTCTGGGGTCGCACAGAGTCAGACACAACTGAATCGACTTAACAGCAGCAGCAGGGCAACAAAGCTCATGACACCCACACCAAAATTTGTTCCCGAGTCCAAGCTTGGACTACTCATCACACAACAGGCCAGTAAATTAAGAGATGAGTTGTTGGGGTAAGAAATATCATTTTTTGGAAAGTCAGCAGGCCAAGGGGATGGTGAACTCATGCCCTGAAGAACCATCTAGCAATGATTATTATTATTGGAGAAACATTTATGGAGAGCTTATAATGTGTAAGCTGTGCACTAAGCAGAGGATATAGACAATGGTTATGATGATAATGATGATATAGCAGCTAACCTTCAGAACGCTTCCTATGCATTCACCACCTCTAGCTCTGATCTCATTTAATTCTCACAAAACAACCATGAAGTGATACTAGTGTCTCATTTTACAGATGGGGCATCTCAGTCTTGGAGAAAAACAGCCTGCTCAAAGTCACACAGCCAGTGAGTGGCTGAGCCAGGCTCTAGGTCAGTGGCTGTCTCTCTTTATTTCATGACTGCCCCCTGAGTGCCTTTTTTTTTTTTTTTTTTAATTTTTTTGGCCACACTGCATGGCATGTGGGATCTTAATTCCCTGATCAGGAATTGAACCCACGCCACCTGTACTGGAAGCATGGAGTCTTTTTTGTTGTTGTTGCAGTGCTGGGGCTTCGTTGCCACATGCTGGCTTTCTTTCCTTGCTGTCAGTGGGAGCTACTCTCTACTTGCGGTGCACAGGTTTCTCATTGTGGTGGCTGCTCTTGCTGGGGAGCATGGGCTCTAGAGCAGGGCTCAGTAGTTGTGGCTCACAGGCTCTAGATTGCAGGCTCAGAGGTCGTGGCACACGGACTTAGTTGCTCTGAGGCACGTTGAATCTTCCTGGACCCAGGATCAAACTCGTGTCCTCTGGATTGGCGGGTGGATTCTTCACCCCCGGTGCTGTGTGCTCAGTCTCTTCAGTCGTGTCTGACCCTTTGCAACCCTGTGGACTGTAGCCCACCAGGCTCCTGTGACCATGGGGATCCTCCAGGCAAGAATACTGGAGTGGGTTGCTGCCAGGGAAGTCCTCCTGAGTGTCTTTTTAGATGCTCCCCTCCCCCCCACAGTTGCCTCCTCCATGTAATAATGTTAATGGCATAGATATGCTGTATATCTATTTACATACTGGGTGTATATCCAGGCTTTATACATAAAGCTTTTTTTCACATATCCGCTCCAAGACCCACATTTCACCTCCTTGGAGGAGATGTCACCTTGTTGAGAATGCAGAGTTTCCCTATCTTGACACTATTGACATTTACCACCTATGATTCTTTGTCCTGAGGGGCAGTCCTATGAGACAGTAGCAGCAGCAGACAGTCTAGCGCCTCTCCACTAGATGCCAGTAACAGCCCCGACCCCCAGTCACGAAGACTAAAATGCCCCCAGCCATTGCAGATTGCCCCTGGTTTGGAACTGTTGCTCTAAACCCACTAAGACCCATGCCCTGGCCACCAGGATCCTTCAGTCCAGGTACAAACAAAAAGGAAGGGCCTTCATACTCACCTGCCCTCAGGGTTCCCTGCATTGTTTTGCTGATTCTTCAAACCAGACTTTGAGAAAATAGGGTTCACACTAGGCCCATTTCAGAGATGGGAAAGTCAAGCCCACCAATTCCCTGGTGATCCAGTGGCTAAGACTCTGCACGGCCAACACAGGGGGATCAAGTTTGATTCCTGGTCAGGGAACTAGATCCCGCACACTGCAACTAACGACCTTTGTGTGCCTCAGCTAAGACCTGGTGAAACCAAATAAAAATAAGTGTTTAAAAAGAGAGAAAGAGATGGGGAAGCTCAAGCCCCAGAAAGGGAAGTGACTTGGCAGGAGTCACTCAGCCTGGAAGGAGCACAGCTTGATTATGATTTTTTTTTTTTTTTTTTAACCACACCGTACAGCTTGTAGGATCTTAGTTCTCCCACCAGGGATCGAACCCTGGTCCCTAGCAGTGAATGCACCAAATTCTAATCGCTGGACCACCAGAGAATTCCCTAAATTATGTGCTGAGTTGTCTGATTTGGAGACTGGAATTCTGCCCAACAGGGCCTTCATGGTTCAGTTTCCTTCCAGCCCTTTGATCTTTGATCCTTCCTAGGAAGTCAGATATAAACTGAGGTCTAGGGACTTCCCTGGTGGTCTAGTGGCTAAAAGTCTGTGCTCGCAATGCACGGGTCCTGGCTTGAATCCCTGGTCAGGGAACTAGATCCCACATGTCGCAACTAAGACCCAGCACAGCCAGAGAAATTAATAATATTCAAAATAAATAAAATAAAGGGTTGGTCTAAAGCCAACCCTGACCCTGACCTACAAGGCCCTACATGAGCTGCTCCATCACCTCCCACCTCATTTCCTTCCAGCACCCCTTGCTCGCTCTGTGCCAGTCACACCTGCCCTCCACGCTTTTCCTCCAGCATGTAAAATGGGTTCCTACCTCAGAACCTTTGGTGTTCCCTCTGCTTGTTACCCTCATAGCATCTTCTCTCACTTCATTTAGGTCTCTGCTCAAAAGTCACTTCCTGAAAGAGACCTTCCCTGACTTCAGGGTCCCTCTTCTCCTCGTGTCCCATTGTCACCATCTGAAATTACTGAATGCCTTTCCGTGAGATTTCCTCCTCACTGGCTAGTCTGAGAACTCCAGGGTGGCAGGACTGGGTCCACTGCCTTCTTCACCACAGCCTGAAGATGCTCAATCCAGTGTTGGTGGAATGAATGGCCCTGTTGCCTATGAGGAAACTGAGGCTCAGACAAGGGAAATCCTTTACTGAGGTCACACAGTGAGTCAAGGGCAAAGGCTGGAGTTGGGCTCTTAGAAGTAAGAAAACAGCAGGCTCTGCTGTACCCCCCCCCCAAACTCTCTCCTCACCCTGAAATCTGCAGTTCCACAAGGCCCTAGTTTCTTCCAACTCAGAGGAGCTTGCTGGTCAGCGAGGGGGCACCCTGGCAGCCAGGGTTTGAGGTTTGGGGGATGCCCCCTTTCTCTCTGCTGAGGAAGTGCGTTTTGAGGAAGTGCAAGTTCTCAAAACACCAGCTCCAGACTGCATGGCCCCACTGTCAGCCAGCTCAGCCTTACCACAGCCCTACCCAGATCTACCCAGGGCAGATCTTTTTCAGCCCCCGTTTACTGAAGAGGAAACTGAGGCACAGAGAGCCGTGATGCTGGTCCGAGGTCACACAGCAAGTCAGAGGTTAGGGCTACAATCTGAATCTCACCTACTGGTCTGGAGTCTTGGAGACTTGATTTTTAACATCAGTTCTGTCTTGCCCGTGACCTTGGGCAAATCACTCATCTCTCGGTTTCCTCGGCAGGAATGCAAAGCCAAATATGCCGGGAGTTAAAACGCAGGTTGGTGTTGGGAGGCATCGGCTTGGGCCAGGGCGCGCGGGGGCGAGCCGGGAACTCCGCGTCCTCAACTTCGCCCCCAAATTCCTCTGCATCCGCCAGGCGGCTGTCTCCACCACGCTCGGTCCGGGGTGGAGGATGGAGGTGGTAGCCTGGTCCCAACCTCGGGTGGGCGAGGACCTCACTCGCGAGCCTGCGGTCAGCCAGCCTGGCGTCCGCTCTCCCGAGCGCTCAATAAACATGCAATAATAATCCGGGGGCTCCGCAGCAGTGGCGGCAGCGGCGGCGACGTTGCTCGACTCTGGGGGACGAGAGTCTCGGGGGCAGGTCCGGACTCGGAGCTCATACTCAGCCTGTGCCTCCCTTGTCACCCAGCAGAGGGCGCGCGGAGGGCGGGGCGCGAGGAGAAACCTGCTCTCAAAACACACAAGCAGGGATGTGGGGGCGCCAGGGACTGCGGGAGGCGAAGCCCCCAGTGGAAGCCACTGGCCAGAGAGAGACCCCAGTCCCGCTTCGTCCAACCCCGCCTGGGACCAGGCAGCGCCCCTCTCGGCGGGGAGCGTGTGGAGGTACCCAAAAGGGGTCTCCTACACTGGCCTCGCACCTCATTTCGACAAGTTCCCCCACCTCACCACCAGAGTCCTCTTCCTCCCGCTCCATCTGCTTCTTGACAGTTCGTGGTGGTGCCATGACTCAGCCCCACAGGGCGCCGGGAGCTCAGGCGCTTACATTCCCAGGTCTGGAGGGGGGCTGCGCATGCCATCTCAGATGGAGGATGGAGGGCCCTCTCTTTGGAGGTTCCTGTGATTCAAGTCTAAAGGACTCTCCGGATCCCTTTTTCAGTGGCTGCATGAATCTAGTGTGGGTGGTACTGGAATCCCGCGTGTGCACACCATTTCTGGGGAACTGAGCTGGCTGAATGCCCATTTCAAACGAGTGCAGTTCCCACTGGCCGCCTCTGTTTCCCCTTCTTCCTTCTGCCTGGGGGTGGGGAGGACGCTGGCACCATTGCCCTCCCTCCAGTCGCCAGAGGCTGCACAGGCCCACAGCGGAACAGAAACCTGAGCCCCTGCCGGGATGTGGTTAAGGTTCCTGTTTTTCCCTCCCGTACTAGAGGGGCAAGCTTCCCTGGTGGCTCAGATGGTAAAGAATCGCTGGCAAGGCAGAAGATCCAGGTTTGATCCCTAGGTCGGGAAGATCCCCTGGAGAAGGGAATGGCAACCGACTCCAGTATTCTTGCCTGGAGAATTCCATGGACAGAAGATCCTGGTCGGCTAGTCCATGGGGTCCCAAAGAGTCGGACATGGCTGAACGACTAACACACACTAGAGGGGCAGGGTCTACCTAGGTCCCAGCTCCTCTCCCAAATCCCGGTCCCTGAGTGACTATCTACCAAGCACTTTGCACACATCCCCAGTCTCACAGAACTCTCAAAATGAGCCCTAAAGGGGACCTTCCTGATGGGCCAGTGGCTAAGACTCTGCACTTCCAATGCAGGGGGGCTGGATTTAATCCCTGGTCAGGGAACTAGATTCCAAATCCTGCAACTAAGATCCAGCACAGCCAAATTAATTAATTAATATTTTTTTAAAAATGACCCCAGGTGGTCCAGAGGTTAAGAATCCACCTTCCAATGCAAGTGACACAGGTTTGATCCCTGGTCGGGGAACTGGGATCCCACATGTTGTATGGGCAAATAAGCCCAAGAGCCACAAGGAAAGAGAAGTCCTTGCATTGTAACTAAGACTCGAAGCAGCCAAAAATAAATAAGTGTATTTTTTTCAAATGACCCCCACAAGGCAGTTCCAGGAACAGCCTCACTGTACAGATGGGGAAACTGGGGCTCAGAGAGGTCAAGACACTTGGGCCAGGGTGCACAGGAATCAGAGGGGACCTGTGTTGGAATGAATTTCAGCTTTGCCATTTCCTGGTTGTGTGAACGTGGGTAAGAAGAACAGGCTTTGCCCCTCTGGGCCTCTGCTTCCCATGTGTCCAACAGGAATACCTCATGGGTCACTGGAGATGAAGTGTGGAAAAGTTCCCGGCATGGAGCCCAAGAGCAAGCCATTATGAGTTGGATGCCACTAAGATAATGATGGTTATTATCACTCAGTCATTGTCCCAAGAGAGTCAGCACCCCAGAGACCAGGGTAGGAGGAATCTCTGGGGCCTAAAATGGGAATAACGATCTGTTCCTATTGCACCCCACCCCCTTGTGGGTATCTCAGGACAGTGACCTGAGCCAGTTTGGCAAGTTGCCCCTGGTCTTTGGCATTTCCTGTTGATTCCAGCTTTGTTTTCCTTCAATTCCCTCTGGGAAATAGCAGGCTGTGAGTACTGGATCCATGACACTTGCTTCCTGGTATGGGGTCAGGGATGCTGAGGCTGGGGTGTTCCCTGAATGGAGGTGGGTGGGTGATCTAGAGGCTGTGGTGCCAGCTGGAGGTCCCCAGAAAAGGCCAGAATAGGAGGGTCCCAGCCTAAAGGGGCCTCCCTCGGGAACTCTGAGAGAGGCCTGCATCTGACTGTCCCAGTGATGTTCCAAACTCCCATGGGAGTCAGACAAAGCACACAGTCAAAGCCATGAGTCACACATGTCACCAGGGCACAAGGTCAGACACCAGAGCACATAGGAACATTAGGTAATTAGAGCTCGGCAAGCCAGGGAGTCGGAAGCACACCCCAAAAGTCAGAGCACCAACACCCAGGCATGGGGCACACAAGCAGCCTAGAGGAGTGTCTCAATCACAGTGTCCCAGGGAGCACGAACAGTCCTGTTGACACAATCACATGGCCCCCAGGAGTATACACATCACAGGGTAACCATCACTGCATCCCAGAGACACCCTGTCACAATCACTGCCCTACAGTCACTCTGTCTTAATGACGGTCCCAGGAGTCTGTCCTGAGTCTGTCACCATCACTGCCCCAGAAACACACAATTACCTTGTCATAATCACTGTCCCAGGAGCAGACAGTCACTCTGTGACACTCACCGTGTCTCATGGGCATGCACAGTCAGTGACACAATCGCAATGTCCTGTGAGTACACACAGTCATGCTGTCACAATGACAGTGTTCCAGTAACATGCACAGCCATGCTGTCATAATCACAGCATCCCAGGAGCACACAGAGTCACCCTGCAAAGTCACTGTGCCCCAGGGCTAGGTGAAGTCACCGTCACAGTCACTGTACCAGAAGCACATAGTCAAATAAGCACAGACCCAGAAGCACACACAGTCATAGGGTCCCCCATCACCATGTCCCTGAAGCACACAAGTCACAAAGACAACAATCACTGTCCTGGGAGCACGCAGTCAGCATGTCACAAACTACACTATCCTGGAAACATGCACAGTTATGCTGTGACAGTCACAGGACCCCAGAAACCCAGGCAGAGCATGCAGCCATGGCTGGCCATTCCCAATAGCTGGATGACCAACTCAGGTCAATGAGAGGGTACCCAACACTCATCACTGTCATTAGAGGAGGCAGGGATTCTCTCACCCTATGTTGGTACTATGCACCCCCTGAACACTGCTCCCTCCCTCTAGGCAGCTACTGAGCCTTAACATTCCTGCCCCGAGAAGGGGCTCCCACATCGCGCACAGCCCCCAACACAGGGCTCCCTCAGAGGCCCCCTTTAGATTACTGGCCCCAGCTGCAGTGCAAGTCCAGGAATCCCACTCCCAATAGGCTCTTGCCGGCTCTAGAACGTCTCTGAGAGCTCGCCAGTCTGCAGGAAGCATTGTGGTCCTAGCAGGCACCCCACCCCCCAACTCCCGGCGACAGAGCTCCCCAAACACAGTGAATCTAGCCCTTAAAACAGCATCCCCAGGAAAGCCCGGTCAAGTGGTTCCCAGCCTAGCCATTGTCTTGCTCTGTCACCGTAGACACCTTAAGTTGCAGCCTTCAACTAAGATCCCCGTTAACAACACACGCAGCATGGCGCCTCCTAAGTTGACCCCAGGATCAGCTTCAGTTGGACGCCTCGCTTGCGGTGCACGATCAGGGGGCCCAGGTCCTGGACGCCCCCGCAGAACTCCCCTTCGGTCCCCGTCAGTCACACTGACCCCACCCGCAGCACAGCGCCCCCTGCGGTCAGTGGAGAGAGTTGCGTCCTCTCTGCGCGCCTATCCGCTCCGCGCGCGTCCGTAGCTCGGAGTCTTACCGCCTGCAGCTGCCTCCGCCCGCGCTGCCGCTGCCGCTGCCGTGAAAGGACGAGGGCCAGGACATGCGGGATGTGCGCAGGCCGGGCCGGTCGCCGGTGTCCACGGCGTCGGCGCGCTCTATGGGCCGGTGTGGCGGCCGTTCGGGCTCCGCGCGCTCCGCGCTGTCCGAGTAGCCGCGCTGCTGGATACGGATGGGGGTCCGCGGCTGCCGCCACAGGTGCTGGGGGGGCGGCTTCAGGGTGGCCTGGCCCTCCCGGGGCCCAGGCAGAGACAAAGACAGGCTCCTCTCCGAGGGGACGGCCGGGGGCTCCATGGCCCCGGCCCCCACCTGCACCCTAGGGGGCCCTGGCCTTTCCAAAACAGCTGAACCCTGTTCAGCTGCGCGCGAGCTGATGCGCCCGGGGTCCCGCAGGTGCGCCTGGCCTCGGTGGGGCCATGGCGTCCCGGGGAGAGACCCGGGGGCGCTGCGGGCCGATCGCCCCCGGGCCGGGCGCGGAGGTTTCCTGTCGGCGCCTTGGCTCTCCGCTCGATGCTCGGCAGCGCTCTCGGCGTTCAGCGTCCCGCTCAGAGCCAGCCCAGGCTCCCCCGCCCCGTCCCGCCTCTCCCCGCCCCCCGCCCGCCGCGGCTGTCAGCACCGCCCCCCTCCTCCTCCGTCCGGGCCAGTGGGGGGCAGCCACCCAAGGAGGGGGCCCTTCCCGCCCACGTAGAGCCCCGCTCCCCGCGGGGAGGGGGCGCCGGAACTCGGCTCTCTCCAGAGCTCCCTGCCTTAGTCGCGGTGCACACGGGTACCAAGGAGTTAAACGGTTAATCCGATCATGAAGGAGACACCCGACTGGTTGCCGGTGTGTCAGTCAGTCTGTCCATCATGGTGGGGGCGGAGCCCAGTGCGGACTTGTCCTCGCCGCTACCCCTGGCCAGGGGGAGCTGGTGAGGAGTGGTCCGGGTAACACGGACGCGCTCCCTGCAGCGGGCTGCGACGGTGTTCGGGGAGTCTCCTGTTGGTGGGTCGGGGGATGACGATGGTGTGTGCCTGGGGCGGGATGTGCGTGCACGTGGCCTCTTCCGAGGGTTTGTCTGTTTTCGTTGTCTGCTCGAAGTGTGTGTGCGCACGTGGTTGGCTGCTGCGATCTGCCTGTTTATCTGGATTTCGCTGTGCGTGTATCTGCGTGTCTGTGTCTGAAGGAAGTGTGTGCACGTGTGCTGCCTGTTTGGAGGGTGTGCGCCTCTACAGGGTCTGTTCTGGTGGCCTGGGAGCTGTGCCTGTGTTCCCACGCTATTGGGTGTGTACTGTGGTCGGCCCGCGCTTGCGGAGTTTTGCACTCGACTCTGCCTCTGTTGTTTGACTGGTGTCTGAGAGAGTCAACGTGTGTTGGTGTGTGTGTGTGGTCGACCTGGGGCCGCTTTGAGGTGCTTTCCTTTGGTTTCTGTGTGGCTCCCGGAGGATACCCGGTGGCTGATACCCCGACTGCCCGCCCACCGCTCTGTGCGTCGCTGCCTCTTCTAAAGCGCTTCTGCAGGAGGTAAACTGAGGCAGGTCCCGCGCAGCCGCGGGACGCACTCCCGTGCCCTTTTCAGGCGAGTAAACAGCCGCGCCTCCTCCCCGCTGCCCCCGCCGGCAGAGCCCCCCTTCCGGCACCTAAATCGGGAGTCGCCGTGACTCACGCTCCCGCCTCCCCCAGCGCCGCGCCGAGCGCGAGCGAGCAAAGAGCTAGCGGGATCGGAGAGCTCTCCCACCCTCCGCCCCGGTCCGGGGCCGAGCCTTGGTGAAGGAGGCTGCGGGGCAGAGGACCGTGTACACACCCTTGTGCCCCATCCCCCAACCGTGCCCGGGCCGATGCGCGCTCGGATTAAGGAGCTCGGAAGCCAGTCCACGAAGCCAGGCCCCGCCCCCATGCGCCCCCCATCAAGGGCTCACCCGGGCAGGCCGTGCCGTCTGCCACCGCCCTCCCTCCGCACTGTTCTTATTAAAAAAAGAGAGAGAGAAAGCTCCAACCCCCACAGCCGCTTTTCTCCCTGCCAGAGGGGGCTCCGGGCGTGGGCGAACGCGGAGCTAGAACCGCCCTGCCATTAGCGGCCGCTGAATGTCCCAGAGGCCACAACTGTGTCCCCCACTTCTCTCGGGGACCCTCCCCACAAGTGCATACCCAAAAAAGGCTTCTAGGGGATTCACAAGGGCTGTGGGTCCTCCGCAGATCACTTGAGGGTCTTGGGTTAGACCAAATTCTTGGGGTCAGTGGTGTTGTTGGGTTGGCCAAAGCTCAGAGTGGGGTAAATGGGGGGGGGAATCAGGTCACAGCGGGGGTGGCAGAAAAAGGAAGGCCCAAGGTAGTGGGCCAGAGCAGGTCACTGGATCTGTGGCCTGAAGGAGGCTAGAGGGATTTGGAGGGGGCGGGGGGGTTCGTTAAGCCATTTGGAGAGGAGAATGACAGTCACTTCTTCCCTCATCTGGAAATGAATCATTGTAGCATGATCCAAGCAGAGACCCTGGAGCCCTCTGATTGAGTAGACAAAGGGGCGGGTGGGGAGATTGAGGATGCAGAGAACAGTGGCCCAAGGAGGGCAGTGGGGACAGGCCCCGCCAGCAGCCAGGACTAGCTGTCGTCTGGCTTTCAAATTCATCCTTGGGCCAAGTGGAGGGTTGAAGTACCCTCTGAGGACCCCAGATGAGAAAGAGCAAAGAAGTTCAGTGTGAAGCTAGGCTCAGAAGAAAGAAAAATGCCAGTCCACCATCCCCTCTTAACGCCTTGAAGAAATGACATCCTCTCAGAAAGGGAAATAGAAGTGCACATGGATTGGTGGGACGTGTACTCCCTAACCTGTCCCAGCTTTCTGATTATGGGAGCATTCTTGCAGACTGGAGGGTCCAAACCCTTTCTGAAACCCTGCCCCTTGCTGGCAGAGGCAGCTGCAAAATGGAAGAAGGGGTTCCTCTAAAAGCTGCAAGAGGTGACACTTGGGGGCGGCGGGATGTCACAACCTGACCCACCAAGCTCCAGGAGAACTTTCAGCTGGTTTTGCAAAACTCAGGAAGCCAGGAGCCTGGAGCAAAGGAAAGGGCTGGTGGCTGGAGTTAGCCCAGCTGGCCCTGTTCCTCCATCCCACCTCCCAGCCTGGTCCACCTCCCGCCTACCTGTCAGCTTTGGTGATGGAAATTCGTGGAGGGATCAGCAGTGGCAGAGTGGTGGGCCGGGGAGGCAGAGGGACCCCAGGGTCCAAGGGCTCAGGCTCTGCCCAGCCTAGGCCTGGACCCGTGGAGAGGCGTCGGCGAGGGCGTCGGAGGTCAGCCCCCAGCATGTTGGCTCGGCCCGGCTCGGGGGTCTCTCGAGGCTTCTGAGGTGAGACAAGGGCGGGATAGGGATACAGCCAGGTCAGGCAGCTCTGAGCCCCTCCCCACAATAACGTGCCTCCCTGGCCATCTGAGAGGGTCGCCTATGGGGATTAAGGCTTCTGTGCCCCTCTCCCATCTTAGCATCCCTCTCACAGTGGGGGCGTTCCCAGTTCTTACATCTGAAAGGTGCCCTTTCTCAGCCATAATTTTTGTGGGGTTCCCTTTTGATGTCTCCGTCCTGGGGCTTCTGGGCCCTCATGTCTGTAGTCTGTCCTCACCACGAAACCCTTCTAACACATCACAACCTTCCACGTCTACGAAGCCTCCTTCGTAGAGGAGGCTAAATGTATGTGGCCTCCTCCCTTACATCTGAGACACTCGAGACCTTCACCCCCAGCAACTCTCCGCACCCACCCTACAATCCTCTCCCTATTGGGAAAACCCCTGGAAGGCCCTGCCTTCTACCCCTGGGCTAAGAGCCTCTTAATCCGGGCAGCAGCAGAATAAAGTCAATGGAGTAAACTGAGGCACGAGGGGACAAGACTTGCTGCCTCGAGGAAGTGGGGCCAGGCTTAGTGAGCAGCTGTGGTTACTAGGGGGCTCCCGACCCCCAACCCAACTCAAACCTCGTCCCCAGCCCCGCCCTTCCTCTCGCACCTCGTCTCCGGTTCCGGCCACCGACAGGACACTGCGACTCCTCTTCATTTCGCCAAACTAGCGCGCCGGCTTCATGTCATGCCCCGGTGAGTGCCTCCTACAGGACGAGGCCAAAGGCGTCTGCCATTAGCGCCCTGGGGCTCCCCCTGCGGGCTGAGCGTGGAATCCACCCCCGCCCCTCGCCAATTGCCTCTCTCGGGGCGTGACGTCAGCGGGTGACTGACGCACTGCCTGTTGGTGACGTTGCACGCATGTTGCCAGAGCAACAGCTGACGCACGGCCGGGCTCTGAACAGTGTCAATGCCTAGATTGGCCACTGGGGGGCCGGGAGCCTCGGGCCCGGGTCGCCCCAGCCCCCACCGGTCCTCCTGCGGGGGCTTCCCCAGCCTGGGGATCCCTCAGAGAAGACCGGGAGCTCCCAGAGCCGGCCACGTGTGGCGCGTGGTCTGAGCTGGGGGCCGGAGGAAGCGTCTCCTCCGAGCTGTTGGGATTTTATGCCTAAACCCGAAATAGATCCGATGTGCGGGGGCCGGGCGCAGCGAGACGGCGGTTTGGGCACAGATGGGGGACGCGCAGGCAGAGGCGCGCGGAGACAGACAGGGACGCATGGAAATAGAAACAGACAGACAGGGACACAGACGCAACTCCCGGTGATGAGTGCGCTCTGCTGCCGGCAATCCCTATCTAAAAGCTTGGGGGAGGGGAAGCCTGGCTCGCTCTACCTTTGCACCCAGGCGCTGCAAATTATGGCTGTATGGCCGTAGGTCAGTGCATTAAACTCTCTGAGCCTGTTTCACCTCTGTGAAATGGAATAATAATTCTTACAGGTTCTATATGAGGAGGAAATGAGATCAGACCATACTGAATTCTTGAAGAACTGGCACTCAGTAATTGCTTAATAAATGCTATTGACATCTGAGCCTGCTGCTATTCAGTCGCTAAGTCCCGTCTGATCCTTTGCGATCCCGTCGACTGCAGCTCACCAGGCTTCCCTGTCCTTCACCATTTCCCACAGTTTGCTCAAATTCATGTCCATTGTGTCGGTGACGCCATCCAAACACATCTCATCCTCTGTCACCCCCTTCTCCTCCTGCCCTCAGTCTTTCCCAGCATCAGGTCGTTTCCAGTGTGTCGGCTCTTTGCATCAGGTGGCCAAAGTATCTGAGCCTGTGGGAGCCCGTTAGAACCCACATCAGATCATGACCCTCCTCTGCTCAGAGCCCTCCATGGCTTTCGCCTTCTTCAGAGGAGACATCAAAGTCCTCAACAAGAGGATCACAGACTCCTGCATAATCTGTCTGTTCTCATTCCTCCCACTCTCCCCCAGGCTCACTCTGCTCCATCTACACTGGCCCCTTGACTGCTTCTGGACACACTCGGCATTCTCTAACCTCAGACCCTTTGCACTTTCTGTTCCCTCTGCCTTAAATATCCACAGGTCCCTCACATCCTTCAGGTCTTTGTAACAGCTCACCTTTTCAGTATTTCTCGCCTCCCCACTGCTGTTTAAAGTTGCTAGCCCCTCAGGATTCCTGAATTTTCTTATCCTGCTGTATTTTTTTCATAGAATTTATCACTTAAACACATACTATGTAATTTACTTATTACATGTATTGTTGGTCTTGTTCTACACCAGAATATCAGCTGCAGGAGAAAAAAAATATTTTATCTGTTTTATTAATTACTATATGCCCAGTGCCTAGAACTGAATCTGGAACATAGTATTCTCTTAATAAGTTTTTGTTCAATGTCTGGTTATTATTTTGAGGACTCAAGAGCATATTTATTAAGTTCCTAGCAAGTCGACTATGGACTGGCCACATTACTCCCTACCTTGGCTCTTACTTATAGCTCTAGCTATAGCACTTCAGTTCAGTGTCAACTGGTAGAAATGAATATAAACATCATCTCACCCATGCAGTGCTTAGCACCAGGCAAGCTCATGACAGATAGCTGTTGAACAAATGGATGTATGTATGAATATTGTCCATTGGTCACCTTCACTTCTCTACCAGACTCAATCAGTTGGTGCCCTGGGCTCCCACTGCTGCTTATTCTGCCCCTATTAAAGCACTCATCGTTTGAGGTTATATTTTTAGTCCCCACTACAGCTTGGTGAGGGCAAGAAATGGTACCCATTCATCATGGTCCCCTGCACATAGTCTCAATGAATGCTGAAAGAATAAGTGAGGGAACATATTAGCATAAAGAGAAAGAGGCACCCTCTCTTCTGTATGCAGATAGACCAGACACATATGCTCAGACAGGCAGAGAGAGGGTCACGTAGTAAGGACCATGCTTCAGCTCCAGTGTTAACACTGACCTGTGTTCAAATCCTGACTGTGCCACTCCTCATTAGCTGTTTACCTGGGGGCAAGTTTCCCGGCCTCTTTGAGCTTCAGTTTCCTGATCTTCAGTTTCCATCGTAAAATGGGGATAATATTCCTACCTACCTGAGGAGGTTGTTGTAAAGATGAAGTGAAGTAATGCATGTAAGGTTCTGAGCACAGTGCCTGGTTCCGAGTACGTGCTCATGAAACAGTAGCCACTATCATAATAATATCATCACTGTTGTTGATTCAGTGGACCTATAGACATATTCCCAGGTGACACTAGTGATAAAGAACCCTCCTGCCAGTGCAGGAGACATAAGAGATGCAGGTTCGATCACTGGGCCAGGAAGATTCCCTGGAGGAGGGCATGGCAGCTTACTCCAGTATTCTTGCCTGGAGAATCCCATGGACAGAGAAGCCTGGAGGGCCACAGACCATAGGGTCCCAAAGAATTGGACACGGATGAAGCAACTTAACAGCACATTAACAGAGATTCCTCCCATCCTCCTCCTCATCCCACTGGCCCCCTCCCTGTTCCTCAAACACTTTGAGCATATTTTGATCTTAGGGCCTTTAGGCTTGATCTTCCCTCCCCTGGAAAACCACCCTCAGATATCCTGCGCTCTTCCCACTCCCAATCTCCCTGACTCCGCCTTAATTTTGTTTTAGAATTATGACATTCTAACAAGATATATAATTTACCTATTCTTTTATCAGTAGGGAAGAGGGAGGACGAGATAGCGGCCCTCCCCACTGGGAATCGCGGTCCCAACTATAGAACCAGACTGGGACTACAACACAGCTAAAGGAAGATGGGATCAGAGTCATTTCGTCAGATGCGTTCTTGAAGGACTCAGGCAGGCGTGTTCTAAGCCTTTAAACTATAGCAAATTGGCAAACATAGACTAGGAGGAGAAGGAAGCTCCTGGTAAATTCCTAGATAGACTAAGAGAAGCCCTTCGCAGATTCATTGAGATTGATCTTGAAAGTGAAGAAGGAAAAGTGATCTTAAAAGATAGATTTCTCACTCAGTCGGCTCCAGATAACTGCTGTAAGCTACAAAAATGGGCGTATGGACCAAATTAGTCTTTACAACTGGCTCAGACGGTCTATTATGGTAGGGAATATGAGGAAATGGAGAAGGCAGTGGCACCCCACTCCAGTACTCTTGCCTGGAAAATCCCATGGATGGAGGAGCCTGGTGGGCTGCAGTCCATGGGGTCACCAAGAGTCAGACACGACTGAGTGACTTCACTTTCACCTTTCACTTTCCTGCATTGGAGAAGGAAATGGCAACCCACTCCAGTGTTCTTGCCTGGAGAATCCCAGGGACGGGGGAGCCTGGTGGGCTGCTGTCTATGGGGTTGCACAGAGTCGGACACGACTG
The DNA here is from genome assembly GCF_014754425.2 of Oryx dammah. Taxonomy (NCBI): domain Eukaryota; kingdom Metazoa; phylum Chordata; class Mammalia; order Artiodactyla; family Bovidae; genus Oryx; species Oryx dammah. Next base: position 94,488,090 of record NW_024070189.1, read on the forward strand.
AAGTGACTTAGCAGTAGCAGCATTCTTTTATTAGCTATTGCCTGTCCTTTGGTTAAGACATGAGGTCAATATGTTGGTCTGTTTTGTCCCCTGCTAAATCTCCAGGATCTTGGACAATGCTGGTAGACAGTAGGTGCTCAACAAATGTCTCTTGAGTGGATGAATAAAACCACTTGACTCCCTCATCTCCTTCTCCTCTCTGCTCAAAGTTACCTCTTCTCAGAGGCCTTCCGACATGGATGCCTCCCCCTACCCCATCTCCTTCAGCTTTGTTTCTCTCCTCAGCATTCATCGCCCCTGGGGTATTATATATTTCTGTTTTTGCTTGCCCTACCCCTTAGTTCCATGAGGTCAGGGGATTTTTCTGTCTTGTTCTAGAGCCAGCATCATGGACACATGACCTGAGCAGTCACACAGGGCCCCATGCTTAGAAGGTTTAATGTGCTACTGTCATGGTCTTGTCGTGGTCTAAATTCTTACATTAAAAAAAATTTTTTAATTAAAAAATAATTTTTGGTCACTCAGCATGTGGGGTCTTAGTTCCCCAACCAGGGATCGAACCTACTCTCCCTGCATTGGAAGTTCAGAGTCTTAGCCACTGGACTGCCAGAGAAATCCCTTAATAATAATAATTTTAAACTGGGGTCTTGCATTTTCATCTGGCCCTGGGCTCTGCAAAATTCTGTAGCTGATTCTGGCTGTATCCCCAGTGCCCGGAACAGCCCATGGTAGGTGTTCAAGGATTTGTGGAATGAAGGAAGGAGTGGAGGAGGCCAGGGGTTGGAGGTGGAGACACACACATGCCACCACTGCCTGGACACTTGTGCAGCTTTGTAGAAATCAGCCCTGGCAGAAAGCTGGGCATGAGAGGCAGGTCCTCAGAAACTGGCCTGAGTGCCCAGGTGGTGGGGGAGCCGCTAAACCTGCCTTTCCCCAACCCTGGGCAGCAGCCCACTGGGGAAGGGGTCCAGATGGCCAAGTAGGCTCAGGCTGAGGAGGGGCCTCTTGACTCACCCAGCTGCTCAGTGCTCCTGGCCTCGCCTGACAGGAGCACTGGCTTCACCCAGCCCCCACCACCTGCAGGAGGACATGGCGATGGGTGGCCAGAGAGGGATGGAAATGATGATAAATGCCCTTGTCTGCAGCTTGCTCAGATCATTCAAGCCTAAGGAGGGACAGTGATTACCAAAGCTCCATGCCTTGGAGCTGGGAAGGACTCTCAGCTCCACCCCCTCCCCACGGGGCATATGTGTGTGTGCACATGCATGTGTGTGAACATGACACTTTGTACATGGTTGTCCATTTGCAGCTGGACGGGTAGAACTCGCTGGGAGTCTGAGTACTGTGTAGATGAAAGCAGATCATACTTGCCAGGAGTGTGTGTACGTGACAAAATGATACTACATCAGTCTATGTGGGCATAAGGCTGGCTCTGTGTGTGTGTGTGTGTGTGTGTGTGCACGCACACATGTGAGGAGGGTACCTGCATATGGATGCAACATTTTACATTGGTCAGAAATGTGGATTCTGGGTTCAGATCTTTGCACAGCCACCCAGTAGCTATGCAGCCTCAGGCACTTTTGGTTCTCCAGCCTGTATATGGTGTTTGTGTGCCTACGTTTGTCTGGATCAAAGTGTGTGTGTGTGTGTTTGAGGAGTAATACAACTCTTCTGGGAGGTCTTCCTGGATACCCATCCCAAAGTGGAAGCCTCAATTTTTCTCTTTTGTGAATTGAATTGTTCAGTCGATCAATCAGGTTCCATTCTTTTCGACCCCTGAACTGCAGCCTATCAGGCTCCTCTGTTCGTGGAATTCTCCAGGCAAGAATATTGGAGTGGGTTGCCATTTCTTCCTCCAGGGGATCTTCCTGACCCAGGGATGGGAACTGTCTCTTGTACCTCCTGAGTTGCAGGCAGATTCTTTACTGCTGAGCCACCGGGGAAACACAGTTTGTTGTTTATATATTTATGTTGCTGTTTCTTCACTGATTACTAAATGTCAGCTCCGTGGGGGTAGGGGGTTTTGATCTGTTCGCTGCTGTGTCCTGAGCACTGGGTACACAGTAGACAGAGTAAATACCGTTTCAATGGATGAACATAGGGCTGTGTCTTTGTGGTATGAGGAGAGAGATAGGGGCTGATAGATGTCATGGGTGCCTGGAGGGACCTGTGCTCAAGTCGGGTCTCTATTCTCTTCCATTCCCAGCTGTTCACAACCATTTCTTCAGCCATCCTCACTTGTATGGGAATGACAACGTCCCATCAACTTCCTGTACTGCCTTTGATGACATATTTCCCCTTTTCTGGGTCTAAGGGACTCACTTGCCTCATCTGTCACATGGGAGAGAGGATGGCTTGGTTCATGACTAGCCTCCTACCTGACCTAAAGCACTATGAAAATAGTTTCAATCAAATTCCCTCTTGAATTAATTCAATATTTATTATGCACCTATTGTGTACCAGGCACTCTTCTAGACTCGCCCTGCCCCCATGGAGCAGAAAGTGAATGATGAAGGCAGATACAAACCATAAAATCTCATTGAATCTTGGACACCCTCCCCTGAAATCACTCTCCATGCCTCATGGAATTTTTGTCTTCATAGTCTAAAATCACTGAGGGGATTTCTCTGTTCACATACTGATCTCGCTCCCTCAGCAGTCTCCAGGGTCAGCCAAGCCGGGACCCAGCTTGTCTCTTTGGTTGCTGTAGTCTGACCACCCAGCCACAGGGTCCTGACATACAGTAGGCACTTGGGAAATACGTGTGGAATGAGCTTGAAAATAAATGACGAACTAATGAAGAATGGAAAACAAGACCTCCCCTAATCCTGGGTGAGTCATCACCCACTTTGCAGATGAGGAAATTGAGGCTCAGGAAGGCAAAGCCGTTTGCCCAGTCCCACAACCGCAGCTAAGCAGTGTGTGGCTGTGGGATGCAGCAGAGGAAGCTTGGGAGCCCAGAGGAGCATTCCCAGACCCCCACCCCCACCCCAGAGATGCCACACATCCAGCTGGGGATGCGCTGATGGGGGGTGGGTGGCTGGGAGGGCGAGGGACAGTGCGAAGCAACTCAGGGGTCTCTGTTTCAGTCCCCAGGAGTGGAGATGCTGTGTTGGCAGGAGATTAGCAAAAGCCTGGCGCTGATGGGGAAGCTTCCGGCGCCCTGTCCCCAATTCTGGGAGCTGGGGCTCCTGGGACCCTGATTCGTTGGGGCCGGGCAGCTCCAGTCTCCGAAGCTAGGTATAGACATCCCCCGCCCCCACCCTTTGCCCCCTCCCCGAGCCTACCCGGGAATCCCGATTCGGGGTCCTGCCTATACACCCTCAGCCTGGAGGCCAGCCTGCAGCCCTCAACCGGCTACGTGGGGGGCCCTGACTTTCTTGGGGAGCGATGGAATTCCCCGCTCCCCGCCCGGAGCCCCTCCCCTCCCGGGGGCCAGGTCCCCCTCCCGGCCGCAGTCGTAGTCCAAAGCTTACCTTGCAGGGGGGCTGGGGAGGGGATGCCCCGCCCTCTCCGGCCTGGGGGGCGGGAGGGGACCGGGGTGTCCAGACCCTTTGTTTGCCGGTGTGTGTGCGTGTGCGTGTGTGTATGTGTGAGATCGGAAGCCCCGCTGGGATGTAGGTCCGTGCGCGCGCGTACCCGGGCCTTGACGGCCGCTGTGATGCTGAAGTGCCAGGGTTGGAGGAGGAGGAGGAAAGGGGGACTCCCCCGCCCCCGCCCGCCTACTCGCGGGTTTGAATGGACCGTGAGGGGGAGGGGCGGCGGCGGGCGGGCGCTTTTGTCCGGATGGCCCCACCCCTTCCCGGGGCCGGGGAATCCCCCACACCCCACCCATTTAAAGACCTTTACTCCTTCCTCTCCAGCGCCCCCCCAAACGCCTGCTTGGTTGGGGGGAGTCTGGAAGAGGCGCTCTTCACTCAAGTGGTTGAATCTCCTCCCATTCTCCCTGTCCCCCGCCCTGCGCCCTTTAATCTGAGATAATCCTGGCCCTAGGCTGCAACGCAGCCTTTTATCCCGGTATCAAAGCGTGGGTAGGGATACATGAAAATGTGTGGCTGCGGTCGCCCAAGCTCAGTGTAATGGAGTTCTTAGAGTCTGGAACGAGGAAGGGGATCCCAGACGAAAGAGGGAGGGACTGCGAGGAGTCCCAGAGTACCTCGACGGAGAAAGACCCTCTGCGTGCACACTTCCAAGCTCTTCCACCCCTCCCCCACCTGGCGCGGGGCACCAGCACTGGCCGCTAGTTAGACACTAGCGACACCCAGCGGACGCATGGGGAGCCGCCGTAGACAAACTCCTGAGGCCCGTTAAGTGCGGTCGGGTGATTCCAGAGGGGGCGTGTATGGGCTAATCCCCGCTAAGGAGTGGCAAAAGATGGGGGAGGCGAGAGGGGAAGCTGTGGTCCGAGCCAGGGAAACACCAGTTCTCAAGGCAGGGCCACATCGCCTCCATCTCGACTCCTCGAGGGCAGGGCCACAACCTTCCTTCACTTAGACCCTCCTAGAGCAGGGCCTTGTACCCCTTGTACTGGGAAGGTCCTTTCCCATCAGGCACCATCTCCAGCACAAAGTTAAGTCCCTCTTCACAAAAGACGGGAGCGAGGTCTTTTCGCCGAGGCCGAGCCCCAGCAGTGGACTCAGGCTGACGTCACTGTGGCGTGGCTAAGAGGACAATCCTCTTTTTCAGTCTCGCTAACTGGCCCCTCTCCCAAGGCTGCCGTAAACGCCCACCGTGGGGTAGCGGGAGATGAGGGGAGCTCGAGGTTGGAGAACCCACCCGTAAGTCCCCGGGAGGGGCCTAGTGGAGGCCGGAAGCCGGATGGGATGAGGTCTCAGCGGACTCCCGAGAGCCGGAACACGTGCGCAGGGCTCTTTAAGAACTTGGTCGCCAGTGCCGCTGCTGAGGTTACTAAGGATGTGACGTCACGCGAGGGCGGGGCGTAAGCGTCAGGCGGAAGCGGAAGGGGCGGGGCTCCGCGGGCTGAGTCTCAGTGCTGCCGCTGCTGCCGCCGCCGTCGCCGCCACCGCTACCAGAACCCTGGAGGGCTGGGCCCCGAGGCAAGATGGTGGACTACAGCGTGTGGGACCACATCGAGGTGTCTGATGATGAAGACGAGACGCACCCCAACATCGACACCGCTAGCCTCTTCCGCTGGCGGCACCAGGTAGCGCGCGCGCGCCCAGCCCCTTCCCCCACTCCCGGGACTCCGCTTCAGAGTTCTGACCCCCTGATATTGCCGGGGGGCGCCCAGCCATTGATACCTGGGATTGCCCCCTACAGCCTGGACTTTCCGAATAGCCTAGGGTTCCTCGATTTAATTCCGGGGCCATAGCATTGCCGGGACCCCTGAGTTCCTTGCCCGCGATGCCGGCGCCGCCCCCCCCGCCCCCACACCGCCCCGCGCTTCCAGTTTCTTCTTGAAACGCCAGGTTGACCTGTACGGTATCTTTTTAGAGTTTAGACTGCCAAGACAAGCTTTTGACATGCCTCCCAATCCTGCTTGGGAATCTTCCATTTACACCCAGATTTCTACCTTAGAATCTGGATCCTGAACCTAATCGGGTACCCAGTTAAGATCTTGTCTGTTCCATGGCCCCTCCTAACCCCTGTGCCCAGTCGCTTAAGTCGTGTCCAACTCTTTGTGACCCCATGGACTGTAGCCCGCCAGGCTTCTCTGTCCGTGGGATTCTCCAGGCAAGAATACTGGAGTCAGTTGCCATTTCCTTTTCCAGGGGATCTTCTCGATCCAGGTTTATGTCTCCTGCATTAGCAGGCAGGCTCTTTACCACTGGCCCTGTCTGGAAGTCCTCCAAAACCCTAGAGTTCCCAATAGTTTAAGTCTGTTCTGCGACCTGCTTTTCTAACTCCTCTGAATAAAATAATTCTGTCTTCCCCTGAGATTTCTATTCCTGGCTTGGGACTCCAACCCACACCCAGGACCCCTCCCCTAGAACAAAGATTGGTATCCCCTCCCCCCAGGGCCCTCAGTCTCATCTAGGCCTGAAATTTTGAAATCTGGGTCCTGTTCAGAATGAACCACCACCTCCACCCTGATGGAGCCTCCAATTCCGGAGGCTCTCCTTTAGCCTCCGGTACTGTTAGACCCAATTTCCCATTACATCAGGAAACCCTACCCACGTGGCTTCCTGCCCAGCCAGAACCCCTGCCCCTCCTTGGTACCTCACGCCCAGTCCCCGCCCACCCCCAAGACGGACTTCTAGCGGGAACCTTTGCCAGCTTCAGAATGCCTCCTTCAAACCCAAGTCCAGGACCCAAATCCACCCCATCTTCCTTCTGACCCAAACTTGGTGTGCTATTCTCAGACATCCACAATGACCCTGCTGTTACAAGGAACCCACCCATCCTAATTCCAGATTCACCGCCCCTTCTTTTATCTATTTTCCCCCAAATACAGACCCCCAGAATCCCAAGTCTGTATGTTCTTTCGACACCTGCAACCCCCCTGCTCCACAGCCGCCCAGCTGTGCTCACAGGCCAACAGAATGACTCTCCTGAGACCTTGTGTGCTAACTTCTTGCTCCACCAAGTCAGAGCTCCTACACCCACATTCCAGGAGCTGCTCTGCTCTCACACTTATGGAATATACCTTCTAGAACCTTCCAATTAGGAAAGCCTCATTCTGTTTTCCCATGTATCAGCTCACAGTTGTTTATCCAGAAACTCCTAGAAGTGCCCTTCCTCATCCTGCTGAGACACAGTATCCGTGCCTATGTCTAGTCCCGGTTCTGGGTCCAACCCATTTCTTAGAGCAGCAGCCTCCTGGCTAGGGCTTCCCTGGTGGCTCAGATGGTAAAGAATCTGCCTGCAGTGCAGGAGACCCAGGTTCTATCCCTGGGTGGGGAGTATCTCCTGGAGTAGGGAATAGTGACCACTCCAGTATTCTTGCCTGGAGGGAGAATCCCATGGACAGAGAAGCCTGGCGGACTACAGTCCATGGGGTTGCAAAGAGTCGGATACGACTGAGTGACTAACTCTTTCACCTGGCTAGTGTGCCTGGTGGGCAAGCCACTGGAGTGGAACAAGAAAGTTCTAGCATTTCTCTCTTGCCACATGTGACATTTTATGATGAAATATTGAACCTCTCCGCAAAGCTCTAAAGCCCATTCTCGGGAACACCTCTTCTTGTCACGAAGTTGATCTCTATCACCAGGTTTGGTCCTGCTGGTTTGGGAGGCCATGCCCGCTCTCATACAGCGTCCTCCTCTCACCATGCCCTACTCCCTCCTGGCGCAGAACCTTTTCCTGTCCAACCGCTGAGGACCCAGGGCTGTCGTGGAGATGAGTGGAGGCTGGGAGCCTGGTGTCTCCAGCACGAGGTTCAGCTGCCAGTGACTGGCAGCCTGGGCTGCACCCCTGCCACAGGACCATCACTGCTTTGGGGGAGCGAGCCCCCTGCCTCCATGAGACTGTCGTGAAAATGAAATGAGATTAGATCTGGAAAGAACTTGGCTCGGGGCCTGAGAGAAAAGAGTAAGCAATACCAAGGGTGGAAGAGGGGATTAGCCAAAAGGTAGCCTGGTACCCTTGTAAGCACAGGCCTGCCCAACTGGGTTCATATCCTGCTCCTTCTGCATATCACTGACTTGCTGTGATCCAGTGAGGGTTTTTTTTTTTTTTTTTTAAGTGACCGCACAGGGTCTTAGTTACAGTGTGCCAGATCTTTAGTTGCAGCATGTGGAATCTATTAATAGTTCCCCGACCGGAGATCGAACTGGGGCCCCTTGCATTGAGAGCACGGAGTCTTAGCCACTGAACCACCAGGGAAGTCCCCGGAAGTGAGTTTTGATCACTGTGTGCCTCAGTTTCCCCAGCTGGCAGTCTTAATAGTACCCACCCAATAGGCTTGCTGTGAGAGCCACCTTATGAATTTAACGTGTGTACTGCTTGCAGGACAGCACTGGAACATAATAAGCTTTGTGGAAACTTTAGCTCCTATCATCATCATTGTTTGGATAATTCATGCTCATGGTAAAAAATAAAAACTAATCCCAAGGCTCCAGAAGGGGACAAGTGAGTCTTCCCAGTTCCAGCTCCCTGGCTCCCTTGGCCAGAAACAGCTGCCAACCCTGGTTTCTCGTGGCTCCTTCCAGTGAGCTGGGCGGCATCCAGGTTCTGTGAGCCTTGGGTCCCCCCTTTCTGTGTAAGGCAGGAAACAGGGACACCTGTGGCCCCTTCTCGCCACTGAGCTTTCTGCCCTGCCCAGCCTGACACAGCCTCTCCCGGAGGTGTAAAGCCCAGGTCGGGCAGGCTGCCACCCCCAGCAGCTCCACGAGGCCTTTATTTAGCTTTGGCCTCCCTGGCGGCTGCTCAGAGGATACTGGAGGATTTTGATGGCCATCTAGCAGACACCAGCAGTGTGGTAGGTTCCTGCTGTCCCCTGAGGCCAGCGGTGATGCCAATAACCCCTCTCAAGGCAGGGGGAAGGTTTCAAAAGGACACAGGCCTGTCGTGAAAAAAGGGAGGCAATAGCGGCTGCAAGGCCTTAAGGGTCTTGTCCACCCCTTAACCAAATGGGAAAAGTGAGGCTCGTGATTGGCCATGTCAGTCCAGTGGGGTGTGAGAGAAGGGCTCGGGTCTCCCGGTTCTCACCCATGAGTGCCTGGCCTGTGCTGGAGCCTGGAGAAGCAAGCTTGAGTAAAGCACAGAAGTAAGTTAGCAAACCATTCTGGTGACCGTGGCCATGATGATGGTGAGGACAGTATGTTGCAAGCGGTTTCCTTGAGGTAACTCATTTAATCCTCACAACAACCCTGTGAGGCCCCATTTCATAGGGGTTCCCAGGTGGCACTGGTGGTAAAGAACCCACCTGCCAGTGCAGGAGACACCAGAGTTGGGGGTTCGATCCCTGGTTGTGGAAGATCCCCTGGAGAAGGAAATGGCAATCCGGAGGAGCCTGGCGGGCAGCAGTCCATAGGGTCACGAGAAGTCGGACACGACTGAAGCGATTTAGCACACCCATTTCATAGAGGGGGACACCAAGGCAGGGGGAGGTGTAAGCGACTTTGCTAAGGTCACACTGCCAGTAGGTGTGGAGCTGGGTACTCTGATGCAGTAGCAACTGCTCCCAGTTACCAGGCATGTATTGGGTATCGAGCTAAGCACTTGAAGTGCACTTTCTTGTTTGAGCCCCAGTACCATCCCAGAGGTTAAAGTGTCTGCCTGCAATGCGGGAGACCTGGGCTCTATCCCTGGGTTGGGAAGATCCCCTGGAGAAGGAAATGGCAACCCACTCCAGTATTCTTGCCTGGAGAATCCCATGGATGGAGGAGCCTGGTGGGCTACAGTCCATGGGGTTGCAAAGAGTCAGACATGACTGAGTGAATTCACTTTCACTTTCACAATCCCCAGAAAGGGAGACCATCCCGTTGGACAGACAGTGATGACAGCAGCCAGTGTGGTAATGGGCTGACTGCACGTCTAGCACAGCTCCGGCTGTACAGCCTCTTTCGTGTCTTCCAGTGCAAGCTCGTGAGGTTGGCACTGTTTTCCACCTCTGACAGATGAGGAAACAGGTTTGGGAATTGGCCCAGAGACTCCCGGCCATTATGTGGTGGCCGTGGGGTATGACCCCCGGTTTGGGGTCTCAAGGCTTTCCATCAGCATCTCATCGTGTCACCTGATGATCACCGAGGGGCCTTTGGGGCTCAGTGACCCTAGGGGTCTCACACTTGGGGAAGGCTTTATTGAAGCTGAGACTTGTGGACAAAGCAGATGGAGCGAGGGGAGTTCCAGCAAGGAGGAACAGCATGTGCAGAGGCTAAGAGGCAGGAGAGAGCTGGTCCATTCGGGGAGCCACAAGGGCCGGCATTGGTCTGAGACCCAGCCCCTCAAGGAAGATTGGTGCCGTCTGGGCAGCTTGGGGCAGGAATTTGGGGTCCCCTCTGAACAGGGAGGGCTGTGGTCAGATGGGTGTGTTTCCAGGACTCCTCTGGCAGCTTCTGAGCCTGGATTGGGGGGATGGTGATGGCATCTCTCAGGGTCCAGTGTGTGGCTCTGGGTTGAGCAGACATTGCAGGGAGCTGGGGTAGGTGATGGGGAACTGGGGCAGGGGTGGAGAGTGACAGAGCCCTGTGATACATTGAGGGGTCTGGATGAGGAAGCTGAGGTGACGTGCTGTTACTGAGCTTGGGGTGTAGCAGAAGAGTTCTGAGGAGCAGCGTCTAGGATGGGGGTATACAGGAGTCTGGTGGGTCTGCCCCACCTTGGGCTCCAGAGGCATGCTGGCCTGGAGATAGCTGAGCCGGCCCTGCGGATCCAGGTGCAGCACGTGGGGTGGAGCACATTAGAGGGACGACTAGAAAGGAAAAGTGTGGTGATTTGGTGGCAGAGAGGGAGGGAATGACTCACAGCAGGCCTCAGCTGGGGCCAGGAGGCAGGGGCGAGGGTCTTCCCTGGGGGAGGATACAGCAGAAAAATAGGTTTGGGGGAGCTCAGGTGGGGAGTTGAGTTGGGGAGTTCAGTCTTGGGCACAGAGCTGGTGGTGCCTGTAACACACTGAGACAGCAGTGGCTGCAGGGCCATGTGGCCAGGGTAGGGTACCTGAGTGTTACCGAGGGTGCTCCAGGCAGGAGGGGAGCCTGAGACCCTGGGGAGGGGGGGAGGCCTTCTTCCAGCGTGTGATTATTACCTCCAACAAGTCTTAAGTCGCTGCTGTGCACCAGGTTCCTGGCTCTGGAGTCACAAGGGTGATCAGATCCCCACCTTTGTGGAGACAGTCTCTTTGGAGGTGGACAGCACGCAAAACAGGAGAGAGAACTGTCACAGAATGTTGTCAGGTGACAAGTGCTGAGGAGGAAGACCAGGCAGAGCGGAAGAGGGGGTGGTCGTGATCCTCAGCAGTATCAGGGAAGGCCTCATCTGGAAGGGACATTTTTTTGGAGTGCAGTGCATGACTTGCAGGTTCTCAGTTCTCCATCCAGGGATTGAACCCTGGTCCCCAGCAGTGGAGCCTCAGAGCCTTAATCACTGGACCACCAGGGAATTCCCTGTAAGAGACATTTGAAGATGATGAAGATGCAGGGTTTGGGGAGGTGGGGTGGTTCTGAAGAGAGAGCATTCCAGGCCAAGGGAACACAGGCAGTGCAAAGGCCCTGAGGCTTGAAGTGAGTTCAGGAAAAGTTGAGGCAGCCAGTGTGGCTGGAGGGAGCGGCGGGCAGGAGGAGATGAGGCTGTGGAGGAGACCGGGCAGGTTGTGCTTGGCTTTATGGGCTCCGGGGAGGACTTAGGCTTTTGCTCCGAGTGAGGCAGGAGTCATAGAAGGTTCTTGTTTTGTTTTGTTTTGTTTTTTTAACATTTATTTATATACTTGGTTGCATTGAGTCTTAGTTGTGGCACACAAGGTCTTTGTGCCGCAAGATCTTTGATTCTGTGTATTGCAGTACACAGGATCGTTAGTTGTGACCCTGGCTTACTTGCCCCAAGGCATGTGGGATCTTAGTTCCCCAACCAGGGATCAAACCACTTTCCCCTGCATTGGAAGGCGAATTCTTATTCACTGGACCGCTGGGGACGGCAGCCATAGAAGCTTCAGTGCAGAGAAGGGACCCACCCTGGCTCAGGCCTGCCTTAGGGGTGAGAGCGGGAGCCGGGCATCCAGTGCGTGGAGGTCGGTGTGGACCTTCTCTGGGGTCATCCCAGGTGCGACTGGAGAGCCCACGGCCGAGGACAGGGCCAGGCTCTTCCCCAGAGTGATGGGCCGTACCCAACCCTCAGGCCCGGGTGGAGCGCATGGAGCAGTTCCAGAAAGAGAAGGAAGAGCTGGACAGGGGCTGCCGCGAGTGCAAGCGCAAGGTGGCCGAGTGCCAGCGGAAGCTGAAGGAGCTGGAGGTGGCCGAGGGCGAGGGCGGCAAGGCCGAGCTGGAGCGGCTGCAGGCTGAGGCGCAGCAGCTGCGCAAGGAGGAGCGGAGCTGGGAGCAAAAGCTGGAGGAGATGCGCAAGAAGGAGAAGAGCATGCCCTGGAACGTGGACACGCTCAGCAAGGATGGCTTCAGCAAGGTGGGCGGGGCCTGGGCCTGACGGGCAGCGGGTGGGGCCAGGGAGCACTGCGCAGGTCCAGGAATGGACGGATGCGGGCGGAAAGGTGGGTAAGTGCCGGAGGGGAAGAGAGCAGGTGGGGGGCCCGGGCGGTGAGGCACCCCACCAGTACCCCTCCCTCTGATCTGCCCGAAGGCCCCAGTCCGAGACCACACCTGCCACGCCCACGCCACACTGATGTGCACGGCGCCGTCACCGCCTCCGCCGTGGATGGGGTGGGCGTTGCGGCCGCGGCCGGCCCGGCCACGTTCGAGGCGCCCCGCGGCCGCAGCCTCGCCCCAGCCTCCTCCCCTTCTCGCCTCACCACAGAGCATGGTCAACACCAAGCCTGAGCAGGCGGAGGAGGAGTCGGAAGAGGTGAGGGAGCAGAAACACAAAACCTTCGTGGAAAAGTATGAGAAACAGATCAAACACTTCGGTGAGTTGGGCCCAGGCGTGGGCTCCAGGTGGGTGGTGCGCGTCAGGGAGGGCTGGCCCTCTGCGTCCGGGGGGCGCTTGGAGCACCTCGCCGTTGCCTTCTGGCAGGCATGCTGCGCCGGTGGGACGACAGCCAGAAGTACCTGTCAGACAACGTTCACCTGGTGTGCGAGGAGACAGCCAACTACCTGGTCATCTGGTGCATTGACCTAGAGGTGGAGGAGGTGCGTGCAGACACTGCCGAGTCGGGGATTGGGAGGGCCCAAAAGGCTCTGCCTTTTATTTCTCATATTTTTAAAATTGTCTTTTCATCATTCATGTTTGTTCAGAACATTACAGTAGGCATGAAGGGGAAAAGAATGCATTTTTAAACACTGGAGTCTAATATAGGAAGCCATAGCATTATCTGTTAGGGGGAAAAGGGCGTTAGTTTTACATTGAAGTTAAATATTAAGACCAGCGTCCAAGTAAGCCAGGGATAAGATTTAAGTGCAAGTTGTGTTTTCACACAGTGGGGGCTGGGGACAGGAGCCTGCCACTCGGTGACGCTGTCCTCCCTTGGCAGAAATGCGCCCTCATGGAGCAGGTGGCTCACCAGACCATCGTCATGCAGTTCATCCTGGAGCTGGCCAAGAGCCTCAAGGTGGATCCCCGTGCCTGCTTCCGGCAGTTCTTCACCAAGATCAAGGTAGGGAGGTGGTCCTCCTCAGGGATCCAGCCTGCGGGCCACTCGGGGAGGCAGACACGGATCCACTCGGACTCAAGCCCCTGTGATCAGAATCTCATCCATCAGCAGAGGATTAGTCGCGGAGGAGCTGGGTAGTGGGTGGCTCCAGTGGAGATTTGGAAAGCTAAGCTGGCAGGACGTGCTGAAAATCCCAACCTAGGTGAGGGCCGGAGTCATGAGCACCTGTGGGTTTCTTACCTGAACACCTGAAGAGCAGAGCTAGGGGAGATTCAGGGCAGACCGGAGGATGATTGAGGGCAGCTGTGTTGAGTTTGAAGTGCCTTGGAGACTCCACCGGAGGATGTGGAGGAGGTGGGTGCCACGAGTCTGCAGTATAAGGGGACATTCAGTCATATGATTGTAAGTACAGGGGTATAAGGCTAAGCTCAGAGAAGACAGAGGAGGCTAGACAGAGCAGAGGAGAGGCCTGAGCCCCAGAGTACCTGTGATTTAGTTCAGGACCAGCTGTGGGGAGCCCTGGGACGCCATGGGGACCTGCACTGGGAGGGTCCTGGGCTCCCGAGTCTCCCCTGGTGAACACAGTCCCTCCCCTGCAGACTGCCGACCGCCAGTACATGGAGGGCTTCAATGACGAGCTGGAGGCTTTCAAAGACCGCGTTCGGGGCCGTGCCAAGCTGCGCATTGAGAAGGCCATGAAGGAATACGAGGAAGAGGAGCGCAAGAAGCGGCTTGGCCCCGGCGGCCTGGACCCTGTCGAGGTCTACGAGTCCCTTCCTGAGGTGAGGCTCCCAGACCCTGGCAGGTGGCAGGTGGGTTGTCAGCAGGATCCCTGGGACCCAGGCCCTGACCCCGCCCCCTGCACCCACAGGAACTTCAGAAATGCTTTGATGCGAAGGATGTGCAGATGCTCCAAGACGCCATCAGCAAGATGGACCCCACGGTGAGTAACCACACACCCAAGCCCACCTGGTCAGGCAGTGTGTCTCCCCCACCTCCTCTAGGCCTGCTGACCACGTTGCTGCTGGCAGTGCCCCTCCTGGGCTTCTCAAAAGAGCCAGGGAGGTTTTGTCACCGTGTGGCCGGCACACAAGACAGCTAGGCTTCATGCCCCATGCGCTCTCACTTTTGTTGAGCAGCTGCTATGTGCCTAGCATCTAGATTGAGTGTCCCTGTCCCTGTGGGCTGTTTGTGAGCTCACCCAGCTGACTCCACCTTTGCCAGCAACTCGGAGCGGCCCGCTCCACAGTCTCAGTTACCCCATCAAACCAGTATCTCTCAAAAAACATTAACTCACAAAATCCATAAGGAGGGCCAAGTATGTGGTTGGCGCTGGTGAACCTCAGCTCTTTGGAGCAGTAACAGCGCTGGTGGATAAGTACCCTGAGTCTTAATAAACCTCTGTTTAAGCCCCTTCCTGTTGCTTGGCTCACTGGTTGGCCACACTGGTTCCCTCATCTGTAAAATGGATCTAGTTTCTAGACCAGCTCAGGGTTTCTAGAAGCTTCTATGGGGATAAGCATGTAGACCAAGGATCTTCAGAGAGTCTGGCTCAAAGGTTCACTGCCTGTCTGTAAATAAAATTTTGCTGGAACCGCAGCAGCCAGGCTGGTTTATTTTCATCTTGTCTGTAGTTGATTTTGTGCTGCAGCCATATTGAGGTATGATGGAATGAGAGGTTTTGACAGGGACTGCAGGGCCTTCAAGCCAAGTTTGCTGACCCTTGTTCTAGACCTACACTTTTAAAATTTGAGTTGTTCGTACTAAGTTGCTTCAGTCACATCTGACTCTGTGACCCCATGAACTGTAGCCTGCCAAGCTCGTCTCTTCATGGGGTGCTCCAGGGAATAATAGTGGAGTGGGCTGCTGTTTCCTCCTCCAGGGGATCTTTCCGACCTGTGAACTGAACCGGGGTCTCAGGTCTTCTGCATTGGCAGGCAGGTTCTCGACCACTCAGATTCCCAGGTGTCTCAGACAGTAAAGAATCTGCCTGCAGTGCAGGAGACCTGGGTTCCATCCCTGGGTTGGGAAGATCCCCTGGAGAAGGGAATGGCTACCCACTCTGGTATTCTGGTCTGGAGAATTCCATGGATTATATAGTCCATGGGGTCGCAAAGAGTCACACATGACTGAGCAGCTTTTACTTCACTTCTTTACCACTAGTTCCACCTGGGAAGTTAAATTTGAATTAAAGTTAAGTAAAATTCAGGGACTTCTCTGGTGGTCCAGTGGCTAAGACTCCACGCTCCCAGTGCAGGGAGCCCAGGTTTGATCCCTGGTGAGGGAACTGGATCCCACATGCCACAACTAAGACTCAGCTCAGCCAAATAAATGTATTTAAAAAATAGATGAAGTAAAATTTCAAGCTCCATCCTTGCTTTGCACCAGTCACATTCGAAGTACTCAGTAAGCACCCATGTCTGGTAGCTGCCATGTTGGAGAGCACAGATTACAGACGAAGATTACAGTTCACCCTCTTCCCAGACAGCTCTGATGTAGAAAGAGCAGAAAGCCGGCTTGGGGATGTGCAGGGGACGGGGGTGCCACCACCAGGCGGCAGCCCAGCCTCACCCACCCACCCTTCTCCCCACAGGACGCGAAGTACCACATGCAGCGCTGCATCGACTCAGGCCTCTGGGTCCCCAACTCCAAGCCCAGCGAGGCTAAGGAGGGGGAGGAGGCAGGTCCTGGGGAGCCCTTGCTGGAAGCCACCTCCAAGTCAGGCGACGAGAAGGATGTCAGCGCGTGACCTGCCCCGGCCGCTGCAGGCCCCTGTGCGCCCCTTTTCAGAAAACAAAAATAGATGCCATCTCCCCAGGTCCGGGCTTCCTCCGCTTTTGCTGCTCCCCCACCTAGCCCGGAGGGGCCCCCTATGCCCCTTCCACTGTCCCCCTCTCCCCCAGCCCTCATCCAAGTCTTTGCTTTGAGTCAAAGGGGCTTCACTGCCTGCAGCCCCCCATCAGCATTAAGCCAAAGGCCCGGGGATCCAGGGAGGGGCAGAGGTTGCCAGGTTGGTCCATGGGGTGGGAGTGGCTCCCCAGCCAAGGGGCCTGCTCCAGTCACTGGGCTCTGTTTTCACTGTTCGCCCGCGTCAAGTCTTCTATATGGTAAACAACAATTATCTTCCAATAAAGGATTTCAGCTGCTCTGTGGGGCATCACGAGGGCTGTGGGCACAGCTCTTCTCAGGGGGGTGGGAAGGGACCTGTGAGTGTTGGCAGTTGGGCCCATGACACCCCTGGCTTTGCCCTCCAGCAAATGGGCTGTGTCCCCCATACACACTCCAGGCTCTTCCATCACCTGGAACCCTTCCTCAGGTCACCTTTGGATCAGAGCTCTCACCCTACCACCTATAGTGAAGTCTCTGGCTCATCCCATTCCCCTAAGCCCCTCCCATTATCCATTTGGGAGCATCGCCCTCCACTGTGTCTCACCTTCCACGGGACCAGCTCTGCCTCCAAGATTGATCTTGAGTCTGTCCACTGCCCTTCATTCTCCACCCTGGTCCAGGACCTGTCACCTCTGGCCTGGACCCCTGTGCCCAGCCTCCTCTCTGTCTCTTCCACCCTCACAGGACCCCAACAGGCAGGCAGAGAGCGCCTATGAACACGAGTCCCAGCACATCCTGCCCCAGAGCAGAAGCCTAAGTTCTTGCAACTCACTGGGGCCTGTACCATCTGCCTGGTCCCCTCCCTGCCCTCATCACCTTGTGGCCTCCCTGCTCCTTGAGCACTTTAAGCTTCTCTTATCAGTGTGACCTTGAGCAGCTTAATCAGCCTCAGCATTCATCTCTGTATAGTGATAGAAATGTTGGTGCCTTCTTCCCAGGGTTGTGATGAGGAGTGAGAGAGGATGAGCAGGTGCGCATAGCGCCTGGTAGATGCTCAAGACCTGGGCCCTGGCATGTCCCTGTCCCTCACCCTGAACACCCTTCCCTGCAGTCTTCCTCTACAAAGTAATATCTGGGCCCCAGGAAAGACTTAAAGAATAATATAAACAAGGACACAGCCTTTAAGACATGAAGTGATCGAGAATCCAGTTGAAGCCCAGTACCCATCTCTTCTGGGGGACACCACCACCTGGCCGGTGCTTCTCAGTCTGACCAGAGCTCTGGTACCTTCTCCCGGAAGCTTCCTTGACTTCTGAGTCATCCCTCACATCCAGCCATGTTGCTTCTTCACCTGCCTGGCTTTGCCAACCTGTGTATTGCTGTCTCTTTTATGCTGTGAGCACCACCCGGACACAAATGGAGTCTTGGTCCTAAAATGATGCCAGCAACCCTCACAGATTCTGGCCCTCAGTGAATGCCTTTGTGCCCAAGGTGATTGCCACCAGAGGGCAATAGTGAACTGCAAACAAGTGTTGCCTGATGCTTTTCATAGAGATTAAAAAGACAGAGACTTCCCTGGTGGTCCAATGGTTGGGACTCTCTGCTTCCAGTTGGGGCGGGGGAGATGGGATGGATTCAATCCCTGGTCCGGGAACTAAAATTCCATATGCCACATACATGGCTGAAAAATAAAGATTTTTAAAGTATTTAAAAATGGCAAGTGGGGGATTGGAGGATTGGGGAGACCCTCCTAAACCTAGTTTATCTGAGATCATTTCAAAATTACGAACTTTTTAATTCTTTACCACAAAAACTTTCAGAGGTAGAATCTGTATTTCTGGTATTTCCTTTCACCTCGGCCTCCAGTACAACTCAGCACTGCTGTTACTGATGCTTGACTTAAAGTTTCAATATTTTGTTCATCATGGATTTTTTTTCACATTAATGGTGTTTTTGGAAAATATTACATTAAAATATTTATCTTGATTACTGAGTTGGTGACCTCTTTGCTTTCATGCCACATGTACCTCACCCTAGCACTGTTTAACATTTAAAACATCAAATGATATTGAGATACACAGTAAAGGGTCTTCCCTGGCAGTCCAGTGGTTAAGACTCTGGGCCTACACTGCAGGGGGTGTAGGTCCCATCTCTGGTTGGGGAACCAAGATCCCACGTGCCCCATTTCCTTTGTGGCTCAGTGGTAAAGAATGCCTGCTAATGCAGGAGACTAGGGTTCAATCCCTGATACAGGAAGATTGATCGGGCACGACGTGGAGCAACTAAGCCCATGCACCACAGCTACTGGGCCTGTGCTCTAGAACCTGGGAACCGCAACTACGGCGCCCAGGTGCTGAAACTGCTGAAGCCAGTACACCTAGAGCTTGTGCTCTGCAGCGAGAGAAGCCCAGGCAGCGCAACTGGAGAGCAGCCCCTTGCTTGCTGCAACTAGAGGAAAGCCCACACAGCAACAAGGACCCAGCACAGCCACACACACACACACACACAAAAAAAGTCCCACATGCCGCAAGTCAGGGCCAAAAAAACAAACCCTGGTTCCCTGCCCCCAACCACAGAAACCCATTGTCTCTGGTGTCTTGTGACTTCTTCCAGGGTTTTTCTTTGTAAGATCAAATGTAATCTTATCCCTTCCGTTCCTTTCTACACAAAGCAGAACACACTGCAGTCAGTGACGCATCTTCCTTTTTTCATTGAACCCTGTGACCCCGCAGATCTTTTCGTATCAGTCCATCAGAACTTCCTCATTCTTTCTACTCTGGTAGTCTGTGCTCATCTCAGCATTTATTTCACACAGTTTTTTTGAATTAACGCTTGCCGGTTTGTTCGTCTACTTTTACAAGCAACGCAGAGAGGAATACCCTCCTGCCCCACTGCTCACAAGGGCAGGCATCCTACCTAAAGAGTAAGCTCCCAGAAGCAAGATTGGCTGAGTCTTAGCAGCAAACAGAATCCCACCCAAATGTTTAACTAAACAAAATGTAATGACTTCCCTAGCGGTACAGCAGATAAGAAGCCTTCCCAGGTGGCTCAGTGGTAAAGAATTTGCCTGCCAAGTAGAAGACCTGGGTTCAATCCCTGGGTCAGGAAGATCCTCTGGAGAAAGAAATGGCAACCCATTCCAGTATTCTTGCCTGGGAAATCTCATGGACAGAGGAGCCTGGCGGGCTACATTCCATGAGGTCACAAAGAATCCAGCATGACTTAGTGACTAAACAACAGTGGATAAGAATCTGCTTGCCAATGCAGGGGTCATCAGTTCAATTCCTGATCCAGGAATATCCCACAAGCAGAGGAGCAGCTAATCCTGTGCGCCACAACTACTGAGCCCCTGCGCCTAGGGCCCATGCTCTGCACAGGAAAAGCCACTGCAATGGGAAGCCCACCCGCTGCAACGGAAGAGTAGCCCTGGATCGCCACAAATAGGGAAAGTCCACACGCAAAACGAAAACTCAGTGCAACCAAAAATAAATAAATATATATATATTCACATATATATATTTTAAAGTGTAATGATGTGAGTGGGGTAGGAGGACCAACAGAGTGGATTCATTTTCTGGAGCTGCTGTAACAAATCTTCAAAGATGGCAAAGATGGGGACTTCCCTGGCTGTCCAGTGGCTAAGGCTCTGATCTGCTAATGCAGAGGGGCTCAGGTTCGATTCCTGGTCAGAGAACTAGATCCCATATGCCACAGGTAAAGATCTCATATGCTGCAACTAAGACCCTGTGCAACGAAGTAAACAAATTCCTACCCCCGCCTCAAAAAAAAAAAAAATGACAAAGATGACATCAACCATGTCACTCTGACCTCTTTTTCTGCTTTCCTCTTTCATTTGTAAGACCTTTTTTTAAAAAAAAAATGTATGTTTTTTATTTTTATTTACTTATTTATTTTTGGTTCTGCTGGGTCTTCATTGCTGTGAGGCTTTTTTCTAGTTGTGGCAAGTGGGGGCTACTCTCTAGTTGTGGTGCCCGGGCATCTCTTTTTGTGGAGCACAGGCTCTAGTCACACAGGTTTCAGTAGCTGTAGCACGTGGGCTCAATAAGGACTTCTGTGATTACCTGGAATCCACTAGGCTCATCTCCCTATCTTTTTTTTTTTTCTTTCTTTTTTTTTTTTTTAACATAGAATGATTCAGGTATTTGCATATCACCTTTGTGCAGGGGCCAGGCTAATCTTCTCTCTATCTTTCCAATTTTAGTATACACGCTGCTGAAGTGAGCTTGCTAATCTTTTTTTTGGCCACGTCACGGGGCATTCGAGATCTTAGTTTCCTACTCAGGGATGGAAACTGCAGCCTCTACAGTGGGAGCAAAGAGTCTCAACCACTGGACCACTGGGGAAATCCTCATTTAACTACTTTGAGGGGGTACAGTTCAGTGGTGTTAAGTATGAGAAATTCTGTACCCATTAAACATTTAACTCCCCACTCGTGAAATATCTGTAATTTCGTGCCTGGCTTATTTAACTCAGCATAGAATTTTCAAGATTCATCCACGGACGAGTGTGTGTCAGAAGGTCTCTCTCTCTCTTTTTTTTTAAAGGCTCTATAATATAACATTGTAGAATACATCACAGTATGTCCATCCATTCATCCACTGATGGACACTTGGGTTGCGTCCACTTCTTGGCCGCTGTGAATAATGCTGCTATGAACTCTGGACGTGCAGGGACCTCCCTGGTGGTCCAGGGACTGAGACTCTGAGTTTCCAATACAGGGGGCCTGGGTTCAATCCCTGGCCAGGGAACTAGGTCCCCCATGCCACAACTGAGACCCCAACACAGTCAAACAAACAACCGTTTTTTTAAAAAACATGGCAGATTCATGTCAATGTATGGCAAAACCAATACAATACTGTAAAGTAAAAAATAAATAAATAAATAATAAAACCATGGATGTACAAGTATCTTTCTGAGTTCCTGCTTTCTTTGCATATACACCCAGAAGTGCAATTGCTGGATCACATGTTAATCATTTTTGAGGAACCACTAAACCATAAGCAAGTTTTGAATTCAGTAATGAGTTGGATGTCGGGAGCCTGGAAGCAGAGTGGGGACTTGTCCTCAAACCCATTTTGTGCCTCTTTGATTTAGAAACTTGTGAATGAATTACTTATTTAAAAAGAATTATCTAAAATAATTTTTAAAAACCATTGAAAGGAAAAGAAGAGCAGGATCAGCTTGTTTCCTGGAGCCACTGAAAACACAAAATTGGAACTCATATAACTATCCACGGCATATTAAAGTGTATCATGGGGCTTCCCTAATGGCTCAGTGGTAAAGAATGCCCCTGCCAATGCAGGAGACGAGGGTTGGATCCCTGGGTTGGGAACATCCCCTGGAGGAGGAAATGGCAACCCACTCCAGTATTCTGGCCTGGAATATTCCATGGACAGAGGAGCCTAGTGGGCTACACAGTTCATGGGATTACAAAAGAGTTGGACATGACTGAGCGAATGCACTTACACACACAATGTGTACAACGCTGCATGATAGAGCAGAGAAGCTAAAGAGAGTGATTCACACCTAGATGGATGAAATCGTGAACAGGAACTCCAATGAACAAGCAAGTTAGGGGGCCCAACAGATAGATAGGCATTACATCAAGTCCAAGGACAGTGTCTCCTCCAGACCTTGGCCTCAGCTCTTCCCCCTGCCTGGTACACCCTGCCCTGACATCCATGTGGCTCCACCTCAGCTCCCACAGATCAGAAAGATGGAGCTAGAACCCCCAGACCTCCAATGACGTCGTCTCCTTCCTTGCTTTGCTTTTTCTGTAACATGTCACCATCTGCTACGCTATATGTTTTTATTTGTTTATCCTCATTCTTGGCTGTTGTCCCACCTAAACGTGCAGGGAATTTTATCTACTCTCTACTCTGTTCCCAGGACCTAGAATTGGGCTGAGCATACAGTAGGTGCTCAAGAGGTATGTACTGATGAAATGAAAAGCAACCGTTCCTCATTGCTTTAGAAGGTGGAAGAGGAAACATCCACTTCCCTCCAGGAATGAAAACAGAGAGTGGAACTCTGAGACCCGCCATGGGCTTGATGCTGTTTTGTTTTTTGACCTGAGTGGATTGAATACAAATTTTTGCTTAAGTTTTAGAAAATTGAGATATAATCAATACAGAACATTTATGTTACTTTCAGGAACAACATAAGGATTTGATGTCTGTATACCTTGTGAAGTGATCACCACTATAAATCCAGTTCACATCCATCACCATACAGAGATACCCATTTTTTTTCTTGTGATGAGAACTTTTAACATCTTCCATCTTCTTCTTGTTGCTGTTTGGTAGCTCAGTCCTGTCTGATTCTTTTGACCCCATGGATTGCAGTACGCCAGGCTTCCCTGTCTTTCACCATCTCCCGGAGTTTGCTCAAACTCATGTCCATTGAGGCAGTGACCCCATCCAACCATCTCATCCTCTGTTGCCTACTTCTCCTCTTGCCCTCAATCTTTCCCAGCATCAGGGTCTTTTCCAGTGAGTCAGCTCTTTGCATCAGGTGACCAAAGAATTGGAATTTCAGCTTCAGCATCAGTCCTTCCAATGAATATTCAGGATAGCAACTTTCAAATATACAATAAAGTATTATTAATCATCACACTGTACAGTACATCCACAGGACTTAGTTATTTTATAACTGGAAGCTTGTACCTTTTGACCGCCTTTGTCCATTTCACCAACACCATTTCTTGCTGATTTAAAAAAAAATTTATTTCTTTATTTGGCTGTGTCTGGTCTTGGTTGTGGCACGTGGGATTTGTAGTTGCAGCATGGGGGATCTAGTTCCCTGACCCGGATTAAACTAGGGCCCCCTGCATTAGGAGCATGGAGTCTTAGCCACTAGACCACTAGGGAAATCCCAGGAATTTCCTTTCCTTTTCTTTTCTAAAACTTTAAAAATATTTCACTTATTTATTTTTTATTTATTTTTGGTTGTGCTCGGTCTTCATTGCTGTTCGGGCTTTTCTCTAGTTGTGGTACACGGACTTCTCATTGCAGTGGCTTCTCCTGTTGCAAAGTAATGTCTGTGCTTTTGAATATGCTATCTACGTTGGTCATAACTTTTCTTCCAAGGAGTAAGCGTCTTTTAATTTCATGCCTGCAGTCACCATCTGCAGTGATTTTGGAGCCCAGAAAAATAAAGTCTGACACTGTTTCCACTGTTTCCCCATCTATTTCCCATGAAGTGATGGGACCGGATGCCATGATCTTCGTTTTCTGAATGTTGAGCTTTAAGCCAACTTTTTCACTCTCCTCTTTCACTTTCATCAAGAGGCTTTTTAGTTCCTCTTCACTTTCTGCCATAAGGGTGGTGTCATCTGCATATCTGAGGTTATTGATATTTCTCCCGGCAATCTTGATTCCAGCTTGTGTTTCTTCCAGTCCAGCGTTTCTCATGATGTACTCTGCATAGAAGTTAAATAAGCAGGCTTGACGTACAATATACAGCCTTGACGTACTCCTTTTCCTATTTGGAACCAGTCTGTTGTTCCATGTCCAGTTCTAACTGTTGCTTCCTGACCTGCATACAGGTTTCTCAAGAGGCAGGTCAGGTGGTCTGGTATTCCCATCTCTTTCAGAATTTTCCACAGTTTATTGTGATCCACACAGTCAAAGGCTTTGGCATAGTCAATAAAGCAGAAATAGATGTTTTTCTGGAACTCTCTTGCTTTTTCCATGATCCAGTGGATGTTGGCAATTTGATCTCTGGTTCCTCTGCCTTTTCTAAAACCAGCTTGAACATCTGGAAGTTCATGGTTCACGTATTGCTGAAGCCTAGATAGCATATTCAAAAGCAGAGATATTACTTTGCCAACAAAGGTCCATCTAGTCAAGGTTATGGTTTTTCCAGTAGTCATGAGAGTTGGACTGTGAAGAAGGCTGAGCGCTGAAGAATTGATGCGTTTGAACTGTGGTGTTGGAGAAGACTCTTGAGAGTCCCTTGGACTGCAAGGAGATCCAACCAGTCCGTTCTGAAGGAGATCAGCCCTGGGATTTCTTTGGAAAGAATGATGCTAAAGCTGAAACTCCAGTGCTTTGGCCACCTGATGTGGAGAGCTGACTTATTTGAAAAGACCCTGATGCTGGGAAAGATTGTGGGCAGGAGGAGAAGGGGACAACAGAGGATGAGATGGTTGGATGGCATCACCGACACAATGGACATGGGTTTGGGTGGACTCCTGGAGTTGATGATGGAGAGAGAGGCCTGGCATGCTGCGGTTCATGGGGTTGCAGAGTCGGATACGACTGAGCGACTGAACTGAACTGAATTTTTGGATGCCTGAAATATTTCACACTAAAATAGTTCTGGGGAATTCCCTGCTGGTCCAGTGGTCAGGAAGTGCTTTCATTGCCACGAGCCAGATGTGATCCCTGATCAATGGGAATGCACTCCAGTATTCTTGCCTGGGAAATTTCATGGACAGAGGAGCCTGGTGTGCTATCGTCCATGGGGTCAAAAAAACAGTCAGACACGACTCAGCAACTAAGTGACAACAATGACACACAACTAAGATCCTACAAGCTGCGTGGCATGGGGGTAAAAATCTACACATAGTGCAAAAGAAAGATCTCTAAGAAATATTGTGCAATAAAGACGATAATAGCACTTGGTCTGCACCTGGCTCTGTTTTAAATTCTTTGCTTGTTTGGGTGCATGCTCAGTCCTGTCTGACTCTTTGTGACCCCATGGACTGTAGCCCACCAGGCTCCTCTGCCCCTGGGATTTTCCCAGGCCAGAAAACTGGAGTGGGTTGCCATTTCCCCCTCCAGGGGATCTTCCCGACCCGAGGCTCCCATATCCCCTGCACTGGCGGGTGGATTCTTTATCACTGAGTCACCAGGGAAGCCCCCTTTCTTCTGGAAACCAGCACAAAACGAACTTGCCTGTGGCTCCTCATGAGAAAGTTTAAGAGGCCATGTATTCACACATACACAGAGAAGGGTGTGGAGTTTCCTTAGAGGGATTCTAAACCCATCTCAAGGTTATTTGGGGGAGGAGGCTGACTGTTCCCTGAACCCTCCCATTCAAAAAGACACAAAGGGATTTTTGCTTTTAATTTATTAGCCCTTGACTTTTCCCAGGCTTGGTGGGAGCTCTAGGAAGGTCCCAGAAGACCGCTGAGTCTAGGGAATCCCCCCGTTCTAGCTTCCTCCTAAAAAAAACCCACTGGGGCAGGGTGACTAGTTGTCTCAAGTTTAGCCTGGAAAGTCCCTGGTCTGGGAACTCCCCCTCACTTCTAGGCAAACCCCCATAGTTGGTGGGGTAACCCAGAGCTTCTGTGCTGGGTCTGGACCCCCACTGTGATGTAGGAATTCAGCAAAGAGATCACAGGCATGAGGGGCTGCCTGTGAGCTTTGCCAGTGGTGTCCGTGGCCTCTTTCCTCTCCAGCTGTCAAGCAGTGTGCTGGTCCCACTTTAAAAGAACCTGAGGGACTTCCCTGGCAGTCCAGGGGCTAAGACCCCAAACTCCCAATGCGGGGGACCTGTGGTTGGTCCCTGGTCACAGAGCTTCCCTAGTGACTGTAAAGAGTCCGCCTGCCTGGGTCGGGAAGATCCCCTGGAGAAGGTAATGGCAACCCACTCCAGTATTCTTGCCTGGGAAATCCCATGGACAGTGTAGCCTGGCAGGCTACAGTCCATAGGGTCACAAAGAGTGGGACACAACTGAGCAACTAACACTTTCAGGAACTAGGTACCACATGAGGCAACTAAGACTGGGCACAGCCAAATAAATTAAATTAAATTAAATAAATAAACATTAAAAAAAATCTGAGAGAGCTCAAAAAATTCTTAGCACCTAGGCCTGGGCCCAACTGGCATCCAGGCTGGGAAAATGCAAACTATTATTAGAGTTTATTGTTATGACTGTGTTTATTACTATTATTGTTATTGGGCTTCCCTGGTGACTCAGATAGTAAAGAGTCTGCTTGCAATGCAGGAGACCCAGGTTTGACCCCTTGGGTCAGGAAGATCCCCTGGCAAAGGAAATGGCAACCCACTCCAGCATTTTTGCCTGGGAAATCCTATAGACAGTGGAGCCTGGCGGGCTACAGTCCATGGGGTTGCAAAGAGTCAGGCACAACTGGAGAGCTAATATTTTCACTTTCATTGATGGTATTAATCACCCCACCTGACAATTCCTGTTGGTCTGGTCTCTGGGCCCAGCAGCGTGATGGGTCTCATCACGCTGGGGCTGGCTGTTGAAGAATCTGGCCCACTCCATTTCCTGCTATTGCGCAGTGCTAGTAGCAAAGAGGAAGCCGAGGTGGAAGGCCAGGGCCAGCTCTTCCCGAGTGGGGCAGGACAGTTGCCCAGGGCCTAGATGTCTCTGGAGATTATTCACTCCACTAGCTTTTTGGCACCTAAGGGTGCCAGGCACCATTACAGGTCCGGAGGACACCGTAGGGAACCACACAGATCCCACTCTTTTGTGGAGCTGACATTCTAGAATGGAAGTCAGGCCTTAAATAATCAGTGCTCAAAGAAAGTTCCAGTGAAGTAGACTATCACAAAGGCACTAAGCAAATGTAGCTGGTGAAGGAAACAGGAAACAGGCTTGTAGATTCAGAATGAGTAGCTTCTGGGAGGGCTGAGGGTTCTGGGCCTGGGTATTTGGTTTGTTGTTGTTCTCATTTAAACACTGGGCCTACAGTGTGGGCTTCCCTGGTGGCTCAGAGGTTAAAGTGTCTGCCTGGAATGCAGGAGACCCGGGTTTGATCCCTGGGTTGGGAAGATCCCCTGGAGAAGGAAATGGCAACCCACTCCAGTACTCTTGCCTGGAGAATCCCATGGAGGGAGGAGCTTGATAAGCTACAGTCCATGGGGTCCCAAAGAGTTGGACACGACTGAGCGACTTTACTTACTTACTTACTTTACAGCATGTGCTAGTCACTCAGTCATGTCTGACTCTTTGTGACCCCGTGGACTGTAGCCCCCAGGCTCCTCTGTCCATGAGATTTCCCAGGCAAGAATATTGGAGTGGGTTGCCATTTCCTTTTCCAGGGCCTATAGTGAAGCTCATGAAAATTTTCTTTCTTCTTCTTCTTTTGTAAAATATTTATTTTCTTGGCTGTGCCAGGTCTTAGTTGCTGCATGCGGGATCTTTGTCAAGGAATGTGAAATCTTTAATTGTGGCTTGTGCATTTGGGAGTGTAGAGTCTTAACCACTGGACCACCATGGAGGTCCCAAAGTTTTCTTAAAAAAAAAATTTTTTTTTAATTTTAGGATTTCCCTGGTGGTCCAGGGGTTAAGAATACACCTGCCAATGCAGGGGACACGGATTCAGTCCCTGGCAGGGAAGATTCCTTGTGCTGCAGAACAACTAAGTCCATGAGCCACAGCTACTGAGCCTGAGCTGTTTTCAATATAGCAGTGTGTACATATCATTTCCAAACACCCAGTCTATCCCTCCCCTCAACACTTCCCCTTAGAACCATAAATTCCTTCTCTTAAGTCAGTGAGTCTGTTTCTGTTTTGTAAATATGTTCGTTTGTATCTTTCTTCTTTTTTTTAAGATTCCAGCTATATTCCACATATTTTCCAAGGGCTTCCCTGTGGCTCAGATGGTAAAGAATATCCCTGCAATGAGGGAGACCTAGATTCAGTCCCTGGGTTGGGAAGATCCCCTGGAGGAGAGCATGGCAACCTACTCCAGTATTCTTGCCTGGAGACTCCCCATGGGCAGAGGAACCTAGCGGGCTACAGCCCATGGGGGTCACAAAGAGCTGGACACGACTGAGCGACTAAGCACAGCACACATATAAGGGATATCATATATCTGTCTTTTTCTATCTGACTTACTTCACTGAGTACGATCATCTCCAGATTTAGCTATGTCACCTCATTAGCATAAACTCAGGTATGGTTGCACAGGTTTATTATAAAACACAAAAGATGTTCTTTTCACCTCTATCAGTCCAGATATTGGAAAGGTTTTAGGAGCTCTGAGCCAGGGACTAAAGCCAAATGCTACAGTGAAACACGATACTATCACCTCTCGCTCAGGAAGTTTCAAGAGTTGTCGAAGTTTTGTGCCAGGAATTAGGGATGAAGATCAACATATATTTCTTCTTATATCACTTTGATGGGTCAAAGTTCTCAGGCTCATCTTTTATTTTATTTTAATTTTTTGGCTGCCTTGTGCAGCATGCAGGATCTCAGTTCCCCAACCAGACTGAAACTTTGCCATCTGCACTGGGAGTTTGAAGTTTTAACCACTGGACCGCCAGGGAAGTTCCCTTCTCAGGCCCATCTGTGTCTGCCCAATATTCTCATTCCAAACCTCTGGGACCCCCTCCTCCCCAGTCAGTGCTCTCATCTTTGCATAAGAGATCCTTAGCATTTACAGTGAAAGTGTAAAAAAAATAAAATAAAAATAAAGTAAAAGTGTTAGTCTCTCGGTCACGTCGGACTCTTTTCGACCCCATGAACTGTAGCCCACCAGGCTCCTCTGTCCTTGGGATTTTCCAGGCCAGAATACTGGAGTGGGTACCTTCTTCTCCAGGGGATCTTCCCGACCCAGGGATCAAACCCAGGTTTCCTGCATGACAGGCAGATTTTTTACCATCTGAGCTGCCAGGTTAGCATTTAAATGGTGTTACAATGCTGTAACCCATACAATCAGGCTCTGAGCCTGATCACTCATATCTATAAAGGATAAGCGATTGTGCTCAGATGCTCACAAATGCTGTGGGCCGTGCAGGGAGGCCAGAGGTGGGGTGGGCGGGGCAGGGGGAGGAGTCTCAGACCCTGATAGAAGCGACTTCATTGGTTCGGGAGAGTGATGGGACTGGACCAAGTGGGGTGAGATTTTGCTGATGAACCAAAGATGGGTGTGAGAGAAATGTGAGATTTCTTTTCTGCATTTTGATTTTTGTTGTTGGTTTTTTGGGTTTTGTTTTTGCCGCACCATGGGTCATGTAGGATCCTAGTTCTCCACAGGGATTCCACCCCCAGCAATGGAAGCACAGAGTGCCAATCACTGGACCCCCAGGGAAATCCTTCCTGAGATTTTCTGAAAATTTTTTCCTTGAACTAACCAATATTTCTATATTTCTCTTGAGTTCTTCCATAGGTGGGCTGAGCAAACACAAGAAAATATAATACATTCTTTTTATTCTATATATTCTTTTTCTTTTGTCAGGCGAGTGTATGCTCCTCGGTTTTGTTTCGTCACAACAAAGATTTGGAGTGACGGACATTAAAGCCCTCGGCGTGTCACAGATCGTGTTATAGCTCTTAGACAAATCAGTGTTACAGCTCTATTTTACTTAGATAATAACAGGAAAATCCATCCTCCAGACGTGAAGCATGTTGACCCAAAGTGGCGAAGCAAAGAGCGCCTCAGCGCACGTGCAGAGGGGGTGGTGTGCAGAGAGCCCCAGCCCTTGGCTCCTCTTTTTAAGTACCCCCAACCCCCCAGACCTGCCCTATGTAAACTGGGCCAGCCAGGAGTGCTGTCTGTTCTACCTGAAGTCCTCACTCTGGTCCTCAGACCTTCCTTTGTTCTATTTTCGCGTGCTTTTCTCTTCCTTATCTTTTAGCCACCGCCATTCTGGACTCCTTTTCCCTATTCTAACTACCTAACACTTTCTTTCTGGCCATGCCACTCAGCATGTGGGGCCTTAGTTCCCTGGCTAGTGATCAAACCAGGACCGGTGAAGGCAGGGAGCCTTAACCACTGGATCACCAGGAAAGTCCTATTCTATATGTTCTATATATTTCATTCTCTGTTAGGAAATATACAGACACTCCGGAGATGTCGCCATATCAGTACAGAATTCTGCTTTTTATTTTTTTCCCAGCTGCAAATGATTCTCTTGTCAGAGTGAATCACTATTAATTCCCCAATCCCCAAGTTCCCAGCAGTCACTATCCTCCAGGCTCTAGGCTAAGTTTCTGTTTACAACTTCACATTGAATCTCCATAGCTGCCCTGTGAAAAAGGGTCTGTTTCCCCCGCTGTTTTCTCAGACTGAGAAGAGTAGTCACATGCTCTTGGCCACAGCTGTTACAGCTCCAACTTCAGAATTAAACCTGGCTCTGCCCTTTGGTGCTTTGGGACCTGGAAAAACTCCTCAGTTCAGTTCAGTTCACTCAGTCGTGTCCGACTCTTTGCGACCCCATGAATTGCAGCACTCCAGGCTTCCCTGTCCATCACCAACTCCTGGAGTTCACTCAAACTCACGTCCATCGAGTCCGTGATGCCATCCAGCCATCTCATCCTCTGTCATCCCCTTTTCCTCCTGCCTCCAATCCCTCCCAGTATCAGAGTCTTCCAATGAGTCAACTCTTTGCATGAGGTGGCCAAAGTACTGGAGTTTCAGCTTTAGCATCAGTCCTTCCAAAGAGCACCCAGGACTGATCTCCTTCAGAATGGACTGGTTGGATCTCCTTGCAGTCCAAGGGACTCTCAAAAGTCTTCTCTAACACCACAGTTCAAAAGCATCAATTCTTCGGTGCTCAGCTTTCCTCAGCCTCTGTTAAAGAAAAATTTATACTGACACTTGTTAAAAGTCGTTAACTAAACTTTTAGGTGGCGTTTCGGGGGGTGGGGTCAGTTCCGAAGATCACCAGTCCTCCTTTATGTCTTGGTGCAGAAAAGAATTCAGCAAAAGTCAGAGTGATGGATACCAAGTGATTTATTAGAATACAGTGCTTGTAAAGCTTACCAGTGGGCAGGTGAGAGGGTGCAGAGCCCCTCAACTTAGTGGGCTACAGTTTTATAATCAAAGGAAAAGTGGGGAGAAGGGAAAGGCCGCTTTCTTCCTCATTCTTTTTTAAAATCATATATTTTATCATTATTATTTTTTAATTTATGTATTTATTTGGCTGCGCCTGGTCTTAGTTGCCACACACAGGCCCTTTTAGTTGCAGCACCCAGGATCTAGTTCCCCAACCTGGGATCGAACCTGGGCCCGAAGCACTGGGAGTGCAGAGTCTTACCCACTGGACCACCAGCAAAGTCCCACTTCCTCATTCTTGAGTAGGTGTTGTGCTTTGATCATCAGCTCCTCCTCCAGACTGGGCAGGGATGTTTTCTTGTCCCCACATGGTTAAGCTGAAAGTCATAACATAATGGAAAAATTATTTCAGGTTTCAGTACAATGAGGATATTTACTTTGAAATGTCACTTTCCCATAAATTATTGTTTTCATGTGTGCAGAAAGCATGTCCTAGAACTTGCTGAGCTCCCTGGGAAGGCTGTGGGTCTCCTACTGCCATTGTTTTATTGTTTTGGAGCTGGCCTCATGTTTGCAGTGCATGCTTTGTGGTTAAGCAAACCTGTTTTCTTAAGTGGCCATTAACTTACTGGGGTCTCCCATATTTTTTCTACTTACAATCCCCTAGTGGGATTAACTATTTAATCACCTACTTTGTCCCTTATCATAAATGGTACAGATGAACTTATTTTCAAAGCAGAAATAGAGACACAGATATAGAAAATAAACACGGATACTAAGGGGGTAAAGAGGGTAGGATGAATTGGGAAACTGGGATTAGTTATTGCTAGATAATAATAAGAACCTACTGTAGAGCACAGATAACTCTACTCAATGCTCTGTGGTGATCTAAATGGGACGGAAATCTAAAAAAGAGGGAATATATGTATACGCATAACATTCACTTTGCTGTACAGCAGAAACTAACACAACTCTGACAAGCAACTCTACTCCAATTAAAAAAACACACACACTGTCAACTGGGACAAAAAAAAAAAGCACAACATAAAAGCTGAGAGTTATATTTTATTTGGCAGACAAACTGAGGACTGAAGTCTGGGACACAGCATCTCAGATAACTCTGAGAGATTGCTCTGAAGAGGTGAGGGGGGAGCCAGGATATATTCAAGCTTTTACAACAAGGTTATTGTTAATTAAAGAAAATCAGATATCTCAAGTTAAAGAGTTTAGTGCTTTTCTATGTACGGGAAGATGCAAGAGTCTGGGCTCACTGAAATCATTCCTTTGACAGGTACCTCAGCTGACCTGCGCTTTCTCATCCTCAGTCTCTTCATGGTGCATCTCTGCAAGGGTGGCTGCAGTAACTTCCTAGGTGGCGCTTGTGGAAAAGAACTCACCTGCCTGTGCAGGTTTCTTAAGAGGTTCGGGTTTGGTTCCTGGATCAGGAAGATCCCCTGGAGGAGGGCATGGTAATTCACTCCTGTATTCTGGCCTGGGAAACCCACGGACAGACAGGCTTTAGGGTTGAAAAGAGTTGGACATGATTGAAGTAGCATGCACCCATGCATTGCAGTGACTGATGGGTGGGATGGTGGGCATCCTGTTTCTATCCTGAGTTCCTCAGGGCTCACCATCTGTGCGGCTGTAACGCTGATCTCTGATAGCCTCCACCTACAGTGGTTTGAGGCAGGGTTTCGGTTCCCCAGCCAGAGATTGAAGTCAGCCTGAGGCAGTAAGAATGCTGAATTCTCACCACTAAGACCCTCAGGCCCTGGCCTGTCAAGTGTGTAGAAATTAATTTCCACATAGAGACAGGAAGTAGTGAAACAAGTAGTGATTATTAGGAAGGAAAAAGAGTATGTGTGGATAGACACAGAGGCAGGCTCAGAGACAGAGTCACACCCTTATGGTAGGTTGAATCACTTTTATGGGGCATGTCTTCCAGTTTTCCTTTGGCCAATTATCTTTCTTTGCCTGGTTCTGAGTACATATTTGGTTTATCTCAGTGTCCTCCCATGTGTGCATGCATGTCTTAGCCAAGATGGATTCCAGTGAAGAGCCCTATGGGTAGGCTGACATCACTTACTATGAGGTGACACCCCCTCCTTTTTGACCTCCAAGGAGCCTTTCTGTGCATGTATAGTCGGGGTCTCCTTGACTTGTTCAGTCACCAGGTCGTGTCTGACTCTCTGTGACTCCATGAATTGCAGCATGCCATGCTTCCCTGTCCTTCACTCTCTCTAAGAGTTTGCTCAAATTCATGTCCATCGAGTCGATGATGCCATCCAACAGTTTTAGCCTCTGTCACCCCTTCTCCTCTTGCCCTCAGTCTTTCTCAGCATGACAGTCTTTTCCAATGAGTATGCCTCCACTCTTTCCCAGCATGAGGTCTTTTTCCAATGAGTTGTCTCTTCACATCAGGTGGCCAAAGTATTGGAGCTTCAGCTTCAGCATCAGCTCTTCCAATGAATATTCAAGACTGATTTCCTTTAGGATTGACTGATATGATCTCCTTGCTGTCCAAGGGACTCTCAAGAGTCTTCTCCAGCACCACAGTTCAAAAGCATGAGTTCTTCAGCACTCAGCCTTATTTATGGTCCAACCCTCACATCCATACATGACTACTGGAAAAACCATAGCTTTGACTATAAGGAACTTTGTCTGCAAAGTGGTGTCTCTGATTTTTTAATTCACTCTCTAGGTTTGTCATAGCTTTTCTTCCAAGGAGTGTCTTTTAATTTCATGGCTGCAGTCACCATCCATGACTTGCAGAATGAGAAATATGTGGTCTCTATCTTTTACCTGAGCGAAGCTTAGCTCTTCTGTCTCCTGCTAATTTGGAGTATCCATCCACAGGGGAGAAACCAGCCGTTTACCCTGAGGCCCATCTAGCTCCTATTCAATGTGATGGCTGGATGACTGCAATATCCTTTGTTTACAGATATGGCAGGCAATATTTTTGACTCACAAAACAGTAAGGGAGACTATTCAGGACAACTGCAAAGCGGGACTGCAAAAGGGGAGAGCACTGGGCTCAACTCTGAATGCAGCAAAGACATCTGGGGATTGCCAGGCAAAGAGCAGAATGAGGGTGTGATGGGGGAGGGTGGGAGGGGAGCTTCCCTGGTGGTCCAGTGGAATCCACCATGTAATGCAAGGGACACTGGTTCGATCCTCAGTCCAGGAAGATCCCAAATGGCGCAGAGCAACTAAGCCAGTGTGCCACAACTACTAAGTCAGTGCTTTACAGCCCAAGAGCCTCAACAACTGAAGCCCATGTGCTGCGACTACTAAGTCCAAGCACCTAGAGCCAGCGCTCCCCAATAAGAGAAGCCACCGCTGTGGGAAGCCCGTGCGGTGCAATGAGAGAAAGCCTGAGCAGCAAGGGCAACCCTTAGCTGATCCCCAAAATAAAATAAATAAATGAATAAATAAACCTTAAAAACAAGGATAGGGGGATTCTTGCTAAACTGACCTCACAGGATTCTTGCTAAAGAGAGGATGAATATTTATACATCAATGGTGGAAACTGAAAAACCTGATCAGATATTAGGGGTCAGGGGAGGACTGTGCAGGACAAAGACAGGGCTGGGGCCAAGGTTGAGGGGTAGTCAAGAAGAAGGCTCAGGGCTTCCTGGTGGCTTAGGGGTAAAGAATCCACCTACCAATGCAGGAGATTAAGGTTTGATCCCTGGTCTGGGAAGATCCCACTTGTCACAGAACAACCAAGCCCAAGCAGCACAACTATTGAGCCTGTACTCTAGAGCCCGGGAGCCGCAACACTGAAGCCCAAGCACTCTAGAGCCTGTGCTCCACAACAAGAGAAGCCACAGCAATGAGAAGCCCGCACACCACAACTAGAGAGTGGTCCCTGCCCTCCGCAACTAGGGAAAAGCCCGCCCATGCAGCAATGAAGACTCAGGATAGCCAAAAATAAAAAGAAATAAAATTATTTTAAAAAACAGAAGAAGGCTCAGAGGACTAAAGTTTGGGCAAGGAAAGAGTCTTTGTCACCTCTCTGTACCGCGGTTTCTTTCTCTGAGAAATGGGGATAAGAGATGCCAGAGGACTACTGCTAACATCAGATTGTTAGGGGAACCCACTGACTGAAACCTGCTGCCCTGGCCAGGCTTGATAGTAACTACTTGAGTAAGTTATCTTACAACAGGAGGAATGCAGAACTAACAAACTACTAGCAACCAGAAAGAACTCGGGAAAGGTCAAAAGGAGAGAGAAAATGCCAATACATACTCGGACCACCTCCCAGAATCCTTGCTAGAATTCATCTAGGCTGATCCACGAATGCACCACCAGAATGATTGGCCAGAGACAACCCAGAAACTAACCCCATCACATCTAACCCGAGACTGAGAGCCATGCAACAGGGCAGTTCTCCTGCATTCCCTTACTCTGCTGCTCTCTTTCCCCCCCACGGGCGCCCCTTTCCAATAATGTCTTTTGCTTTGTCAGTACGTGTCTCCTTGGTAATTCATTTCCAAGTGTTAGACAAGAGCCCACTCTCGGGCCCTGGAAGGGGTCCCTCTTCCTGCAACAAAATGAAATAATGTGTATGAAACGCTGAGTTATAAATAGCAGCGACTTGTTTTGCAGGGATCAGAACTTGGATCAGGTGGGACGCCCAAGCTGCTACCTTGAGCAAAGAGGCCTCGGAGAACAGGATTTTGTTGTTGTTCCAGTCACTCTTTGCCACCCCAAGAACTGAAACATGCCAGGCTTTCCTGTCTGACTATCTCGCAGTGTTTGCTCAAACTCATGTCTATTGAGTCAGTGATGCCATCCGACCATCTCATCCTGTCGTCCCCTTCTCCTCTTGCCCTCAGTCTTTCCCAGCATCAGGGCTATGGGTGATTAGAAAAGGAATCTGAGCGGGTGGGCCCTGAACGCCTCCTCCAGAAGGCGGGGGTGGTTGGTGGTTGGTGGGGTGTCTCAGCTCTGAGAAGCAAGGCTGGCCACGCAGACAGGGAGGAGAGGCAGGACGGAATGTAGGGCCACATGGCAGCGGGGTCAGAGGACTGAATGGCATCCAGCTGCAACCTTGATCGCCGAGATGACGATCTGACCTTGCACCAGGATAAGCTCTGGAAGCCTGACTTGCTTGGATCCACTCCTGCGTGGGTAATTGAAGTCGCGGCGCCGCAGAGAGTTTAAGCTCTCCCGCCCCAGGTTGAGCGAAACTTGAAGCCTGAACCAATAGGGGAGCCACCGTAGTAGTGAAGGGGCGGAGCAGGCAGCGACCAATGGATGTGCCCGTTTCAGGCGACCAATGGGAGGTGCTGTTCCAGGGGCGATCAAGAGGCCGCTGCCCCGGGCGTCCGGGTGGGGTCCCGGGTTGTAGCGAGTTCCGGGGAAAGGGTGAGTCTGGAAGGGGGCGCGAGGGAGCACGCCCTGGAGATCATCAGGAAGGATGCAGCTGGCGGAACTGCCCTTTGCAGGAGGTGGTTAGAAGCCCCCACACTGCCTTGTGACTGATCGATGCCGGGTGGGTACACAGCACGGTTCCTGCCCCTGCCAGCAGGGTTTGGAGATTTCTGGCGGGGAGGTGGTTTGCTTAGGGGGTTGGGGGCTGCGGACCTCACTTAGACCTCATCTTCGACCTCATCTTCAAAGCTAGATCTGTGCCCAGAGGGGATGAGGAAGGAGGAGATGGCCACTACAAAAGCCCGATCCCTAGGGTCTTATCTCAAAGAAAATCATTTGTTGTTCAGTAGGTCAGTCGTGTCCGACTTTGCGAACACTTACCAAGCGTTTGCCAGGCCCCTCGCGGAGTCTTTTCTCTGCTTCAAGCTCATTGAATCCTCCCAACAACCCTTTGAGAGAGAGACTGTTTTATGCCTATTTTCCAAATGAGGAAACAGGCTCCGAGAGAAGTTGATTCCTGACAAATCCGGCATTATGCAATTGCGATATTCTGTTTTTCCCTCATCAGGGTCTTAAATGAGTAACGTCACTCTAATTGCTGACAGTCCTTCTCCGGAAATACTTGGAGACCTCAGGAAGCCTGGACCCTGAGTCTGCCTCTCAAAAAGTTCCAGATTGTTGGGAAAAGAGCTGAACAGAACCCCTCCACCGCTCAGGGAGCCAGCAGGGACCAGGGTCACTAGTAGGAGTAGATGTGGGAAGCAGGAATATTGGCTGAAAGAGAGAAACGACTATGATTATAAAATTAATGATAATGACTTCATGCTTGATTTTATCATATTTGTTATTTGTTCATGCCTGTATCAAGATTCTTAATGTGTAACATACAGAACTGTGTTGAAACATCACAACCTAATTGATTTATAACTCTAGTTTTTAAAAAAACGTAGAAAAAAATAACCATAACTACAATTTATAAAAAGTGTGAAGTGTAACAGCAGTAATCAAAATGTAAGGTGGAGAATTAAAAATGTAAAGTTTACAAATTATACTAAAGGGAAGCTGTTAGCTTAAAAGAGGGTATTGTCAGTGTGAGGTATGTTTTGTAAGTCTCATAACACATCTTAAACTTATTAAACTTAGGGTAACCACAAGGGAAAAATCCTGTAGTAATTTCATCCAAACACAAAGACAGACAGCAGGATAAGAAGGAAGAACCTGTCTACAAAACAACCACAAAACAACCAAATGGCTATAGTAAGTCCTTACCTGCCCACAATATGGTAACAGCAGTGCATAATTCCCTTACAACTCTAGTTTAAAAGTTTCTTTAAAAGGAATGTAGAAATGTCACAACTCTCTCTTCATGGCAACACTCTCAGCATGTCTCTTTTCCAGATGGGGAGACTGAGGCCCAACATAACTAAATGACTTGCACTTGAATCGACACAGGATTCACCCCCAGGTCTGTCTGACCACCCAGGTTATTTTGGAAAGGTGGGTTCAGGGCAGACTTTTGTATTGGTGAATTTGTCCAGTAAAGGGGTTGGTGGTGGTGCTGTTCATGACTGATGTAGCGTGGTGGGGGGGGCGGTGTCGCAAACCCCAGCTCCATCAGACAGATGTGGAAACTGAGGCCCGTGGAGGGGAATTGGGTGCCTAAGTTTGCATAGTGAGGGGTCTTTCCCTTCAGTTTGGAGGTAGGAATGTTGAGGTACTATAAAGGGCCCTCAAGGCTGAGGCCTGGGGGCTTGATAGGATGTTCCTCCACAGGCAGGCCAGCTGTCAAGAACATGCCTCTGTGCCAATGGAGGACCACCACCAGGGGCAGGAAGCCCAATGGGGACGGAGCTCAGCCCATGACCACCAGAGAAGGCCTGAAAGTACTTCTGCACTGGGCTGGCCCCAGTGGTGGGGAGCCCTGGGTCACTTTCACTGAGCCCACACTGACCGCGGAGGATGTCTGCATCCACATCGCACACAAAGTCGGTGAGTCCCGGCCATCGGCCCCATGGCGAGGTGGAGGTGCCAGCAGCCACTGGGCCCTGTTTATCCAGTTGTCTGCCCATTCATGCCTCCCCTGTTGAGTGAGCACCTTCTGTGTGCCAGCCCCCAATTACTGCCTCTGTAATTTGCAATCAGTCTTGTAAAAAGCTGATATTCTGATGAAAGTGAAAGTGTTAGTTGCTCCGTTGTGTCCAGCTCTTTGCAACCCCGTGGACTGTAGCCCACCGGGTTCCTCTGTCCATGGGGTTTCTCAGGCAAGAATACTTCAGTGGATTGCTATTCCCTCCAGGGGATCATCCCAACCCAGGGATCAAACCTAGGTCTCTTGCATTGCAGCTGAATTCTTATAGGGCTCAGCAAGAAATGCAATAAATAAGGAAACTGAATAGGAGGCGAGAGATGATGGTAAAAGATTTCACACTTGGGGACTTGCTTGGTGGTCCAAAGGTTAATACTCTGAACTTCCACTGTGGGGATGGGAGCCAGGGTTCGATCCCTGATTGGGAACTAAGATGCCACAAGCCGCATGGTGCTGCCAAAAAAAAAAAAAGATTTAAAACTTGAGGAGATAAGGGAGCAAGCCACAGGGACGTCTGGCAGCGAGAACAGCAAGTGCAAAGGCCCTGAGGTGGGAACTTGCTGGTAACTGTGAGGAGGCCACACAGTTAGGTACGTACTCTACAAACACTCAGCTCGTGTTCCTTTCACGTAGCTACAGCCACGTGAGTGAAGGGAGACAGGGATAGGTGAGGGTGAGCAGGTGATGGTGCCAGTTGTGCAGAGCCTTTGGGGCCTCAGGGAAGACTTCAAACTTTACTGCAAGTGAGATGGGAGCCATGGAAGACTGTGAGCAAAGGAGGAACATGGTTGAACTCACGGGTCAAAGATGCTCTGGCTCTTGTGGCGGAAGCAGAGTGTGGTGCGTGAGCTTAGGAGCAAGGAACTCCAGGAAGGGAGATGATGGGTGAGAGGTCAGCCAGAGTCAGGTCTTAAACCTTAAAGCTTAAGGGCCTTAAACCCCAGAGGGGAGAGTCTAGAGTTTAGACTTTTTCCCAGGAGCAGTAGGGGAACATGGAATGGTCATGAGAGCTTGCAGTGGATGTGCTCAGAAGTCTAATGTCTTCTGCCAGAGGAGGAGAGAGCATCTTCCAGGGGACTTACCTACCCCTTCCTCCAGGACACCGTCTCAACCCCCCTGCCCCACAGCTGAATGGGGGCTTTCTGGTAGATTTCTATAACACTTCATACTTTTCCACTGATGGCTGATTCTTTTTTAAAAAAATTTTATTTATTTATTATTGACTGCATCAGGTCTTAGTTGTGGCTCTTGAGATCTTTAGTTGTGACATGTTCGATCTAGTTCTCTGCCCAGGGATAGAACGCGGGCCCCCTGCATTGGGAGCGCAGAGTCTTAGCCACCTGAATCGCCAGGGAAGTCTCTGACCATAAAGAAGTCAGACAGGTTCGCTAGGCATGTGAATCATGCCTAGTCAAGGTCCCGAGAACCTAATCTGTTTGAGGAAGGAAAAGATCTTAAGAGTAACTGGAGAATCAGTTTCAAGAATTTAGAAGGGAAACTAGAAATTGAAAGCAGAGCATGACTATCTGGGTCCAGGTCATGGTTGTTCATTGCTGAGGGGGTTGAGCTTTCTTATGGGGCAAAGAGGGAGCCATGGAAGGTTTAAGCCAGAGAGTGAAATAGATTGGTTCTTTTTTTTTCAAAGAATATCTTCCTCTAATATTTGTCTTTTGTTTTTATTTTAAATATTTATTTATTGGCTGCATCAGATCTTTGCTGAGGTGTAGGAACTTGTCACTTGTGGCTTATGGGCTTAGTTGCCCTATAGCATGTGGGACCATAGTTCCCAGACCAGAGATTGAACCTGCATCCCCTGCATTGGAAAATGGATTCTTAACCACTGGACCACCAGGGAAGGCCCACAGATTGGTTCTTTAGGAAGCTGTCTCACAGGGAGGTGTGCTCCTTCTTTGGGGTGCAGTACACTTGGATGTAACAATTTTTTTTTTTTTTTGGCTGTGCCATGTGGCTTGTGGGATCTTAGTTCCCCAACCAGGGGTTCAATCTGGATCCTCAGCAGTGAAAGTACCAAGTCCTAACCATTGGACTTCTGGGGAATTCCTGGATGCAGTGATTTTTGTAGAGCAATTTGGCATCATATAACCTGAATACATTCCCTGAGGGCACACAGTTCCACTCCTAGATACGTACTCTACAAACACTCAGCTCATGTGTTCCAGGAGACACACACGAGAATGTTCAGAGCAGCCTCATTTATTTTACTGAGAAATAAGAGGCCATCTCAAAGTCTTTGTAGAGGAGAATGCACAGATCAGTTGCAGTGTGGTTGAACACTGAAATACTATGCAGCCAGGAAAAAGATTCAACCAAAGTTACATGTATCACGTGTGAAGCTTAAAAGCTATCATAGCCTGAAA
The DNA here is from genome assembly GCF_014754425.2 of Oryx dammah. Classification (NCBI taxonomy): domain Eukaryota; kingdom Metazoa; phylum Chordata; class Mammalia; order Artiodactyla; family Bovidae; genus Oryx; species Oryx dammah. The sequence continues at coordinate 94,528,638 of NW_024070189.1, forward strand.
AAACAAATTGCTGAAGGACACCTATGATATAATACTACATTCAAGTTTATAGCATTTAAAACTAGGTCATAGAAAATATGAAAATGATAAACTCTAGTTCAGGAGTATGGTTACCTCTTTGCGATAGGAGAGAGGAGGTGGATGTAGGGGGGGGTTTCAGTTGGCCTTGCCAAGTTTTATTTCTTTAGTGGCTGGTATTTAGGTGATTATAAATTATTCCAAAAGAACTATTTTATATACAGTTTTTAAGTGATGTACGTATGAAAAAAGATGCTTAGGTGGCCAGTATGGGGAATGACAATAAATCTGGAGGCTGAGCTGGGACTGGGTTTTGTATTTGAAGGAAGTGGGTGGATCCTAGAGAGAATGAAGGGTGCAGAAAGAACAGGGTTTGTGACCAATCTGATTTTGAGGAGGTGGGATGAGTTAATGACAAAGATGAAATCCTGGCTTAGAGAACTATGCTGAGAGGGGGCAGGTCTGGGGACCTCAGATGAGATCTGTTTGGAACAAAGCACATCTCAGGGGGCCAGAGATATCTACAGGGTGACAGCCAAGGGTAGTTGGGTATTTCTCTGGGGCTGGAGTTCAGAGAGAGACAGGCAAAGTGCCAGCAGTCTGAAGAGCTGTGTTAGTCAGTCTATGCTAGGTTTGCTCCAGTAACAAGCAGCATCCCCCAAATTCTCCTGGGTTAAGACAATGAAAATTTACCATAAGTCTGATAGTGAAAGTGTTAGTTGCTTAAACATGTCTGACTCTTCGCAACCCCATGGACTGTAGTCCACCAGGGCCCTCTGCCCATGGAATTCTCCAGGCAAGAGTACTGAAGTGGGTAGCCATTCCCTTCTCCAGGGCATTTTCCCGAGCCAGGGATCAAACCTGGATTTTCCTCATTGCGGTCAGAGTCTTTACCATCTGAGCCACCAGATGTAAGCATTTAATGCTGATGCCCTAGCATTTAGTGCTGGTCAAATGGTTCCCCTCTATCTTGTAGTTTCACCACTAGGCATGAAGGGTCTCCAACATCCCTAGGGTAAGGAAGAGGATAGGAGAGTTTATTTCTAGACCTGGAAAATGTATATTCCTTCTGCCTACATCCCATTGGCCAAAAAACTGTCCAATGCCCTCATCCTAGCTGCAAGGGAGACTGGGAAATGTAGTTTTTCTGTATGGCCACAGCATGGTCTACATATTGCATTGTCTTCTGTTGGCAGGGGAGGAGGCCAGGGAGAGGTTGTGAAGGGAGACGGCAGGTCTGGGAGTCTACGAGGCTAATGGCAGCAGACGTCAACTTCCTGACTCATTTCTCCCCTGTGCAGGCATCACTCCACCCTGCTTCAATCTTTTTGCCCTCTTCGATGCCCAGGCCCAGGTCTGGCTGCCTCCAAATCACATCCTGGATACCTCCAGGGACTCCAGCCTGACGCTGTACTTCCGCATGAGGTGGGCAAAGTCCCCTTAGAAGCCTTTTGTCCTCTCCCCTCCCTCCCCAGTCCCCACCTGCCAAGACTTAGCCTGAATCCATGCTAAACCTCAACTGCACCCCCTCCTTTCCTGCAGGTTTTATTTCCGAAACTGGCATGGCACAAATCCTCAGGAGCCGGCTGTGTACCGCTGCGGGCCCCCAGGGCCTGAGACTTCCTCAGAACAGGCAGAGCAGGGGGTGCAACTCCTGGACCCTGCCTCCTTTGAGTACCTCTTTGAGCAGGTGTGAGCAGGGCTAGGGAGGCATGACTATTTGTGAGAGACCTTGGGCGATTGAGGAGCCCCCACTTCCCTCCCAATTTGCTATAGCTAGTGGGTTTCAGTCATGCCATCTGGGATCCTTTGGCTGCCTGAACAAAAGGGTTTTGGACTCTTAGGGTTGCAGGGGTAAGAGTACTGTGGTTGATTAGTGATGTCTGTCACAGGCATAGGATTGGGCAGATGAGGCATACATATGGGGTCCCTCCCTTCCTGAAAGTAACCGGAAGCTGGGGAGTGAACAAGTTCTCACACCTCCCTTTCTGCCTGATTCCCCATCCCCAGGGCAAGCATGAGTTTGTAAATGACGTGGCGTCACTATGGGAGCTATCCAGCGAGGAGGAGATCCACCACTTTCAGAATGAGAGCCTGGGCATGGCCCTTTTGCACCTCTGCCACCTCGCTCTCCGCAATGGTGTCCCCCTTGAAAAGGTGGCCAAGAAGACCAGGTATCTGGGAATGGGGCGGGGACATTGCATAGGTGGGTGGACATGCCCGGGTATCTGAAGGCTAGGGTAGACCTTGCATACTTCCATGCCTTCATTCATTCAACAAACTTTTGTCGAGCACCTACTGTGTGCTGGTACTAGTTTTGGGTGTTGGACACACAACAGTAAACCAGGTAGATGAAATCTGTGACTTCTTAGAGCTCACTTAAAAAAAAAGAATTGTGTATTTATTTTGGCTGTGCTTGGTCTTAGTTGCAGCATGCAGGATCTTTAGTTGTGGCGTACAAACTCTTAGTTGTGGCACATGGGATCTAGTTGTGAAGGGAGACAGCAGGTCTGGGAGTCCACAAGGCTAATGGCAGCAGATATCAACTTCCTGACTCATTTCTCTCCTATGCAGGCATCACTCCACCGATCACTCCATCGATCCCTGACCAGGGATTGAGCCTAGGGTCCCCTGCATTGGGAACACAGAGTCTTAGCCACTAGGACATCAGGGAAGTCCCTGGAGCTCATATTTGATGGAGAAGACAGGCAATAAACAAAATACAAAAGTAAAATGATAAAATGTATATAGTGTTTTTGATGGTGATGAATGCAATGGGGAAAAATTAAACTGGAAAAGAGGAAGGGGGTATCAGAGAATGAGGGGTGTACAGTTTAAAACTGGGTCATCAGTTTCTCACTGAAAAGGTGACATTCACTTTCAGAGATTTGAAGGAAGTAAAGGAGGGAGCCAGGTGGGTATTTGTGAGAAGAGAATTTTCCAGAGGTATCAGCCAGTACAAAAGCCCTGAGCCCGGGCTGTGCCTGATGTGTTGGAGGAAGCATGGCTGGAGTAGAGTGAGCTTAGATGATTCCCTAGAATTCAAGGGAAGGGAGAAGGCAGAAGTCTGGGGAGTTACTCACCTCCACTGAGGTGAGGACTGGAACACTCAGGACATACTGCCTGGAGGAGGCAACCCTGCAGTTTTTTTTTTGGCTGTGCTGTGTAGCTTGTGGGATCTTAGTTCCCCCATCAGGGTTTGAAACCAAGGCTACAGCAATGAAAGCGCCAAATCCTAACCACTGAAAACAGCCAGGGAATGTCCCAGGACCTGCATTAAAAAAAAACAAAAATTATTTATTTTATCTTTGGCTGCATTGAGTCTTAGTTGAGGTATATGGAATCTTCGTGATCTTCTCTCTAGTTGCAGCATGTGGGCTAAGTTGCCTCAAGTCATATGGGGTCTTAGTTCCCCGACCAAGGATCGAGCCTGTGTCCCCTGCACTGAAAGGCATATTCTTAATGACTAGACCACCAGGGAAGTCCTAGGACCTGCAGTTCTTTTTGAAATTATTTATTTATTTATTTTTGGTTACGCTGGGTCTTTGTTGCTGCGTAGACTTTTCTCTAGCTGTGGCAAGCAGAGACTACTCTCTAGCTACAGTGCACAGGCTTCTCATTGCAGTGATTTGTTGCCAAGCACTGGCTCAATAGTTGTGGCATACGGGCTTTGTTGCTCTGCAGCATATGGAATCGTCCCAGATCAGGGATTGAACCCCTGTCCCCTGCATTGACAGGTGGATTCTTTACCTCTGAACCACCAGGGAAATCCTAGGACCGCAATTCCTTTTTTTTTAATTAACTTATTTTTAATTGGAGGATAATCACTTCATGGGAAATAGATGGGGAAACAGTGGAAACAGTGTCAGACTTTATTTTGGGGGGCTCCAAAATCACTGCAGATGGTGACTGCAGCCATGAAATTAAAAGACGCTTACTCCTTGGAAGAAAAGTTATGTCCAACCTAGATAGCATATTAAAAAGCAGAGACATTACTTTGCTAACGAATGTCCGTCTAGTCAGGCTATGGTTTTTCCAGTGGTCATGTATCGATGTGAGAGTTGGACTGTGAAGAAAGCTAAGCACTGAAGAATTGATGCTTTTGAACTGTTGTGGTGTTGGAGAAGACTCTTGAGAGTCCCTTGGACTGCAAGGAGGTCCAACCAGTCCATTCTGAAGGAGATCAGCCCTGGGATTTCTTTGGAAGGAATGATGCTGAAGCTGAAACTCCAGTACTTTGGCCACCTCGTGCGAAGAGTTGACTCACTGGAAAAGACCCTGATGCTGGGAGGGATTGGGGGCAGGAGAAGGGGACGACAGAGGATGAGATGGCTGGATGGACATGAGTTTGGGTGAACTCCGGGAGTTGGTGATGGACAGGGAGGCCTGACGTGCTGTGATTCATGGGGTCGCAAAGAGTCGGACATGACTGAGCGACTGAACTGAATTGCTTTACAATGTTCTACAAATCAGCCATAGGTATATACCCATGTCTCTGCAATTCTTAAAGCACCATTTTTCAATCCCTGTCACATTATCAATCTGAAGGACCAGGGCCGTGACCATGAAGCCAGGATGCTGAGGAGCACAGAGGAAGCACCCTATCCAGCCTGGTGATCAGATGATGCTCCTGGGGTGACATTTCTGCTAAGACCTGAAGGTTGAGTTGGCTTTATCCAGACGTGGACTGCTTTGGCAAAGCATTGGAGGCAGAGGGAACAGCATATACAGAGGCCCAGAGGCAGCAGGTGGCAAAGGCCTGTTTCCAGGGGGATTGAACTTGGAATGCAATTGCCCAAGTGTTGGAGTCAGCCAGGCACTAACTGGGGGTCTTTTTTCCTCCAAGTCTTTAGGGAGCCCTGGAAAGCTTGGGAATAGGGGCAGAAGACAGCTAGAACCTTGAGCTTTAGGATCCCTCTATTCAAGGGATGGAAAAAATGTCTTGGGACATGGAAGATAAGGCTTGTGTGTGTGTCTGTGTGTGTGTGTGTGTGTGTGTGTTTAATTGCTCAGTCATGTCCGACTCTTTGCAAGCTCATGGACTATAGTCCCGCAGGCCCTTCTGTCCATGGGATTTCCTAGGCGACAATACTGAAGTGGGTTGCCATTTCCTTCTCCAGGGGACTCTTCCTAACCCAGGGATGGAATTCTCGTCTCCTGCATTGGCGGGGGGGATTCTCTACCACACTGAGCCACGGGGGAAACCCAGGATGGGGTGTAGAAACCTGTAATCTGAATGGGCTATGCTGGGGACTTCGCTAGTCTAGGAATCCACCTGCCAATGCAGAGAACTTGGGTTTGATCTCTGGTTTGGGAAGATCCCACGTGCCACCCCTGTGCCAGAACTACTGAGCCTTCTCTCTAGAGCCTGTATTCCCCCAGCACAACCAAAACATTAAAAAATACATACATACATACATAATAAAATAAATGGGCTCTGCTGGTAGGTGGTGCAGGCAGAAGAGGTGAAGAGTACAGCTTTGTGAGGAGCAGAGGGGCTTCCCAGAGCTGTCCTTTTATTGGTAATCATATTAATGATCAAAACAGTAGTGACTTCTCTAGTAATAACAATAGCCAACACTCACATAGTCTTTATTTTGTGCCAATCAATAGTCCTAATTCTCTTGTCAGCCCTAGAGGTGGGTACTGATTCCATTTTACAGATGAAACTATGGAGCTCCTTAGAGCTTAAGGAATTCACCCAGTACCTGGAATTTCAGCCACATAGGCCCCTCCAGAGTCCTGGGCCCTGGCCCTGACACCATTTGTCCTTGCTATATTTGTGCTTTATCACATTCTCTTTCCACTTTCATGACAGCCTGCTTGCTTTTTATTGTTTGTACTTTTATTCAATTTTAATATTTTTTTAGGTTTAATATTTTTTGATTGATGTACAGTTGATTTATAATGTGTTAATTTCTGCTGTACAGCAAGGTGATTCAGTTATATATTTTTAAAAAATATTATTTTCAATTATAGTTTATCACAGGATATTGAATATGGTTCTCTGTACAATACAGTAGGATCTTGTCTATCCATACTAAAGCTTTCATCTGCTAACCCCAGCCTCCCACTCCGTCCCTCCCCAACTCCCTCCCCCTTGGCTACCACCAGCCTGTTCTCTGTGTCTGTAATTCTGCTACTGTTTGGGAGAGAAGTTCATTTGTGTCATATTTTTTTTGAATTGTTAATTTTTAAAATTTCTGGCTGCACTGTTTTCTTCTTTGTGTTGTGCAGGCTTTTCTAGTTGTGGTACGTAGTCTTTAGAATGCACGGGGCTCAGTCGTGGTGGCACACAAGCTTAGTTGTGGTATGTGGGATCTTAGTTCTCCAACCAGGGATCGAACTCAGGCCCCCTACGTTGGGAATACGGAGTCTTATCAACTGGACCAGCAGGGAAGTCCCTGTTGGATTTTAGATGCCACGTATAAATGATATTGTATGGTATTGTCTTTCTCCTTCTGACTGACTTCACTCACTATGACAGTTTCTAGTTGCATCCATGTTGCTGAGCTGACATGATTTCATTATTTTTCATGCTGCATAGTATCCATTATATATGTATACCACATCTTTATCAGCTCATCTGTCGATGGCATTTAGGTTGCCTGTTTTCCGGATGAGGCAGCTGAGGTTCAGAGAGGTTAAACCACTTCCCCGTCATGGCCGAGCCAGGGCCCCTGAACTGCCCCTCTCGGTCATCCCCACAGCTTCAAGGATTGCATCCCACGCTCCTTCCGGCGGCAAATCCGGCAGCACAATGCTCTGACACGGCTGCGCCAACGGAGCATCTTCCGCAAGTTCCTGCGGGCCTTCCAGCCGGGCTGCCTCTCCCAGCAGGTCGTCATGGTGAAGTACCTGGCCACGCTCGAGCGACTGGCACCCCGCTTTGGCACAGAGCGTGTGCCTGTGTGCCACCTGGAGCTGCTGTCCCAGGCCGAGGGGGAGCCCTGCTACATCCAGGACGGTGGGCAGGCCCCTCCCGACCCCGGGTCTGAGTCTGCTGCCGGACCCCCCACCCACGAGGTGTTGGTGTCAGGCACGGAAGGCATCCAGTGGCGGCTGGTACCGGCAGAGGTGAGTGGGGTGCCTCTACCATTTAACAGTGGAGGGTGTGGGCTCCTGGTCAGCCTTGACTTTGGCCTCAGAAGGTGGCTATGGGAAAGGCGGTTTTCCCTACATGGCTCTGGGATATGTTTGTCTGTGCGTGGGGGTCTGTTTCTTGGAGAGTGTCTTAAAGGCTGTAATAAGGCCTGCAATCAAGAATTAATTTCAGTCTTAATGTTCTGCCTAAGCATTTCCAATGCATGTTGGTTCCAGAACCCTTCCAAAAATACGACATTCTTCTAGTCTGCCGTGGAATTAAAAGTCTATGCCACATATTTGGTTGCCTGGATCAGCTCCAGGCCAAGCCCATTTCCTTCAGCGAGGCCCTCAATAGAGGGACAGCAGCTGTCTCAACCCCATGGTGATAAATCCTCTGCCTGCCCGCCCTGGAGAGCGGATGGCTAGGGTCTCTGCTTCTGGAGAACACCTTTGACCGCTGGGGCCAAGAGGGCTAGGAGCCCCCTTTCTGCCCTCCCCAAAGTTCCATCTTCTGGTGACTGTATCTCTCTGGATGGGTCCCCCGTCCAGCCTGTGACACTGCACTCATGGATAGGTGCCTGAATAGGTAACCTGGCCCTCCGGCTTCTGCCTCTCCCCCGGGAGGGAAGAGCAGGAGGACTGAACAGGCACAACCCTGCTTTGTTCACCCGCCCCACATGCTGGCTTCCAGGGGCCTGCTGATGGTGGCGGCAGTACGATGCCTGATGCTGACCCGTCTGGGAAGAAAATGAAGGCCAAGGAGGCGGGCGGCGAGCCAGTGGACAGGCCTCGGGAGACCCCCTGGTCCTACTTTTGTGACTTCCAGGACATCACCCACGTGGTGCTGAAGGAATGCCACGTCAGCCTTCATTGTCAGGACAACAAATGCCTGGTGGGGCCTGGGGCTGTGGAGCTGGGCTGAGGGGGGAGATGCCTCTGGCCTGTGATGCCTGCCTGATGATCCCCCGCCCCCACCCCCCGCCTGCAGGAGCTGACCCTGCCTTCCCGGGCTGCGGCCCTGTCCTTGGTGTCGCTGGTGGATGGCTACTTTCGCCTGACCACCGACTCAAACCACTACCTGTGCCACGAGGTGGCTCCTCCACGGCTGGTGATGAGTATCCAGGATGGTATCCATGGCCCCCTGCTGTGAGTGCCTCGGGGGTGGTGGGGGGGGTGGGGACAGGGCAGGAGGGGCAGCTGCCAGCTGGACCAGTGAGCTCTAGGGACTGTGGAGTTTAAACGAAGTGTGTCCACATTGATGTCTTAGTGTGTGCCTGTGCGTCTTGGAGTGAAGGCCTGTGTGTCCACCCACCTGTATGAGTGCACACTGGTGTGCAGACATTCAAGTCTCAGTGAGTACGTATCAGTGTGTGTGTCCTGAGTCTACATGCATGTGTGTGGGAGCATTTGTGTCCAGTGCGTACACGTGTGTCTGTATGGGCCTGTGTGTACTGTGCAAGGATTCATTCATACCGCATTGTACATGTGTTCATATCAGTGAGTGGTCACGTGGGTGCACGTGTGACCCATGCATGTGTGCAGGGAGAGAGGCACATGTGTAATGGCATGGGTGGTGTGCCATTCTGAGAGTGCCTGGCTTTGGGACTGGGTCCCCATGCATGTCTGGATGTTTAACAGCTGTGTCACTGCTCTGGTGACTGCATTTGATTTTGTTTTGTTTCTCTTGTTGTATTTTTTGACATTGCCATGAGGTTGTGGGAACTCAATCCCCCCAACCAGGGACCGAACCTTGAACCCATGCACCCTGCAATGGAAGCACAGAGTTTAACTGCTGGACTGCCAGGGAAGTCCCCCAACTGCATTTTAAATTGTCAATGCATGTTTTCACACCTGACTGGTCACTTCTGTGTGGCTGTGCGTTTCTCAGATGCTGGTGGCCATTGAGATATGCATGCGGGCGTTTCCACCCCTGGAGTTGTAATGTGACTCACCCCTGGTCACTGGGAGGCACTGCGCATGCCTGCCTGGACGTGTGTGGCTGAGAAGGTTGAGTGTCAGGGCTTATAAGGTCATTGATGTGGGGTTTGTGACTGGCAGCTCCTCTGGCCTTGGGTATCCCTTGTCCTACCTGTGACACTGGGACTAGCTCCCGGTGTGGGGCGGAGGGGTGCATCACAAGAGGTCTCACCCCTCCCAGCCTAGTCTGTACACCAGAGGAGGGTGAGGCCTCCTCACCTCTCAAGGGGCTGGGGCCTCATGGAAGTCTGTGGGCCATGTCAGCATCATCTTAGTCCATTCAAATAGAATACCAATGGCTGAGTGGCTTAGAAACCACAGACACTTCTCAAGTTCTGAAGTCCAAGTGCAAGATGTTAACAGATCTGATGTCTGTGAGAGCCCCACTTCCTGTTTCATAACCGCAAGTTCAGTTTTCTGACTGTGTCCTCATATGGTGGAAGGGGTGAGTGAGAGCTCTGGGGTCCGTTTTTTGTAAGTCACTAATCCCATTCTTGAGGGCTCTACCCTCATGACTCATCACCTACCCCCTGGCCCACCTCCTAACGCCATCACCTTGGGGTTAGAGCTTCAACATAGGAACTGATTGTATTCTTTTTTAAACTTCTATTTGTTTAGTTAGTTTTGGCTATGCTGAGTCTTGGTTGCTTCACTCAGGCTTTTCTCTAGTTGCAGCGAGCAGGGGTTGCTCTCTAGTTGTGGTGTGCGGGCTTCTCATAGCCGGGGCTTCTCTTGTTCTAGAGCACAGGCCCTAGGGCTAGCGAGGTTCAGTGGTTGGGGCTTGTGGGCTTAGGTGCTCCACAGCATGTGGAATTCTCCCAGAGCAGGGATCAAACCCATGTCCCCTGCATTGGCAGGTGGATCCTTATCTGCTGAGCCACCAGGGAAGTCCAACACAGGAATTTTAAGGGAAGCAAACATCCAGTCTGTGTAGCTGTGGGGGCCCGTGGGGCTGTGTCACCCTGCGGTACCTGTTTGTGTTTATGACCGTGCTCACCTCTGGGTCTGGGATGCCAGCCCCTGGGCTGTCATGTTACGCTGGGGGAGCAGCTGTGTCTGTGACCTTTGACCTTTGTGTGTGTGTCAGACTGTATACTGTGTCACCCTGGGAGTGGCGATACAAGTAGGAAGTAGGAAGTCAGGAAACACCTGGAATAACAGGCAAATTTGGCCTTGGAATACGGAATGAAGCAGGGCAAAGGCTAATAGAGTTTTGCCAAGAGAACACATTGATTATAGCACACACCCTCTTCCAACAACACAAGAGAAGACTCTACACATGGACATCACCAGATGGTCAATACTGAAATCAGATTGATTATATTCTTTGCAGCCAAAGATGGAGAAGCTCTATACAGTCAGCAAAAAAAAAAGGCCGGGAGCCGACTGTGGCTCAGATCATGAGGTCCTTATTACCAAATTCAGACTTAAATTGAAGAAAGTAGGGAAAACCACTAGGCCATTCAGGTATGATCTAAATCAAATCCCTTATGATTATACAGTGGAAGTGAGAAATAGATTCAAAGGATTAGATCTGATAGAGTGCCTGCAGAACTATGGACTGAGGTTCATGACATTGTACAGGAGATAGGAATCAAGACCATCCTCAGGAAAAAGAAATGCAAAAAACCAAAATGGCTCTTTGAAGAGGCCTTACAAATAGCTGTGAAAAGAGGAGAAGCGAAAAGCAAAGGAGAAAAGGAAAGATACACCCATTTGAATGGAGAGTTGCAAAGAATAGCAAGGAGAGATAAGATAGCCTTCCTTGGTGATCAGTGCAAAACAATAGACCAAAACAATAGAATTTGAAAGACGAGAGTTCTCTTCAAGAAAATCAGAGATACCAAGGGAACATTTCATGCAAAGATGGGCTCAATAAAGAACAGAAATGGTATGGACCTAACAGAAGCAGAAGATATTAAGAAGAGGTGGCAAGAATACACGGAAGAACTGTACAAAAAAGATCATCATGACCCAGATAATCATGATAGTGTGATCACTCATCTAGAATCCGACATCCTGGAATGAGAGGTCAGGTGGGCTTAGGAAGCATCACTAGAGCAAAGGAGGTGGTGGAATTCCAGTGGAGCTGTTTCAAATCCTGAAAGATGATGCTGTGAAAGTGCCGCACTCAATATGCCAGCAAATTTGGAAAACAGCAGTGGCCACGGGACTGGAAAAGGTAAGTTTTCATTCCAATCCCAAAGAAAGGCAATGCTAAAGAATGCTCAAACTGCAGCACAATTGCACTCATCTCACACACTAGTAAAGTAATGCTCAAAATTCTCCAAATGAGGCTTCAACAGTACATGAACCATGAACTTCCAGATGTTCAAGCTGGATTTAGAAAAGGCAGAGAAACCAGAGATCAAATTGCCAATATCCGTTGGACCATTGAAAAAGCAAGAGAGTTCCAGAAAAACATCTATTTCTGCTATATTGACTATGCCAAAGCCTTTGACTGTGTGGATCGCCACAAACTGTGGGCAATTTTTATTTTTTTATTTTTTGGTGGGCAGTTTTTAAAGAGATGGGAATACCAGACCACCTGACCTGCCTCATGAGAAACCTGTCAGGAAGCAACAGTTAGAACTGGACATGGAACAACAGACTGGTTCCAAATAGGGAAAGGAGTACATCAAGGCTGTATATTGTCACCCTGCTTATTTAACTTATATGCAGAGTACATCATGAGAAATGCTGGGCTGGAGGAAGCACAAGCTGGAATCAAGATTGCTGGGAGAAATATCAATAACTTCAGTTATGCAGATGGCACCATCCTTATGGCAGAAGGCAAAGAAGAACTAAAGAACCTCGTGATGAAAGTGAAAGAGGAGAGTGAAAAAGTTGGCTTAAAGCTCAACATTCAGAAAACTAAGATCATGGCATCTGGTCCCATCACTTCATGGCAAGTAGATGGGGAAACAGTGGAAACAATGACAGACTTTATTTTGGGGGGCTCCAAAATCACTGCAGATGGTGACTGCAGCCATGAAATTAAAAGACACTTACTCCTTGGAATAACAGTTATAACTAACCTAGACAACATATTAAAAAGCAGAGACATTACTTTGCCAACAAAGGTCCATCTAGTCAAAACTATGGTTTTTCCAGTAGTCATGTATGGATGTGAGAGTTGGGCCATAAAAAATGCTGAGTGCTGAAGAATTGATGCTTTTGAACTATGGTGTTAGGGAAGACTCTTGAGAGTCCCTTGGACTGCAAGGAGAGCCAACCCAGTCCATCCTAAAGGAAATCAGTCCTGAATATTCATGGGATATTGCTGAATATTCACTGGACTGATGCTGAAGCTGAAACTCCAATACTTTGGCCACCTAATGCGAAAAACTGACTCATTTGAAAGGGCTCTGATGCTAGGAAAGATTGAAGGCGGGAGGAGAAGAGGATGACAGAGGATGAGATGGCTGGATGGCATCACCGACTCAGTGGACGTGAGTTTGGGTAAATTCTGGGAGTTGGTGATGGACAGGGAGGCCTGGTGTGCTGCAGTCCATGGGGTCGCAAAGAGTCAAACACGACTGAGCGACTGAACTGAATTGAACTGAACTGGGAGTGGTGGGGTCTGTGCTGGGCGTGGGTCCAGCTGCCGTCTGACAGCTGTTTCCTCTGTGCTTGTGTGTGTCGCCTTGTTTGCCACGGTGTCTGTCAATTGTTATGCATGAGTGTGTGTCTGCTCCGTGTCTGCGTGTGAGTTTTCATGCGTGGGATGGTGTGACATTTCATGTGTGTGTTCAGACAGTGTCTGACATTTCTCCCAGCTGGGAGTGTGCCCTCCTGGGCAGGTTTTATGTGTTTTTGTTGCCAGGCGTGGGTCCAGCAGTGCCCCCAGGTGCCCTAATGGTCCCCCGCTCCCTACCCACCACCCACCTAGGGATCCATTCGTGCTGGCCAAGCTGAAGCCTGAGGCTGGCCTCTACCTAATCCACTGGAGCACCAGCCACCTCCACCGCCTCATCCTCACAGTGGCCCAGCACGACCAGGTGGGCGTGGGGCGGGGCGTCCTGGGCCGGGGCTGGGCGCGCTCCCTGCCTGGACCCCTGCTCACCGCCGCCACCCCTGCTGCCGCCAGCTGCAGGCTCCCGGCACCAAGGGCTTGCGCCTGCGGAAGTTCCCCATCGAGCTCCGGGCCGGGACAGTCATGCTGGAGGGCTGGGGCCGGTCTTTCCCCAGCGTGCGGGACCTGCGGGCCGCCCTGCAGGACTGCTCGCTGCGGGCCGGCGACGACTGCTTTTCCCTGCGTCGCTGCTGCCTGCCTCGGCCGGGAGGTACACATATGGGGGCGCCTCGAGGGAATTGGGGTGGGGGGAGGCCTCTCCCATCCGTGACAGCCCTCTGGGACTACTCCCACCCTCAGAGATCTCCAACCTCATCGTCACACGGGGGCCTCAGGCCAGCACCAGACCGCTCAACCTCAGTCATCTCAGCTTCTACCGAGTCCGCCAGGAAGACATCACCCAGGTGCGTGGCAGGGGTGGGGGTGGGAGGGGGGTTGGGGGGGCTGGAAGTGGGGATGAGACTGGGATAGGGGATGGGGGGTAGCATGGGGGGAGGGGGAAGGAACCCTGCAGGTATGGGGCACCAGAGAGGCAGCCTTACGCCGTTGTCATGGAGAGCTTCCCCTCCACGTTCCCCCAGCTGTCCCACTTGGGCCAGGGCACAAGGACCAACGTGTATGAGGGCCTCTTGCGAGTGGGGGGCGGAGGCCCCGAGGAGGACAAGGCAGATGGCGAGGAACCCCTCACGCCCGCTGGGGACCGTGGGCAGGAGCTGCGTGTGGTGCTCAAGGTGCTAGACCCCAGTCACCACGACATCGCCCTGGTGAGTGAGCGCAGCCCGGGGGTGGGGGGCAAGATGGAGGGGTCTGCGGCCCCCTAACCCGCTCCATTCCCTCAGGCCTTCTACGAGACAGCCAGCCTCATGAGCCAGGTCTCCCACGTGCACCTGGCCTTCGTGCACGGCGTCTTCGTGCACGGCTCCGAGAGTGAGTGTCCCTGTCCCCTGCCCCTGACACACAGACCCCCAACATCCCCGCCCCGTTGACAGCCCGGCCCCACTTAGACTCTTGACCTTCATCCTCATCCCTGACTGTCCACTGACCTCTTAACTACACTCCAAGCCCTGACCGCACCCCAATCTGTGCCTGTTCGACTCTCACCTACACCCTGAACCCTGTCTACACTTTAACCCTTACCTGCACCGTGATCCCTGGCTACTCCCCAACCCTCCACCTCCACTCTGACTCTAGACTGCATCCCAAACTCCCTTTACCACCAGACACCTCTACAGCCCCACCCTTGTGTACCTTCTGACCCCTTCTATGCCGTGGCACCATGCAAACCCCAGCCTTGCTGGCCCCCCTGTCTTCCCAGAGCTCAGCCCCTGTCCCTCCACCCTGCCTCCTCTGCATGTTCTTCATTGTATAGGGCGGCCACGGGCAGCCCCCAGACCCAAAGCTCCATCTCCTGCTTTCTCCCCAATACTGGCCCGCATGCTGACCCAGCACCTCTCCCAGTGCCCAGGCGCCCCAGCCCTGGGGGATCCAAGTGTCACTCAGGCTCCAACCTCCAGCTCCTCTCCCTCCAATCATCTATGCCTCCCCCAAGGCCCCTCCTGATCTCCATCACTTACTCTCAGCCTCCTCTCTGCTGCAGCCCTACCCTGGACCCCAGTGCCACCTTGCACCTTGGCCTCACCCTGCCCCCACCTCAGCCAGCACTCCAGCCCACATTTCTCTTCTCCCTGAAGTCACTCCACGTCTCCCCTGGTGCCCTGCCCCAGGGGAGCCTCAGCCCCTGGGTCCTGCCCCCGGCACTCTGGAGGGTGTACGGGTGTGCAGCATCTAAAGTGACTGGGCCTTTGCAGACATCATGGTGACCGAGTATGTGGAGCACGGGCCCCTGGACGTATGGCTGCGGCGGGAGAGGGGCCGCGTGCCCCTGGCCTGGAAGTTGGCAGTGGCCCAGCAGCTGGCCAGCGCCCTCAGCTACCTGGTGCGTGGCCTGCCGGCCGGACCTGGGTGGGTGGTGAGGGCCAGGGCAGCCCCTGCATTCAGGGGAGCATGCTTGCTAAGTCACTTCAGTCGTGTCCAACTCTTTGCAACCCTGTGTGGACTGTAGCCTGCCAGGCTCCTCCATCCATGAGATTTTCTAGGCAAGAATACTGGAGTGGGTTGCCATGACCTCCTCCAGGGGATCTTCCTGACCCAGGGATCGAACCCACATCCCTGATGTCTCTTGTATTGAAAGGTGGGTTCTTTACCACTAGTGCCACCTGGGAAGCCCCCGCATTGGGTATGGAGGCCTCAACACATCCCTCTACCCACTAGATCTTTCCATGAACCTCCTCTGCTCACCCACCCCTGTGACTCCCATGTCCCCCTGACTCCCCAGCTTGATATCCAAGACCCTAAGGGAGTTGTTTCTGTTTGCTCTTTCTTGTCATTCATCCTCAGCCCCCTTTGGTCCAGTCACCCATTTCCAGAACACCCTCTGTGTGCCAGGCTCTGTCCTAGGCCCTGGGGACCCAGGAGAGAAGAAAATAGGCAGACGTCTCTGTTCTTGGGGGAAGCTGGCATTTTACTTGGGAGGGATAAACAAGAAATATTGGGTTGGTCAAAAAGTCTGTTCTGGCTTTTCCATAGCATCTTACAGAAAAAACTGAATGGACTTTTTGCCCAGCCCAGTAATAATTAAGTATATTACATGATGTGTCAGAAAGTAGCAAGAACTGTGGGGAAAAAAAGCAGAGGTGGAGATGAGGATTTGCTGCAGTTTGGGGAAGAGGTGAAGCCTTAAAATAGGTGGGTTGGGGAAGGTCTCACTAAGGGCACCTGGAGGTGATGTGGGGCAGGGGTGGGGGGAAATGAGGACATCTACAGGCAGTGCGTTCCAGGCAGGGGGAGCAGACAATGCAAAGGCCCTGGGGCAGGAGTGTGCCTGACATGGGCTGAGGACCACAGTGAGGTCCTCCGGCCTTTTGCCCTGAGAGCCTTGGCCTCCAGTGCTGGGGAAACAAGAAGGACTCACTGGGGACCTTGGACTGCCTTGTCACTGTGACAACGTACTGCCATATCCATAGTAACCACAATTGTCTTTTTCACATGGGCCATGTGGGATGGGTAGGGGTAGGATCTACAGCCCCCAGTGACCACACTCCCTTTTCACCCCACTCCAGGAAGACAAAAGCCTGGTTCATGGCAACGTGTGTGGCCGGAACATCCTGCTGGCACGGCTGGGGCTAGCGGAGGGCACCAGCCCCTTCATCAAGCTGAGCGACCCCGGCGTGGGCCTGAGTGCCCTCTCCAGGGAGGGTGAGGACCCAAGAGGTGCTGGACACGGGACGGGCTGCCCTACTCCTTTACCTTGCTGACCTCTGACCCTGGCCCCCAGAGCGGGTGGAGCGGATCCCCTGGACAGCCCCCGAGTGCCTATCTGGTGGAGCCAACAGCCTGAGCACCGCAGCCGACAAGTGGGGCTTTGGTGCCACCCTCCTGGAGATCTGCTTCGACGGTGAGGCCCCCCTGCAGGGCCGCAGTCCCTCTGAGGTATGGCTGGAGCACCCCTGGGGCTGGCACCCCCCAAGGAATCCAGAGGGCATGTTTCAGGGTTCAGAGCTGCCTCCCCTCTGGCTGTGCAGCCTCATCTTGCTAGGGCTCCATCAGTTTCATCTGTCAGCTGCAGTGAACTGCAGTCCCGACCTCATAAGGTTGTGCATGTTGTCACTTCAGTCGTGTGTGACTCTGTGCAACCCTACAGATTGTAGCGCACGAGGCTCTTCTCTCCATGGGATTTTCCAGGGGAAAATGCCCTCTTCCAGGGGAATCTTTCCGATCCAGGGGTCGAACTCATGTCTCTCACATCTCCTGAATTGGCAGAGTGGGTCTTTGCCACTAGCGCCACCTGGGAAGCTGCATAAGGTCACAGCAGATAGTCACATACTTTATTTATTTTTATAAAGTGATAGTTTTTAATGTATTTATTTATTATTATTGCTTTTTTAATTTTGGGTGCTCTGGGTTTTTGCTGCGATGTGCCAGCTCTCTGGTTTGGCACTTGAGCTCTAGAGTACACAGGCTCAGTAGTTGCAGCACACAGACTTCCCTGGTTGCGGCGCAAGGGTTTAGTTGCCCAGTGGTGTGTGGCATCTTCAGTTCCCCACCCAGGGGTTGAACCCGCATACACTGCACTGGAAGGCTGATTCTTAACCCCTGGACCACCAGGGACGTCCCAGGTCACATGCTTTAGTTTTAGGCAGTGTCCAGGCCATCAAACAGGCTGTTGAGAGGAGAGGTTCCCAGAGGATGCCCCTGACCCAGCTGAGGGTTGGGACAAGACTTCCCAGAGGAGCTTTTAATCCAAGTGCAGAAGTACCATAATGTCCCAGGCTGGGAAGGGCAGCCTAGGTGGCGGACACAGCTTGTGCAAAGGCTGGGAGGCTTTAGTGCATTCAGGGAGCTGAAGACCGTAGGAACTTCCTGGGAGCTGGTGGGTGGGGCCAGCAGGACCTGGCCAATTACAGGCTCTCAGTCCCAGGCGGAGGATACTGTTTGTAGACACCAAGGTGAGCAAGGCCTGGCTGCCTCCTTTCCATCCTCAGAGGCAGGTGGAAATCCAAGCAGAAAAGGCCAAGGTTGAGATGCTCCAGTACAGTACAGTCGGCTGGACTTGGGTTCCAGTCCAGACTCTGCAGTGATGGCCAGCTCTGCATCCCTTGGCGGAGGCTCAGTGGCCTCATCTGTAAAATGGGAATGACAAGAACAAGGAGCCAACTGGTCTACCCTGTCCCTCTGAGGACTTGACTCTTGCCTCCTGCGGGACCAGGACTGAGGGCGTACACTGACTCCTAGTCTCCTCCCCACCAGAAAGAGCGCTTCTACCAGAAGCAGCACAAACTGCCCGAGCCCTCGTGCCCAGAGCTGGCCACACTCACCAGCCAGTGCCTGACCTACGAGCCAGCCCAGCGGCCATCCTTCCGCACCATCCTGCGTGACTTCACTCAGCTACAGCCCCAGAGTAAGCACCACGCCAGGGCAGGGACCCTGGAGGAGGGAGGGAGGGGCTGGGATCCCTGCTGACACAGGAATGGTGTCCCCAAGTCGTGGTACAGTGGCTTAGAGTGTGTATGGGTTTCTAATTCACTTAAGCAGAGGGGAGGGGATATCCAAGCTCTCCGTTTAAAAAAAAGATTTTTTTTTTTTTTAAATTGTTTGACTGGTGGGTTTTTGATGCTGCATGTGTGGGCTTTCTCTAGTTGTGGTGAACAGGGGCTATTCTCCAGATGTGGTGCTTGGGCTTCTCCTTGAGGTGGCTTCTCGTTGCGGAACGCTGATTCTAGGTGCATAGGCTTCAGTAGTTGCAGCGTGTGGGCTCAGTAGTTGTGGCACATGGGGCTTAACTGACCCGCAGCACATGAGATCTTCCTGGACCAGGGATCAAGCCAGTGTCCCTTACACTGCAAGGCAGATTCTTAACCTCTGGACCACCAGGAAAGCCCCTCCCCGTCCAGCCCCCGCTCTCAGTGTTTTGCTTGGGGAGAGCCACAACTTCTTTGGATGAATTAGACCCTGGCAAATGTTTTGATTGTTAATGAAAAATTTGTGCCCTTAACCCAATCTCAAAACATCCCAGGTGTCGATTTTGGTCCAGTCAACTATGCATTTTAGACAAATGGAATTTTTCAGCCCTTGCAAAAAAAGTTTCCTTGTCTGGAGGATGAGAGCTGGGGGGGTAGCAGTCATCGGCTTTCTGTGCCCGCAAGTATGGGCTGTTTGGGGGAGAGAGCGGTCGTCTGGACTCACCCAGTGTGGCTCTTCCAGATCTCGCTGATGTCTTGTCTGTGAGCCCGGATTCTCTGGCTTCAGATCCCACGGTTTTCCACAAGCGATACTTGAAAAAGATCCGGGATCTGGGTGAGGTGAGGGCGGGGCCTTGAGGGCTGGGGGCGGGGCCTGGATGCCCAGGGTGGGGCCTGGAAGACCCGGGCCAGGGCCTAGGCTGTAAGAAAGCTCTGGCCTTAAAGACCCTCAGCTTCAAGGGAGGCCCTGGGAAATTGAAAGGGAGGCCTCGGCTCCCAGGGGCCTCCATCAACAAGGAGCAGGCGGGGCCTAGGATTTTCCAAATAGACCTGCCCGGAAAGTGGGCTTGGGGAGCTGGGGTGGGGCTGATCCTCCTGCACTCTCCGGCCAGGGTCACTTCGGAAAGGTCAGCCTGTACTGCTACGACCCCACCAACGACGGCACTGGTGAGATGGTAGCCGTGAAGGCTCTCAAGGCAGGCTGCGGTCCCCAGCTCCGGACGGGCTGGAGGCGAGAAATCGACATCCTACGCACGCTCTACCACAAGCACATCGTCAAGTACAAGGGCTGCTGCGAGGACCAAGGTGGGCGGGGCCCACAAATGTAACGGGGCGGGACTAGCGCTGGGGTGGGGCTTTGTGGGCGGGGCCAACATGACCTGGTCATGACCTCCGCCTCTCAGTCCCAGGCGGAGGATGCAGTTGGTGGACACCAAGGTGGGTGAGGTGGGGCTGCCTTCTTTCCATTCTGAGCTACTTTTCTGAGATCAGGATGGGTGGGAGCCATGTCAGCTCCCTTGCCAGGGGACGAGTCGAGATTTGATGGTCCCCCCTGAGGACAGGTCCTAGGGTGGACGGGTCTTGGCTTTCCCTCCCCACCTTGGGAATAGGAGGTGGAGGGTGGACAGCGGTCCTAGCCTCCACCGCCCTTATGGGCTGCCCCTCTCTGGTGTCAGGCGAGAAGTCGGTACAGCTGGTCATGGAATACATGCCCCTGGGCAGCCTCCGAGACTACTTGCCCCGGCACAATGTCGGGCTGGTGCAGCTGCTGCTCTTCTCCCTGCAGATCTGCGAGGTGGGCCGGCCCGCCCCTACTCCCAGAACCTGCCCCCTCTTTGACCTGGCCTGAGCTTCCGATCCCCTCTGCTGGCTTCGACGCGCAATCCCTGGGCGGGCTCTCCTCCATCCTTGTCCATCCAGCCGATCATCCATCATCGGGCCACACCCTCGCCGGCCCAGATCCCCAACCCACGTAATTCCCACCGCTGAAGTGGTCCCGCCCAGCGCCTGGCTCCTCCTAATTCTCTCGCCCCCCAGCCCGGGAGCGCCCCCTCACGGCCCCTCCTCTGCTGTCCGGCTCTGCTCCCGCCCCATCTGCTGTCCTGCCCGCTTCTTACGCTGGGTCCGCACCAGCCTGGTCACGCCTCCTCAGGTCGGGCCCTGCCCCCACTGATCCAAGCTCGCCCCGCCCCCAGGGTATGGCCTACCTGCACACACAGCACTACGTGCATCGAGACCTGGCCGCGCGCAACGTGCTGCTGGACAACAACAGGCTGGTCAAGATCGGGGACTTCGGACTCACCAAGGCCGTGCCCGAAGGCCACGAGTATTACTGCGTGCGCGAGGATGGGGACAGTCCTGTGTTCTGGTAAGCAGGCGGGACCCAGTGGGAGGGGTGGGTGGGCGGTGCTACGGTCACCTGGAACAGACAGGGTGGAGTAGATGGATGCTGGGGCCCCAGACAACAAGGCCTGGGTTCAGTGACCCTCCCCCTCCACTCTTATGTGGGGGCCCTAACTGGGGCCACAGGGCTCCTAAGCCTCAGATAAGGACTCCAGTCTGGCCTGGCCCATGGCTTGAGTGCCCTTTCTCCCTAGGTATGCCCCGGAGTGCCTGAAGGAGTGTAAGTTCTACTACGCATCAGACGTCTGGTCCTTTGGGGTCCTCATGTATGAGCTGCTGACCTACTGTGACTCCAGCCAGAGCCCTCCCTCGGTGAGAGCCAGGCCTGCACACCAACCCCATGGATGTGCCTCACAGTCCTATTCTGTAAAATTGGCCACTTACGTTGCAGAGGGCTTTGACTGTGACAGAAACTCACTCAAATAGGAACAGTTAATTCTGCCATTTGCAAACCCCAGGGGGACAGTGGGAACATGGCTTGATCTAGATCGTCAGATGTCATTAGGAACCCAATTTTCTCCATCTCTTGACTCTGCTGTTCTCTGTAGTAGCTTTCCCGCCCACCCCTCCACACCATGCAGCATGAGGGATCTTGTCAGGGATCTTCCCTGACAGAGATTGAACCTGTGCCCCATGCAGTGGGACGTGGAGTCTTAACCACTGTTAGCATTTCTTGGGGCTTTCCAGGTAGCTCAGCTGGTAAAGAATCTCCTTGCAATGCAGGAGACTCCAGTTCGATTCCTGGAAGTAGGCTACCCACTCGAGTATTCATGGGCTTCCCTGGTGGCTCGGACGGTAAAAAATCTGCCTGCATTGCAGCAGACCTGGGTTTGATCCCTGGGTTGGGAAGATCCCCTGAAGGAGAGCTTGGCAACCCACTCCATGGAGGATTCCATGGACAGAGGAGTCTGGCAGGCTACAGCCTATGGGGTCGCAAAGAGTTGGGAACGACTGGGCAACTAAACACAGCACAGCACAGCATTTCTCAAGTGGACCTTCCCTTTAAAAAAAAAAGGCAAAGCAAGCCCGCCCTCTGCTTTGGCCGCGGTGGACCTATCTGAGAGGAGGATTTTTCCCCTTCCAGCATGATTCAGGACTCTCTGACTGGTCCAGCTTGGTTCACGTGCCCTCAGGGAAGCCAATCACTGTGTAGTTCTGGACCGAGAGGCGGAGCCTGTAGTATGTGAGGGCTTTATGCCCACAGCCAATCAGAGTGCATATATAGGAGACCAGGAAATAAGGTTCTCGACAGGCAAAAACAACTAGCTGGGAGGCTTAGTAATAACACCAAACATCTAATCCAATCCAGACTTACACTATGAATATTAGTTTATCTAGGGACTTCCTTGCTTCCAATGTAGGGGGTGTAGGTTCAGTCCCTGGTGGGGGAACTAAGATCCCAGATGCCACATGGTGTGGCCAAAAAAGAAAAAAAAAAAAGTTTTATCCAACTTCACAATAACCCCAGGTGGTAGATTTTATCACCCATTTTACAGATGGGAGAACCAAGGCCCAGAGAGGTGAAGTCTAAAGTTACACAGCTGAGAAATGGTTGTTGTTCAGTTGCCAAGACATGTCTGACTTCTTGCAACTCCATGAACTGAAGCATGCCAAGCTTCCCTGTCCCTTACCATCTCCTGAAGTTTGCCCAAGTTCATGTCCATTGAATCGGTGATACCATCCAACCATCTCATCCTCTATTGGCCCCTGAGGGTCCCTTAGAATCCCTGCCATCCAGCTCCTGGCTCCTAACCTCTAATGAGGCAGCTCTATCTCTTAAAAAAAAGCTGCTCTTGTTTCTTCTGTAGAAATTCATCGAGCTCATAGGCCTCACCCAAGGGCAGATGACTGTGCTGAGGCTCATGGAGCTGTTGGAACGAGGGGAGAGGCTGCCACAACCAGAGAGATGCCCCTCTGAGGTGAGATCCTCCCTTTCCCCTTCCCCACTATGGGACCAGGGAGAGAATGGAGTTCACAACCTGGCGAAGCCAGCCTCCCCGACTCCCTGTGCCCTACTGCTATCCCGAGACCCCACCCCCGTGAACTGACTTTCCTAGACTTACTCCGTTTGGACTGCTACAGCAAGCTTTTTCCTTTCCCCAGATATATTGCCTCATGAAGGACTGCTGGAAGGCAGAGGCCTCATTCCGCCCGACCTTCCAGAACCTCGTACCCATCCTCAGATCATACCACGAGAAATACCAAGGCCTGGCCCCCTCGGTGTTCAGTGTCTGCTGAAGCCCACCAGCAGCTCTGTTTGAGGGGATTGGAGCAGACAGTACCCACTGAGAGCAACTGCTGGTCTTTAACCTAAGAGGATCTCAAGATGGGAGGCCAGCCTCACCGACTCCCTGTGCCTTACCACTATCGGGAGACCCCACCCCAGTGAACTGACTTTCCTAGACTTACTCCGTTTGGACTGCTATAACAAAATACTGCAGACAGAGTGGTTTATAAACAACAGAAATTTATTTCTCATGGTTCTGGAGGCTAGGAAGTCCAAGATCAAGGCACCAACATCGTTGAGTTTTGGTAAAGGCCCTCTTCCTGGTTCATAGCCTGTGCATTCTCACTGTGTCCTCGCAAGGTGGAAGGGGGCAAGGCATCTTTCTGGAGCCTCTTTTATAAGGGCACTAATCACAGTCGTGAAGGCACCACCCTCATGACCTATGCCGTTCCTAATACCATCACTTTGTGTGTGTGTGTGTGTGTGCACGCGCACACGCGTGCATGCACAGTCACGTCCAACTCTCTGCAGTCCTGTAGACTGTAGCCCACCAGGCTTTTCTGTCAATGGAATTTTCCAGGCAAGAGTACTGAATGGGTTGCCATTTCCTACGCCAGGGCACCTTCCTGACCCAGGAATCGAGCCTGCGTCTCCTATGTCTCCTGCATTGGCAGGCGGATTCTTTACCACTGAGCCACCTGGGAAGCCCCATTTTTGGAATTTAGAATTTCCACATAGGAATTTTAAAGGTTCACAAACGTTCAAATCTTGGACCCTTCCAAAGTCATGAGCTTGACAGACCCCTGAGGGGCCCAGGACAAGCAAGGAGCTGACCAGGCCCTTGAATTTGATTCTTTTTCGGCCATGCCACTCAAAGCATGTGGGACTTTAGTTCCCCAACCAGGGATCAAACCCATGCCTCCTGCAATGGAAGTGTGGAGTCTCAGCCACTGGACCTCCATGGAAGTCCCAAAGCTGATCTTTCTGCCCTCCCCCAGCTCCTGCCCTTTGAGCCCACTATCTCCCTTAACAGGGTATAAACTGGTATTTCCTCTGCTAGAGGCATGGTCCCTGGGCCCTTTTTCAGCAAGGATCTGCTCCCCTGAGGAATGCAGCTAGGGCCAGACACTCAGAGCAGAAGAAGCGAGATTCAAATCTTCAGCCTTTGCTCACCTCTAAATAACCAGCCAGCAATTAGACCAGTGCCTAGAACACAGAAAGCCCTCAAGATATATGTTAAATATATCAATGAAGGACTGGGGGACCACATGCCACGTAGATGAGATTGCTAGTTCACCCTTTTCTCACTGTGTGACCTCAGGCACATGGCTTCCCCTTTTTGAGCCTGAGCTCTCAACTATGAACTTGGGATGTTCCTGCTTGCTGCCTCGTTCAGTTACTGTTGTTCAGTTCGACTCTTTGCAACCCATGGACTGCAGCATGCCAGGCTTCCCTGTCTTTTACCATATTCGAGAGGTTGCTCAAACATGTCCATTGAGTCGGTGATGCCATCCAACCACGTCATCCTCTGTCACCTCCTTCTCCTCCTGCCTTCAGTCTTTCCCAGCATCAGGGTCTTTTCCAGTGAGTCAGTTCTTCACATCAGGTGGCCAAAGTATTGGAGCTTCAACATCAGTTCTTCCAATGAATATTCAGGGTTGATTTCCTTTAAGGAGCATGATGTCCATGTGAGAGCTGGACCATAAAGAAAGCTGAGTGCCGAAGAATTGATGCTTTTAAATTGTGCTAGAGAAGACTCTTGGAGAGTCCCTTGGACAGTATGGAGATCATGCTGCCTTGTAGGACTAATGGAAAGAGCTAGTAAGGTCATCAAATGCTTAGCAGAGAGATACGCAAACAAGTGCTTAATAAACATTTGATATTATTATTAATCTGGTGCTTGCCAACCTGTTTCTACTTAACGGGTGTTCTTGAGGTGGGTCAGTTACATTGTGAAATGAAAGTCAGTCATGTCTGACTCTTTTCGACCCTGTGGACTGTATAGTCCATGGAATTCTCCAGGCCAGAATACTGGAGTGAGTAGCCTTTTCTTTCTCTAGAGGACCTTCCCAACCCAGGGATTGAACCCAGGTCTCCCACATTGCAGGTAGGTCTTTACCAGCTGAGCTACCTGGGAAGCTACATTGTGGAAGACAGTTAAATTTCTTTCCCCAGGGATTTCTCAAATCCCTCTGCATTGCAGCTTTCCTGGCTGGACAACTTCACACGAATCTAGTTATATTTTCTTTTATATAACAGTTTTTTCTTTTCTTTTTTTGGCCATACGTGCAACTTGCAGGATCTTAGATCTCCGAGCAGGGATCAAACCCATGCCCACAGTGGTGAAAGCACGGAGTCCTAACCACTGGTCCACCAGGGAAGTTTGTATAATGGCTTTTAAAATTAAATAATCAGGGAATTCCCCGGTGGTCCAATGGCTAATCCTCCACAATCCCAATGCAGGGGAGCCTAGGTTCAATTCCCTGGTCTGGAAACTAGATCCTACATACCACACTAAGAGTTCACAGGCAGCAACTAGAGATCTCATGTGCTGCAATGAAGATCGAAGCTCCCATGAGCCAGCAACTAAGAACTGCTGCAGCCAAATAAATATTTTTAAAATAAATACTTGAAAAGGTTGATTAGGTTAATTTTAAAATAAATAAAATATTCAGTATAATTCTAAATCCTCCCCCACCTCTTTTTTTTGGATGGGTAATATTGACATAAGTACTGAAATGTGTCCCTCCTCTGTCCTTCGGCCACCATTGTCACCTCCCTGGGAGACAACTAATGTCATCTGGTTTCCTGTTCTGGCTTCCAGACACATTTTATCCAGACATAAGGCAATCTGTACACATGTTTTCCCGTCATTCACAAAAAGAATAATATGCACTGCTATCTAGAGCTCTAACCTATTCCCCCCACCCCCAGCCCCCACATAACAGATCTCGGAGCAAGCTTTCTATTTTATGGTTGTGTTGTAGCTCACCATTCAAAAGGCATCAGTGGGCTTTCACCATGGCTCAGTGATACAGAATCTGCCTGCCAGTGCAGGAGACGCAGGTTCGATCCCTGGTCCAGGAAGATCCCACGTGCTACGGAACAACTACTGAGCCTGTGTTTCAGAGCCTGGGGACTGAAACTACTGAGCCCATGCTCTGCAACAGTGAGAAGCCCAGGCACCATAACAAAGAGCTGCCCCCCGCTCACCACAACTGGAGAAAAGCCCCGTGCTGCAATGAAGACCCAGTGCAGCCAAAAATGAATAAATCTTAAAAAAGAAAGCGCTTAAGAAAAAAAATATATCAGCGTTTGTTCCCTGCCGAGGTTGATGTAGTCATTCCTAATCCTTTGCTGCACATGTGCTGCCGTTACAGTGAGTGACTGTGTGCTCACATGGCTTCTCCCACGTTCAAGGGTACCTATAAGATAGGTTCCCAGCAGGAACAGCTGCACGATCTAACCCAGTAATTTAGAAAGTCGTTGCCACCAGAAACTATTTCGATGGTTGATAAGGCAGGTCTCTCTTCATTCTTTTTTCAACATTATCTTGGCTTTTTCTTGGGCAGCTTTTTTTTTTTGCATTCTTTTTTAAAAAAAATTACTTTCCCTTATGGTTTATCACAGGATGTTGGGTAGAGTTCCCTGTGCTATACAGTAGGACCTTGTTGTTTCTTTCTCTTTTTTCCTTTTGTCCTACCCAGTTACGTGGAGATTTTCTTGCCCTTTTAGAAGTCTGACATCTGCCAGTGTTCTGTAGACTGTTGTTTTTTTTTCCCAGCCAGGCAGCAGGTGAGTTTTTAGTTCCCCCAGGGATTGAGGAGGGCATGGCAACCCACTCCAGTATTCTTGTTTGGAGAATCTGCATGGACAGAGGAGCCTGGTGGGCTACAGTCCATAGGGATTGCAAAGAGTCAGACACAACTGAGCGACTAAGCACAGGGATTAAACCTATGTCTCCTGCTGTGGAACCACAGAGTCCTAATCACTGGACTGCCAGGGAATTCCTTGTAGATGTATTTTTTTCTTTATTTATATTTAATTGAAAGATAATCGCTTTGCAATATTGTGTTGGTATCTGCCATACATCAACGTGAATCAGCCATAAGTATACATGTGTCTCCTCCCTGTGGAACCGCACTTGCCTCTCCCATTCCATCCCATCCTTCTAGGTTGTGTATTTTTGATGTATGTGTGGGAGAAGGTGAGCTCCTTGGTCAGATCTCAGGACCTTGTTGCTTATCCATTCTATATTTAGTAGTTTGCATTGGGCAGCTACCTTTTTTAAACTTTTATTTTGGACAACTTAAAGCATATTCAAAACCAGGAAGAATAATATAATGAACCTACGCTTAACCAAGAAGGGCTTCCCAGGTGGCGCTAGTGGTGAAGAACCCACCTGCCAGTGCAAGAGACCCAAGAGATGTGGGTTCAGTCCTGGAGGGCTGTGATCCATAGGGTCGCAAAGAGTCGGACAGGACTGAAGCAACTTAGCACACACGCACACTTAACCAACAGCCAGCATCAACAGCTTCTAATACTCATGGCCCATCTTTTTTTTTTTTTTTTGGCTATACTAGGTCTTAGTTGCAGCACTCGGAAGCTTCGTTGCAGCATGTGAGATCTAGTTCCCTGACCCAGGATCAAACCTGGGCCCCCTGTATTTGGAGCCCACAGTCTTGGCCACTGGACCACCAGGGAAGTTTCCCCATGGCCAGTCTCGTTTCAACTTGACCCCTGCCGCTGGATCATTTGGAAGCAAATCCCAGAAATCATGGTATTTCATCTGTTAAAACTGGTATATATCTTGAGAGATGTTACCACAAAGATGTTACCACCATATTTTGAATATGCTTTGTGGTAATAACTACAATGTCATTATCACAATTGAGAAGTTTAAACAGTCATCCCTCAATATCATTATATAGTTTAGAGTGTTTAGATTTTCCCAATTGTCTCTTCAATATTTGATGAATGGTTGTTTACAGTTCATTCAAATAAAAATCCAAACAGAGGACTTCCCTGGTGGTTCAGTGACTAAGACTCTGTGCTCCCAATGCAGGGGGCCTCACGTTCTATCCTTGGTCAGGGAACTAGAGCCAACATGTCATGACTAAGTCTCGGCACAGCCAATACTGCTGCTGCTGCTGCTGCTGCTGCTAAGTCGCTTCAGTCGTGTCCGACTCTGTGCGACCCCATAGACGGCAGCCCACCAGGCTCTGCCATCCCTGGGATTCTCCAGGCAAGAACACTGGAGTGGGTTGCCATTTCCTTCTCCAATGCAGGAAAGTGAAAAGTGGAAGTGAAATCGCTCAGTAGTGTCCGACTCTTAGCGATCCCATGGACTTCAGCCTATCAGGCTCCCAGGCTTCCATGGGATTTTCCAGGCAAGAGTACTGGAGTGGGGTGCCATTGCCTTCTCCAGGCACAGCCAATAGGTAAGTAAAATCAATAAATAAATGTTTATTAACAATCCAAACAAGGGTCATGCACAGCTTCTGGTTGGAGGCAAGTTCCTGTAAGTTTTGGGTTCCTCTTCTTCCTTTTCCCCCCTTGCAACATATTTGGTGAAGAAACTAAGCTATTTGTACTGTAGACTTCACCAGTCTGATGGTGTCCTTGTGATGTAGTTTAACACATTCCTTTGTTCTCAGTTTGACCAGCCAAGCATCCCGTTCCGTGTCCAGTTTGGGGGCAAGTCTCTCTCACAGAGGGCAGTGAGTCCTCTCAGCAGGTGACACTCAGGGAATGTTTGTCCCTCCTTTTGTGACACAAGCCGCCAACTGATCAATCAAGAGTCAGAGGCAGGCTTTCTTTTCCAACATTTTATCTGAACAATTACAAACATTCAGAAAAGCTGGAAGAAGAGTACAGTGAATATTCATGTGCTGGGCTTAGTCGCTCAGTTGTGTCCCGCTCTTTGAGACCCCATGTGCTGTAGCCTGCCAGGCTCCTCTGTCCATGGGGATTCTCCCGGCAAGAATACTAAAGTAGGTTACCATGCCCTCCTCCAGGGCATCTTCCGAGGCCAGGGATTGAACCCAGGTCTCCCGCATTGCGGGTGGAGTCTTTACCAGCAGAGCCACCAGGGAAGCCCATACAGGTTCCACAATTACCACGGTGCTAAATTTCCCTTATCATACTGGGTCTCTCCAACCATCTATCCATTCCATCTGTCAATCCGTCTCATGTTTTGGACACAAATCAAAATAGGTGGGTGTCACTTTATTTTATTATGAATGTTATAATTTTAGCCATTTTAAAATGATTTAAGGGGCTTTCCTGATGGCTCAGTGGTCTGCAGGAGACACAGGAGATGCGGGTTTGATACATGGGTTGGGAAGGTCCCCTGGAGAAGGGAATGGCACCCCACTCCAGTATTCTTGCCTGGAGAATCCCATGGACAGAGGACCCTGGTGGGCTACAGTCCACGGGGTCACAAAGAGTCGAACGTGACTGAGCAACTGCTGCTGCTAAGTCGCTTCAGTAGTGTCTGACTCTTAGCGACTTCATGGACTGCAGCTGCCAGGCTCCTCAATCCTCCTCTGACTGAGCAACTAAGCACACACAAATGGTTTAAGTATTTCATTCTGTGGCATTAAATACATTCATGATATTCTATAGTCATCATCACAATCTGTTTACAGCACTTTTTCGTCTTCCCCCAAAAGAAACTTCTGTCCCATTTCCTTCTCCCTCTAGCCCTCCTTCTAATTTCTCTATGAATTTGCCTATTCTAGGGACCTCGCCTAAGTGGAATATTTCTTCTTTTGTGTCTGGCTTATTTCACTTGACATGTTTTGAGGTTCATCCATGTAGCATGTGTCAGAATTTCACTTGTTTTTGTGTGTGTTAGTCGCTCAGTTGTGTCTGACTGTTTGCGACACTTGTTTTTAAGGCTGCATAATATTCCAGTTTATGGCTATGCTTCAATTTATTTATCCATTCTTCTGTCGATGGGCAGAATTTGGGTTTCTTCCACCTTTTGGTTAGTCTGAATCACGCTGCTATAAACATTGGTGGGCGAGTATCTGTTAGAATCCTCGTTTTCAATTCATTGTTGGTGTAGTGTCCAACTCTTTCGACCACATGGACTGTAGCCCACTGGGCTCTTCTGTCCATGGGATTCTCCAGGCAAGATTACTGGAGTGGGTTGCCATTGCCTTCTCCAGGGGATCTTCCTGACCCAAGAATCGACCCCAAGTATCCTGCATTGCAGGCAGAATCTTTACTGACTGAGCTGTAGGAGAAGCCCTTGCAATTCTTTGAAGGTCTATATATCTAGGAGTGGAAGTGCAAAATCATTCAATTCTATGCTTAACTTTTTGAGAAACCACCAAACTCTTTCCTACAGTGGTCGCACCATTTTATATTCCTGCCAACAGAATACAATGGCTCCATTTCTCCACATCATCACCAACGCTTGCTACTTCCTGTTTTGTTTTGTGTTTTTGACAGTTGCCATGGTGATAAGTGGAAGTGCTATCTCACTGTGGTGTTGATTTGCATTTCCCTAGTGGCTCGTGATGTCGAGCATCTTTTTTCATGTCTATTGGCCATTTGTATAGCTTTTTTGGAGATCTACTTGAGTCCTTTGCCCATTTTTTATTTTTTAAAAAATATTTATTTATTTGGCTGCACCGGATTTTAGCTGTGACATGCAGGGTCTTTTCATTGCAGCATGTGGGATCTAGTTCCCTGACCAGCGATAGAACCTGGGCCCCTGCATTGGGAGCGCGGAGTCTCAACTACTGGACCACCAGGGAAGTCCCCTTAGCCCATTTTTGAATTGAGTTTGTCATGGTTGAGTTGGAGGAATTCCTTACAATCTAGATATTAATCCCTTATCAGATATATGATTTGCAAATTCTTTTGATTTGGGTTTTAGTTTCTCTCTTGGCACCATGTGGGAAGTGGACTTTTGCAGAGGCGGGGCAAGGGAGGAGAGATTTAACTGGGGCAGGAACTCCAGGTGAGAAGGGGGCGTGGCCTCAAGGATGGGGCAAGTGGATGAACCCTGAGTGCTATCAAGGTCTCAAGAAGGTCCCTCTCTGGAGCTCAGATCAAAGGCACGGGAGGCAGGTCACAGGCCTGAGAGATGGAGCTGACTGAGTAGGAGTGCTCACCTCTCTCTCTCTCTCTCACTCACACACACACACACACACACACACACACGTGTCCCTTCTCTTGGGATGAGGAGACTAGCTACCTGGAGGAAAAGGGCAAGAGGGATGAAGACAGGGATAAGAACTCAGTTAAAAGTATCACCCTTGGCAGACGGTGGCTCAAGATTTAGCTGTCCCTCAAACGCTCCACCTCAGCACTGCGTACAGGCAGTGGGAGAGGACCTAGAGATCTTCAAAGACTTGTTGTTCAGTCGCTCAGT
The DNA here is from genome assembly GCF_014754425.2 of Oryx dammah. Taxonomy (NCBI): domain Eukaryota; kingdom Metazoa; phylum Chordata; class Mammalia; order Artiodactyla; family Bovidae; genus Oryx; species Oryx dammah. Next base: position 94,559,831 of record NW_024070189.1, read on the forward strand.
CGTGTCTGACTCTGTGACTCCTTGGACTGCAGCACTCCAGGCTCCTCTGTCCTTCCCTGTCTCCCAGAGTTTGCTCAAATTCATGTTCATTGAGTTGGTGATGCCATCTAACCACCTCATCCTCTGCCGCCCCCTTCTCCTGCCTTCAGTCTTGCCCAGCATCAAGGTCTTTTCCAATGAGTTGGCTCTTCACACTAGGTGGCCAAAGTATTGGAGCTTCAGCATCATTCCTTCCAATGAATATTCAGGGTTGATTTCCTTTAGATTGACTGGTTTGATCTCCTTGCGGTCCACGGGACTCTCAAGAGTCTTCTGGAACACCGCAGTTTGAAAGCATCAATTCTTCTGCACTCAGCCTCCTTTATGGTCCAATCCTCACATCTGTACATGGCGACTGAAAAGATAAGGAGCCTATAGAAGTCACCCTGGCAGTCAACACAGAGCCTGGCACCCAACACAGAGCCTGGCACAAGTCCCCAGTAAATGTGGGCTCTGTTCATTGTCACAGTTTTACACATCATAGGGGATCTTTCATTGTCACCCCCCAAATCTTTTATTTGCCTCCCAGGAACGTTGAGATCTCTTGCTAACTCTTTGAAGCCCTGCCCAGAAGTCTGCCCATTGTTCCCTCCTTGAAACGTCACCTCGAAATCCCACCCCTTTTCCTTCAAGGCCAGTGTCCAGATATCCCCATTAACTTCCTCTCTGGGAACAAAACAGCCTTTTTCACCTAAGTTCAACAGGAAGGAGATGTCTTACCACCTTCACCCCTGGCCCCCTCCAGGCTTTCCAGTACTGAGAAAAAAGGAAGCTGTTGCACTAGTGCTTCCTGTGGGTTGATCTGGGGACAAGAAGTGTAACTGAGGTTTGCCCTCTCTGAGACTCCTCGGAGACTCCCCAGCACTCTCCATTTTCCTGAGACCCTCACTGTGGACTCCCAGGGGGTGGCATAAAATATTCCCCTACCCTTCCCTCCGCCCCCTGGACTTCTGCATTCTTAGCTGCAGTGACAGTTCTTCCTTCCCCTGGAGATCCTGCCTGTTCACCGGTGCCCAGCGCTTCATTAAGGGAACTTCCTCCTCCAGGCTAGCCACCATGATGCCCTCAGGGCCACCGCCCAGGGTCTACTGGACTTCGCTCATCTTTCTGCTTCTTGCCTGCTGTCAGTTGCCCACAGGTGAGGCCCAGTGAGCTGGGGAGGGCTGGAGATGGGGGGTTGCTGGGGAGGGGAAGGAGAACAGTGCACCTCACACCCTGCTGCCCAGGGCTGCGGCAACACTTCTTTGACTCAGATCTGTCAGGGGGCTTCCTAGTATCCTTGGGGAAAAATGGTGGCTTCTTAACTCAGCCTTCAGGGCTCCCAGAGGCCAGGTCCCTGCCTTTCACTTGTTCCCTGCCCCCTTCACAGCAGACACTTACCCACCCAAACACTCAAGTGAAAGTGAAAGTGAAGTCGCTCAGTCGTGTCCGACTCTTTGTGACCCCATGGATTGTGGCCTACCACGTGGCTCCAACCATGGGATTCTCCAGGCGAGAATACTGGAGTGGGTTGCCATTTCCTTCTCCAGGAGATCTTCCCAACCCAGGGACTGAACCCGGGTCTCCCGCGCTGCAGGCAGACGCTTTACCGTCTGAGCCACCACTCATGCCTGCACTTATTCGCTCCTGCTCCATCTGGACTCTTGATCTCTGTCTATGTTTTTCAGTCTGCCAGGATCACTCTTGCCTTTCACTTGGCTAAATCCCCCTTGACCCTTTAAAACAGACCATAGTGGTTCCCTCCAGGAACCCTTTCCTGACTCACTTCCTCCTGGCCTCCTTCTCGGTTCCTGATCCATCATCTGTCTTTCCCACTAAACTGAAACACCGCCGAAGGCAGAGACCTTCCTATCTTGGCTGGTGCGGGGTGGGGTGGGGGTGTTGAAGGATGGAACCTGCAGCTGGGTGGGCTGGGGGGCACTGGAGCCCCCAGCAGAGACTCTGTTCATGCAGGTACCCAGGAACAGACGTACCAGTTACGAGTGGAACCGAAGGACCCAGTGGTGCCTTTTGGAAAGCCCCTCGTGGTAAACTGCAGCTTAGATTGCCCCAGCCCTGGATTAATCTTCCTGGAGACAGCCCTCTCCAAGGAGCACCACAGCAGGGGCCTGGGCTGGGCAGCCTTCCGTCTCACCAACGTGACTGGTGACATGGAGCTTCTCTGCTCTGGCCTCTGCAATAAGTCCCAGGTGGTGGGTTTCTCTAAAATCACAGTGTATGGTGAGTAGCCATGGCTGGAGGTGGGATGGCCTTGGGCAGTGGTGGGGGTAGATGACCAATGGTGCAGAGGACCAAGGTGGGGCTGGGGCCCTGAATTTGCACAAAGACCAGGACACTCAGTCAGAGCTCAGACCTGGGTGTGTGTGTGTGTGTGTGTGTGTGTGAGAGAGAGAGAGAGACAAAGTCAGAGATAGAGGGGTACACCTCAACTGCATGCCAAAGCAGCAGCTATGAAATCAACTCATTTGGTTCTCAATAAGCATTTTGTGTGTGTGCATGCGTGCTAAGTTGCCTCAGTCGTGTCCAACTCTTTGTGACCCCATGGACTGTAGCCCACCAGGCTCCTCTGTCCATGGGATTCTCCAGACAAGAATACTGGAGTGGGTTACTGTGCTCTCCTCCAGGGGAATCTTCCTGACCCAGGGATCCAACCTGCATTTCTTGAGTCTCTTGCATTGGCAGGTGGGTTCTTTACCACTAGTGCCACGTGGGAAGCCCAATAAGCATTTAAAAAATGACAATTCAGGAATTCCTTGGTGGTCCAGTGGTTAGGACTCCAGGCTTTCACTGCCAAGGGCCTGGGTTCGATCTCTAGTCAAGGAACTAAAACCGTGGAACGCTCTCGGTATGGCCAAAAACAAGGACATGTCTTTTACTCAATTTTTAAAATTTTCTTTTAACACAGTTATTTATTTATCTTGGCTGGCTGTGTTAGGTCTTAGTTGCAGCCCACGGGCTCTTCCTTCGTGGTGCACAGACTCTAGCTGTGGCACGTGGGCTTCAACAGTTGTGACATGCGGGCTCTGGAGTGCATGTGGCTCTCGGGCTTCATTGCTCTGTGGCATAGGGAATTTTAGTTCCCCAACCAGGGATTGACCTCGTGTCCCCTGAATTGCAAGGCAGATTCTTAACCACTGGACTACCAAGGAAGTCCCTACTTTTTCTTTTTTTTTTTTGTATTTACTTATTTATTTGGCTGCACTGGGTCTTAGTTGTGGCAGGCAGGAGGTAGGATCTAGTTCCCTGACCGAGGATTGAACCCCTGTGCATTGGGAGGATGGAGTCTTAGCCACTGGACCACCAGGGAAGTCCCTTATTGCTTTTATTTTTATGACAGGTAATAAATTCATGTGGCTCCCAAATTTTAAAGTATTTTAAAAAAAGGGATGGTCAGTGTCAAGTCTCCATTTACCTAGTGTGGGCTGTGAGCGGCTGTTGTTTTTAGTGTGGACGCATAGGTGCTCACCCAAAAGCCCTTATGAAAGCCGGGGCTGGGGAGGTACACTTATGAGCCTCATTTCACAGATGAGGAAACTGAGGCTCAGTCACTTGCCAGGGTCCGTGAGCAGAGATGCCTGGAGTCCAGGTCTCAAATCCCTGCTCTTCACAGCTGAAGTCTTCCTCTCTGGACCTAATATCCCCGTTACCAGTTTCTTATGAATCCTTCCAGTTTCTCTGCATTTAAAAGAAGACAGGGAATTCCCTGGCTGTCCAGTGGTTAGGACTCAGCACTTTCACTGCTAAAGGTCCAAGGTTCAGTCCCTGGTCAGGGAACTAAGATCCCACAAGCCATGTGGTGCAGCCAAAAATAAACAAACAAAAGAACCCAATAGACTAGGAAATAGCTGAGTACATCACTCAGGATGCCTATGGTTTTGTGAGGCCTCAGAAAAGTGTAGTGTACATCTGTAGCTGTGTGTAGCTCTTCCTGTGCGTGCACCAGTGTCTGTATTCATGGTTGTGTACCTATATGTCTGTGAGCATGTGGATCTGAGTGTCCTTATCTTCGTGTGAGTGTACTTGTATGTCTACAAATGTGTTTGTATGCTGTGTGTGCCTGCGTTGTGTCTCTGGACTTGTACCTTTTAAAAATAACTTTTTTATTTATTTATTTTTGGCTGGGCTTGGTCTGCATTGCTTCAAAAGCTTTTCTCTCGTTGTGGCGAGCAGGCCTATTCTCTGGTTGGAGTGCTCGGGCTTCTCATGGCTTCTCTTGTTGCAGAGCCCAGGCTCTAGGGTGCACTGGCTTCAGTAGTTATAGCTTGTGGGCTCTGGAGCACAGACTCAGTAGTTGCGGTGCACAGGCTTAGCTGCTCCTTGGCATGTGGGATCTTCCTGGATCAGGGATTGAACCCATGTCTCCTGTATTGGCAGGTGGATTCTTTACCACAGAGCCACCAGGGAAGCCGCTGGATTTGTATCTCTGTGTGTGTCTGCATATGTGTATGTGTCAGCATCTGTGCCCGTGTGTATATCTATGTGAGTACGTCTGTTTCTGAGCATGTGTGGATGTCTGGGCCAGTATGTGTCTATATGTGTCTTTGTGTGTATTTCTGCACATTTGCCTATGTGTGTATCTGGGTATCCCCGTCTGTGTGAGATGCCTCTGTCCAGTGCTGTGCAGGAGCCTATTTGTCCTGGCTCACAAGAGCCCAGTGGGCTCATCTCTTCCCAACTCTGTGTAACATTGAGTGGCTTTGCCAAGTCACTTCAGTTGTGTCTGATTCTGCGTGACCCCATAGATGGTAGCCCACCAGGCCCCCCCATCCCTGGGATTCTCCAGGCAAGAACACTGGAGTGGGTTGCCATTTCCTTCTCCAGTGCGTGAAAGTGAAAAGTGAAAGTGAAGTCGCTCAGTTGTGTCCGACTCTTTGCAACCCATGGACTGCAGCCCACCAGGCTCCCCCATCCATGGGATTCTCTAGGTAAGAGTACTGGAGTGGGGTGCCATTAAATCAGCCAAAAGTGGGAGTATTTACACCACAGAAATTGGCAAATACGCCACGTGGGGGCTCCCAGGAGAGCCCAGGCATAATCATCGTTGGCTACCATACCGCTAGCCCTCGAGTGGAGGTTACAATGTGGGCCTCCTTGTTAAATACTCTAAAATTGTACATTTGTTGTTGTTCAGTTGCTAAGTCGTTGCTGACTCCTTGCGACTCTGTGAACTGTAGCCCACCAGGCTCCTCTCTCCATGGGGATTCTCCAGGCAAGGATACTGGAGTGGGTTGCCATTTCCTTCTCCAGGGGATCTTTCTGGACCAGGAATCAAACCCAAATCTCTTGCATTGGCAGGCAGGTTCTTTACCACTGAGCCACCAGAGAAGCCCTGTAAATGGTTAGATGTTAAAATTTTTCCATGGAAGCCAGTCCACAGGCCTGTGACAGCTTCAGAGCCAGGCTTGAGAGCTGCTCCCCCAGGGGAGGCCCAGGGTTTGGAATGTGTGCCTTTGAGGGCCACTGCAGCTGCAGCTGGGATTGGACCCAGCCTGGATCTGTTGAGTACCCCCAGGACTGTACAGAGCCACCTCAAGAGGCTGTCCTAGGCTTTGAGCACCTGGGACAGACTGGGGAGGACTGGACCAAGCTCTGGGAAAGGCCAAGACCAGAGTCCAGGCCAGAGGCTGAAGGAGGGGTCAGGGGACTTCCTAGATCTGATGTCATGGAGGTAGGTGGGCACACAGGTCTGGAGTTTGGGAAACCCACTATCTAAGCCTGGCTCTGCCCCTTCCTGGCTGCGCATCCTTAGGCAGATCACCTCACCTCGCTGGGCCTGTTTCTCTGTCCATAAAAGGGAAGAGTAATAGGAGATTTCACTTGGTTGGTGTGTGAATGAAGGTAGATGACATCTGGAAAGAGGAAGGAAAACTCAAGATAAACAGGAAGTTTTATGATTACTATTAACATCATAAATGGCCATAAACTTTAGTCCTCTTCCTTGCCGTTTTTTTCCCCCTTAACTGTGAACAGAAAAACTGATTCATTTCAATGCTTGCCAAGGTGTCCAACAAAACAGGAAATAATAATCATGATGTTAATGATAATGGCAAACACATATACTAGCACACTTGTAAGTCCAGCAGGTTTATTAACTTGAAGTTCACAGTCCTGCACTAGGCCACCCTGGGCTCCCCTCCACGGTGGGGGTTGCCAGGCTGGCTGGTAAGTTCTACTCTCCCCTTCACACGCCTCCATTCAGGGTTCCCAGAGCGTGTGGAGCTGGCACCCCTGCCCCTCTGGCAGCCGGTAGGTGAACACCTCAACCTGAGCTGTCTAGTGTTTGGCGGGGCCCCCAGGGACCACCTCTCCGTGGTGCTTCTCCGCTGGGAGGAGGAGCTCGGCCGGCAGCCAGTGGGAAAGGAGGAGCCTGCCAAGGTCACGTTCATGGTGCAGCCGAGAAGAGAGGACCATGGCACCAATTTCTCCTGCCGCTCCGAACTGGACCTGCGGTCCCAAGGACTGGAACTCTTCCAGAATACCTCGGCCCCCAGGAAGCTCCAAACGTTCGGTGAGGGGAAGAACTGCAGACGGTGGGTGATGAGTGGAGCCAGAGTAAGCGTTCCCTGGCCACGGGAATTCCTGAGAATGGGGTGGCCTGGCCCTTCAGGGCTTTAAGGAACACATGCCTTGGCCATTGGGCAGGGTAGCCTCAGATGAGAGGCTCACAGCCTTGGAATTTCTGAAGGCTGTGTGTGTCCTGGAAAGGAGGTGACACAGGCCGCAAGGTATCCTCGGAAAGAAGGACCCTGGTTTAGGGGGATGAATGTCATGGGGAAAAGGGATCTCCACAGCTGTGAGACCTCCTCCTGCTCACTTCTATCCTTCTTTCAAGCCATGCCCAAGACCGCCCCGCGCCTCGACTCCCCCCGGTTATGGGAGATGGAAACCTCCTGGCCTGTTAACTGCAGCCTGGATGGGCTGTTCCCAGCGTCGGAGGCTCATATTCAGCTGGCGCTGGGGAACCAGATGCTGAATGCCTCAGTAGTGAGCCACGCGGACACGCTCACGGCCACAGCCACAGCGAAAACCGAACAGGAGGGCACCCAAGAGATTGTCTGCAGCGTAACCTTGGGGGTCGAGAAGCGAGAGACCCGGGAGAACTTGGTTGCCTACAGTAAGAGGGGGCGGAGCCAAAACTGCTTAGGAGGCGAGGGGTGGGGCAGACCCGGAACGTGAATGCATGTAGTAAGAGGAAAAGTGAAAGTGTCCAACTCTGTGACATGGACTGTATAGTCCATGGAATTCTCCAGGCCAGAATACTGGAGTGGGTAGCCTATCCCTTCTCCAGCGGATCTTCCTGACCCAGGAATCGAACCGGGGTCTCCTGCTTTGCTGGCGGATTCTTTACCCAGGGAGCTAACAGGAAGTCCAATAGTAAAAGTAGTAGTAATAGGAGGCGGAGACAAAATAGCTCAGAAAACGAGGGGCGGGGCTGACCCAAGAGAACACGACGACCTCTAGTCAAAGGGGGCGTGGCACACAAGCAAAGACTAAACCTGAGACAGGAGGGGCCTAAGTAACCTGAGAGGAGCCTGAGTGCCTAAAACTGGGTGGGGTGAGGGCTGCAGAGTAGACGAAGGGGTAGTCTGGATACCCCGAGGGGAAGGACGCAGGTGGGGGCAGGGCTTTACCCAAGGGAGGTGTCTGGTCAGCAAACTCCTGGGCAATGCCCCGCCTTTAGGCTTCCAGGGGCCCAACCTGAACCTGAGTGAGTCTAACGCCACCGAGGGGACCCCAGTGACTGTGACTTGCACGGCCGGACCCCGAGTCCAGGTCATGCTGGATGGAGTTCCAGCCGCGGTACCAGGACAGCCTGCCCAGCTTCAGCTAAAGGTCACCGAGAAGGACGACAGGCGCACCTTCTTCTGCAATGCCACCCTCAAGGTGCATGGGGTGACGTTGCACCGTAATAGGAGCGTCCAGTTGCGTGTCCTGTGTGAGTAGATCACGCTGACCTTTAATCCCTTGCTTCCTTGATTCGAGACTTGTCTCTCCCTTGCCCCATTGTGTCTGTGTCTGATCATTTGGCGATCCCACAGACGGCCCCACGATTGACAGAGCTAAATGTCCCCAACGCTTGATGTGGAAAGAAAAGACTATGAATATCCTGCAGTGCCAGGCCCGGGGCAACCCGAACCCCCAGCTACAGTGTCTGCGGGAAGGCTCCAAGTTTAAGGTGCCCGTCGGGATTCCATTCCTCGTCTTGTTAAACTATAGTGGTACCTACAGCTGCCAGGCGGCCAGTTCACGGGGCATGGACAAAATGTTAGTGATGATGGACGTTCAAGGTGAGCCTCGGCAAGGCGTATTTATCCTAGACGGGCAAGTTTAGGAGGGGCTGAGACGAGCGTATTTATTCTTCTATTTTCCGCACAGGTCGGAACCCGGTCACTATCAACATCGCCCTGGGAGTGTTAGCGATCTTGGGCCTGGTGACCCTCGCTACAGCCTCAGTGTACGTCTTTTGGGTGCAGAGGCAACGTGGTATTTACCGCCTAAAGCCAAGAAGCACCCGGCTATATAGCCCGTGACTGTGGCAGAGGAGTTATCCTGAGCTCAGTGATACTGAGCAAAGACCACGGGGGCTTGGCTGTATCTATCTTCGAATCTGAATAAAGGCTTTAAAATCCTTACACTGTGGCTTGATTCCATCTCGCAGCTTCGCGAGTCTACTGAGTGGCATCGCGATAGCGGAAAAGGGCGGAGCCTGTAGTGCCCAGACAGGGCTTGAACACCGAGAGGCGGGCCGGGCCTTACCCAATGGCCTGAAGGAGTCGAGGGGAGGCGGGGCTCCTCTTGGCCAATCGGCGGGCGCGCCCTCGTTGCCGCTCTATGCCGCTCCGCCCCGGCTCGCTGGTCCCAGAAGGCGCCGGGTTTCCCAAGATGGCGGCCGACGTGTCCGTTACTCACCGGCCGCCGCTGAGCCCCGAGGCTGGGGCCGAGGTTGAGGCTGGTGATGCCGCGGAGCGCCGGGCGCCTGAAGAAGAACTGCCGCCGCTAGATCCAGAGGAGATCCGGAAACGCCTGGAACACACCGAGCGCCAGTTCCGTAACCGCCGCAAGATACTGATCCGGGGCCTCCCGGGGGACGTGACCAACCAGGTATGGGGGGGGCGCCGTGTGGGAGCGTGGCGGGAAATACCACCGTGCGCGTGCGCGGGGGGAACCGGGCGACACCAACGGTGGCGTGCCCGGGGGTGGGGGTCGTCGGCGGTGAGTCCACGCGGGATCGGGAGAGACCAAAAGCGGGACGTAGGGGGTCGGAGATGGAGGGAGAAACCAACTTTGGACTGAGGGAGGACGTTGCTAGGGGCGACCAGAGGCTTGGAAGGAGCCAAGTGGTTGAAGGGGGCGGAGAATGGAAGGGGCGGGCAGCTTTGGCCATGCTGGGGGGATAGTGAATGAACAGCCAGATTGGGACAGTGGAATCAGGGACGCCAGTTGGTTCCTGCTCTAGCATGGAGTGATGGGATCTCATATCCATAAGCTTCATGATTGACTAGAATGTGCCTTTCCATAGCAAGCGTTTTTGAATTCCTTTTAGGGGTAGATCGGAAGTTAAGGCAGCCCCAGGGGTCCTTTTTCCTCAAAAGCCTCAGGATTAATTTGGAAAAATGGAGTCATCTCCTGTCCCCATGCCACAGACCTGCAGAGAAGGAAGGGGCATTGTTCCATGTAGCCCTCCTTGGCTGATCCTTGGTAATCCAGGGGTGCCCTTCTCTTGGCGCCAAATGGGGCAGGACTTCCCAGTGCTCTTTGGACCCAGGAAGATTGAACCTAGTCTGCCCTGCCCTTTAGCAATGGAATGGGTTCTTTGTCCCTGCTGTGGAGAATCCCTGCTCCCTGGCCCCTCCAGCACACCTGCACTGGCTCTCTCTGCCCATGGGTGGTGGGACCCTAGGAGTGTTGGGAGGGGTGTGACTTGGGGACAGATCTGAGACAGGTGTTTCTAGAGTCAGTCATCCTCCTACTGCCCACCATCTCCCAGCTGGAAACGTTTCTTATCTCCTGCAGGGTGCACAGTGTGTCTGGCACTAAAAGGCCCCAGAGCCTCACCTCCACAGCTGGCTTGCAGGAAGCTGTCAGTAGGAGGGAATGGGGAGGCACGTGAAGTCACACAATGTGGGCTTGTTAAGTACACAGGGTCCCCAGTCAGGTACCCAGGGGTGGCATTCCCACTGCTGTGCCCTGACCAGCTGCTTGACTTTTGACAATTTCCTTCACCTCTCTGAGCCTCCAGTCTCCTCATCTACAAAATGGACTTGTTAATACTCAATTTGCAGGGTTGTTGGAAAGAGTCAGTCTTGCAAACTGAGGTTCAGACGGGTTAAACAACTTCCCTGTGGGCAGAGCTGGGTCTTGAACTCAGACTGACCTGACTCTCTAATAAGAGCTTGTTGCGTTGGTTAAAAGCATGGGTTCTACAGCTGGGCTCTGCCTCCCAGCCCTGCCAGGTATGGCTGCAATGGTCTTGGGCAAGCAACTGCTCTGAAACTGTTTTCTCACTTGTAAAATGGGGCTGGTGATTGACCTGCCTTCATACCTGGTCCATGTGAACGTGCCACTGGGTTGCTCTCTTCATTTCTCCGTGATTCCCTGTTCTTTGGCTTGTCTCCACAGGAGGTGCACGACCTGCTCAGAGACTATGAACTCAAGTACTGCTTTGTGGACAAGTACAAAGGGACAGGTTTGTGGGACCCTGGGGTGGGGTGGGGGGGGTGGCTAGTGGCAGGTGATGACAGTCCCTGAAGCTGGAGAGTCCTGGCCCAGTGTCTCCTGAACATTCAGCAGAGAGAGGGGGTCCATGAACCAGATGGGAGCCAAGGGATTGGAAGGGCACCAGTTATTCTGGAGGACTTGAAGAAGATCAGACAGGCCTGGGGGACTGGCCAGCAGAGGGAATGTTTGGGATGGGGTCCCCAGTACCCAGGTATCTGCTGGGTAGCCTGGAAGAGAAACAGCAAGGATGCCCCATGATGGGCACCCAAGGTGAAGGACAGATTGGGGCAACAGTCTGTCCTGCCCTGGGTCTAGGAGACATGTCTGCCGAAATGACGGCCTCTCTCTGGCCTCTGCCTCCACGATTTCACTCCCCTGCCTGCCTTCCCCTAGGCAGCCAGCTCTGATATGATGCAGATCTGATCAAACCTGGTCCTAATCCTGATCATGCTTCTGTCTCCTCACAACCTGTCTGAGCTCCTCCTGATATTACCTTGCAAAGAGGTACCTCAGCCTTACCATCTCTTCAGGTGCCTAAGGTTCCAGGCTGTTTCCTCTGTTTTTAACGTCTCTTCCATTCAGGGCAGCTCCTCCCAGTGCCCAAGCACACCCCGTACCCCATCATAGCACTGACCACCCTAGGCTGTCACTACTGACCCACTCACCTGCCTCCACGCGGTCGTCATTTCTATGGAAACAGGGACTGGTCTTGGCCCCCAGCATGGAGGATGTCTGTGTCCACCAGGCATTGTGCCAGGTGTTAAACCTGTCAGGGCCGTTGCCTGCAGTCTGTAACATGGACGAGAAGGAGCTGAGGATAGGTGACCCCTAGAGGCCTACCTGGTGGACTAGGGTCGTGGGTAAGATTTTGGGCCCCAGAGGCTGAGAGTCCTGGGTTCTTATCCTGGTCTGTCCTCACTGTTTGGCCACAGGCAAGTGACTTACCCTCCCGAGCTTCAGTTTTCTCACCAGCAAATTGGACATGCCCTGTTGGAGTTGGCTATGAAGCCAAAAGCATTAAAACATCTTAAAAACTGTGGGTGCCTGGGAGGCAGCCTGCCGGGGTTCAAGTCCAGGCTTCTCCATTTGAGCAGGGCACTGCCCTGTGCCCATTTCCTTGCTGGAAAGATAGTGGTTGTGAGGAGGAAGTTATTCCCTTTGACAAAGGAGGAAACAGACTTCAGAGCCACTCAGAGGCTGGCGTTGAAACCCAGGATCCAGGGACCACATGGGTAACCACTACCACATGGCATATCTTATAGAAAAACCCAAACAAACTTTTTGGCCAACACAGTAGTTCTTAGGATGGGGCAGGCCCCCAGTGCATGAGCGTCACCATGGGTTGTAAGGAGCAAGCCTGGAGGAGCCAGGCAACACTGGCTGTTGTTGCTTACAGCTGGCAACTATTCCAATCCGCTGGTGCCCATGATGTCCTGGTGGTTCAGTATTCCTGAGGTCACGTGTGGTTCAGAGGGAGGTGGGTGTGGGTGGGCATGGGGTGGAGGCGCAGGCCCTCGGGGGGGCTCCACTGACCCCATGCTCCCACCTGCCGCAGCCTTTGTGACGCTGCTGAATGGGGAGCAGGCGGAGGCTGCCATCAGCACCTTCCACCAGAGCCGCCTGCGGGAGCGGGAGCTCTCGGTGCAGCTGCAGCCCACGGACGCCCTGCTCTGCGTGGCCAACCTGCCCCCCAGTCTCACACAGCAGCAGTTTGAGGAGCTGGTGCGGCCCTTCGGCAGCCTGGAGCGCTGCTTCCTGGTCTACAGTGAGCGCACTGGTCACTCCAAGGGCTACGGCTTCGCCGAGTACATGAAGAAGGACTCGGCCGCCCGCGCCAAGTCAGACCTGTTGGGCAAGCCCCTGGGCCCACGCACCCTCTACGTGCACTGGACAGATGCTGGGCAGCTGACACCTGCCCTGCTCCACTCCCGCTGCCTCTGTGTTGACCGCCTGCCACCCGGCTTCAGTGATGTAGATGCCCTGCGCCGGGCGCTGTCAGCCGTCCACACTCCCACCTTCTGCCAGGTAAGCCCGGTGCCCGGTGCAGGGACCTGGGGGAGCAGATGCGAAGCCCAGAGCACCTTGGAGGGGCTGTGTGGATCACCTGCTCTCTCCAGTCTTTTGGGTTCCTTTCAGTAAGGCAGCGGTGAGGCCACTTTGAATGGTGTTCTTGTTAGAAAGGCCATGTGGTACAGTGGGTGACCGCCCAGCTAGGAGCCAGATGGCTGGGGTTCAGATCCCTGCGCACCCTCTGGCGACTTGCTTAACCTCCCCCTGAAAAATGCAAACAAGGCTACTTTTGTAAAGTAAAAAAAAAAAAAAAAAAATGCTTTGAGTCACACATGGCCAGATCCCAGCCCTGCCCTGTGGCCCCAGACAGGTCACTCACTCTCTGCGTCTTGGTTTCCTTCCTACCCTTGTAAGTAGAGATTCGGCCCTCATGCAGTGTTTTAGGAAAACAATCCCTGGTTCATTCCGGTCTCACTTGTCAGGCCCTTCTGTAAGGGTGCCTAGCCCTGTGACAGGTGCAGTGGAACGAGAATAGGCCAGGGCCAGCTCTCAGAGAGCCCCCAGGCGCCCAAAGTGGACATGCCTTCAGCACACACTGGGCTTAACTACTCTTTCTCCACCCTACCCATAATGGCCCAGAGGGGCAGGAGTCACCTGTGCTTTCAGGTGGGGACACACCGAGGATAAAGGGGGAGATCGGTTGACACATCCCAGGACAGACAGCCAGGGTGGGCAGAGGCAGCCCAGGAAGCCCAGGCCACCCTGGAGGAGGCTGGGATATGGGCTCAGAGCCCAGGTCTGCTGCTGTGGGTTTTGGTGCCGGGGAACCGGTGTTGGTGGGAACCCCACTCTTGCTTGCTGCTGCTTTTGCAGCACGCCTACTGTGTGCCAGGCCCTGGATGGGACTCAGGACACAGGTGACATATATTTACAGTCAGCAGCCACTGACTAGAGATTGAAGGCGGCAAGGCCGTGACCAGTTACAGGTTCTCTCTCTGGGTGTGGCTATCCCCATCTCAGAACGGATCTGGTCCTCCTTTGTGACTGGTTTATTGTGAATGGTTGCTCACTCATTCCCCCACTTATCTGCTGAATCCCTGGCCGGGAGGTGACCGCCTCCAAGGAGCCCAGTCACACAGGGCATCCTTGTTGAACAGAGCCTGAGCTTGGGAGTTAACCAGGTCAAAGTCTGAGCCTCCATCCCTCTATTTAGGAGCCACACGGCCTCGGTTGCCCTTTGACCCCTTTCTTTATTCATCAGATGAGATGGATGTGATTGTGAGAAGCAGCCCATCCAGGCCTTGGTGCAGGGCCTGGCCGGCAGCAAAGGTGAAGTGTTCACTAGAGGTGGACTGAAGGCCAAACTTGCCCTGCCTGGGCCAGTGGGCGCTAGGCCCCCACCCACGGCCACCCTACCCAGTGGATCCAGCTGATGGTCTCATCTTACAGATGAGGAAACCAGGGGCCATGGATAGGCACTTGCAGTGACCTCCCTAAGCTGGCCAGAAAGAGATGGACTGGGAGTCACGATCAGGCAGCTGACCCAGGGCCCACGCTCTTAACTGGGCACCCCTGCCTCCCATAAGGGAGTTTGCTGCCCATGTCGGGGGCATTTTATTTCCGACACGATCGAGAGGAGAATGTGAAGGAAAGCCCATAGCAGCCTAGTCTGGTTCACTCTGTCATTTATCAACAGGTCAATTTATGTATGTGTGTATATATATATATGGATATATATATGGCTTCCCAGGTGCCTCAGTGGTAAAGAACCTGCATGCCAAGCAAGAGATGCAACTTCCATCCCTGGGTGGAGAAGATCCCCTGGAGAAGGAAATGGCAACTCACTCCTGTATTCTCGTCTGGGAAATCCCATGGACAGAGGAGCCTGATGGGCTATAATCCATAGGGTCGCAAAAGAGTCGGACACTTTAGCAACTAAACAACAAACAAATATACATGTCATTTGTATTTATTCATTAAAAAAAAATTTGTTTTTGGCTGCACAGAACTAGTGAGATCCTAGTTCACTACTGACCAGGGATCAAACCATTGCCCCCCTGTAGTGGAAGTTCAGAGCCCTGACTACCAGGGAAGTCCCTACATATTTTTTTTTTTAATATAAATTTATTTATTTCAATTGGAAGCTAATTACTTTACAGTATTGTATTGGTTTTGCCATATATCAACATGAATCCGCCACGGGTGTACACGTGTTCCCCATCCTGAACCCCCCTCCCCCTTCCCTCCGCATGTCCCTACATATCTTAATTGGTTCATTTTGTTGCAAAGTTGCTTAAAAAACTATGAGTGCTATGTAGTAGTGTTAGTTGCTCACTCAGTCATGTCCGACTCTTTGCGACCCCATGGGCTGTAGCCCGCTAGGCTCCTCTGTCCATGGAATTCTCCAGGCAAGGATACTGGGGAGTAACCATCTTGAGGGGATCTTTCCAACTCAGGGATTGAACTGGAGTCTCCCGAATTGCAGGGAGTTACTTCACCTGCAAAGTGGGTGTGCCAAGACTACCTGTATCCATGGTGCAGTGAAACAGCACCTGTGGCCCCTGGCCCATGGGCGTGTGGGGCCCAGCCAGATGCTCTCGCAGGATCTGCCCACCCTGGGACAGCCCTGGACAAGTGTCTAGCAGCCACAACGCCCTGAAAACCAAGAGTCTTGTTATATGAGCTAAACTGACATGGGGTCATCTGTGACCTTCCTCTTTGCATCTTGCTGCCAAGCTATTCTCAAGCTTGATTTCCAGGGTGCCCCAGAACCCCGTGGAGGTGACTGATACATAACATAGGGTATGTTTGGCTCCCTCTTCTCATCTCCAGAACAGCCTCAATCCTGGAACATAGGGACTTCTTTGGTGGTCCAGTGGTTAAGATGCTGTGCTTCCAGTGCAAGGGGTGTGGGTTTGATCCCTGATCAGGACTAAGATCCCATATGCTGTGCAGCATAGCTAATAAAAAAGGCCTGGAACACATCCTCCCCTAGGATTGAGGGCTGAGGGCCTGAAGTACCAAATGACTGCTGTTAAGGCAGGTGAAGGGGCCTCTGATCACATCTCCATTTCTGCCACACACTGGCTGTGTGACCCCACCCTCCTGGCCAGCACTACCAGCCTTAAACCCGAGCTCAGTGGCCATCTGCCTCACCATCAGACTGTGTGCCCTTCCTAGCTGCACCTGTAGCATCCTCGGCCTGAGGTGTGCAGTCGGGCTGAACTCCAGAGCTACCTGCTTCTACCACCAGCCCGTCCTCTCCAGGCCCTGCAGCATGTACTCCGGAAGCCCAGGCAATGTCCCCAAGAGGCACTGGCACAAGGCCTGGTGGCTCCGACCAGTGGGAAGCCTGGCTCTGCCCTCCTACCAGCAGTGTGACCTTAAACATGCTGACCTCTCTGAGCTTCAGTTGTCCCCTCGGAATAATGGGCAGGATACAGCCTCCCAGGGCTGTTGACAGGTTCAATGAGTTAACACAGGAACTGGGCACCGGGCAGCACAGGGCCCAGAGTCCATTCTCTCTCTGCGGGTTACTGTCATCAGAATCCTCATCTGGTCACGGCTGTCGCTTCAGTTGATCGTGGTCACTGCCACTCTGGTGCTCACGACTGCCTCTCCCCTCCACAGCTGGCATATGGCCAGGACGGGCAGCTGAAGGGCTTCGCTGTGCTGGAGTACGAGACGGCAGAGATGGCAGAGGAGGCCCAGCAGCGGGCAGACGGCCTGGCCCTGGGAGGCAGCCATCTGCGCGTCTCCTTCTGCGCCCCCGGGCCCCCTGGCCGCAGCATGCTGGCCGCTCTCATTGCTGCCCAGGCCACGGTGAGTGCGTGCTGGGGGGGTGGGTGCCCCAGAGGAGGGGCATGGGGGAGCCAAGGAGTTAGGCAGGGCTCTGAACTGCCCCTCTGATCCTCTCTGCAGGCCCTCAATCGGGGCAAAGGGCTCCTGCCAGAGCCCAACATCCTGCAGCTGCTCAACAACCTGGGGCCCTCCGCTTCCCTCCAGCTGCTGCTCAACCCCCTGCTCCACGGCGGTGCGGGTGGCAAGCAGGGTAAGGCGAGGGAGGCCCAGCATTCTCAGAACTGGGCACCTCCCTGGACTCTTGCTGTCTCAGCTCCAAGTGACATGAGCCCACAAAGAGGGTCTGGGATGACGCTCCCCAAGGGAGCTGGTGCCCTGAGTCCCTTGCAAGGGGGCAGGGTCATGGAGGAGGGACTGTCCTTTCCTGGGGGCTGAGGGGGGAGCTTATCACCCAGGCTGTTTCTTGGGGTATGTCAGTTGTCCTCAAGTTCTCAATGGGCCTGCCGCTGTGTTTCCTTGGCAGGTGGGGAGGGTTCCACCCTGGGACCACTTCATTTTCTGGGTCTCCCCCTAGGCCTCCTGGGCGCGCCCCCAGCCATGCCGCTGCTCAACGGGCCTGCCCTGTCCACGGCGCTGCTGCAGCTTGCCCTCCAGACCCAGAGTCAGAAGGTAACCTCAGGCCTGTGAGCCACAGGCTCCCGCCTCACACACATCCCGCGGCCCCTCATGATTCCATTTCCAACACTGCTGCTTCTGCCAACTGGTAACTTACCATCTACCAGCTGTGGGCCCTCGGACTGTGTCCCTGGGGGCCTGGTTTGCAGGTGCTCAGGAAGTGACACAGTGAAAGCCGAGGCCCCACAGGGGAATAGAGGGGCCTCTTGTCCCCACTCCCTCAATACGCACGCGGAAAAACTGACATACCACACACAGGTGGTGCTAGTGGTAAAGAACCCAGCTGCCAATGCAAGAGACTTAAGGGACGCGGGTTCAGTCCCTGGGCGAGGGAGAGCCCCTGGAGGAGGGCACGGCAACCCACTCCAGTATTCTTGCCTGGAGAATCCCATGGACAGAGGAGCCTGGTAGGCTGCAACCCTTAATGTCACAGAGTCAGACAGGGCTGAAACGACAGCACACACACACAGAAACACGCACCACCCTGTCCAGTTTGATTCACTGGGGCTAAGTCAGTGGCTTGGGTGTGTCTGATGGTAACTGACAGGTGAGCTGTGGGCATGAGCTGTTGTGTGAATAAGAATGACTGAATCTACGTGTGGCTGTCACACACTGTATCTCCAATCAGGGTGGTTGTGTGTGTTAGACCCTGTGCGTCTGTGATAATCAGCAAGGGAACTAGGTGTGAACCAGTGGACATCACTGTGTGAACTGCTGACAGTAACTGACTGGGTGACAGGCTTTGACCCGCTGAGCATGGCCTATGTTCCTGGGGTCTCCCCAGCACCTGGGCAGGCCCTGGCATGCAGGAGGCCCCCGGTCACTGTTGGTGAGTGGGTAATGGCCAGGGTGTCACAGACATTGGGAGATGCCCTGTGTGTCTGCCTGTGATTGGCTGTGGGCTGGGCCTGTGACCCCCCGTCTCATCTCCAGCTCACTATCCTCTGACCCTAGAAACCTGGGATCTTGGGAGACTCTCCTTTGGGCACTCTCCAACCCGGGGCCCAGCCAGCCAACCCCCTCCTCGGGGAGCTGTCTGCAGGTAATGCCAATTCCCTCTTCCCCATCTCTCTCGGCTTCATCCCACTTCCCCTTCCCTCTCCTCCCTGGGTGTGGTACATTCCCAGTTGTGCAGCTCTGGGCAAGTGACCTAACCTGTCTGAGTCCCAACCTGTCAGTTGAGCACATGGTGACCGCCTCCTTGGGGAGCCACGGATGTCTTGGGAGTTGATGGACTTCAAGAATGCTGCTCAGTGTCCAAAATAGTGGCCCTGGTCCAAGCAGAGGCTCGCAGGCCCCAGAAGAAGGGGTCCTGTGTGGTTGGGCTGCTGACACCCTTCTTCTTTCTGTAGGAGGGGGCCTGCCCCCTGAGCTGCCACCCCGGCGAGGGAAGCCACCACCCCTGCTGCCACCACTGCTCGGCCCCTCTGGGGGTGACCGGGAACCCATGGGCTTGGGTCCTCCAGCACCCCAGCTTACTCCACCCCCCGCCCCCGTGGGGCTCCGAGGTGCAGGCCTCAGAGGCCTCCAGAAAGACAGCGGGCCTCTGCCAACGCCCCCTGGGGTAAGGCCCCACTTAGTGCCCAGCCATCACCCCAGCCTCCCGCCCTGTGAGCTCCCCACTGCCAGGAGCCCTCATGAATCTAGCCCTCCCACCACAGGTCTCTCTGCTGGGGGAGCCCCCCAAGGACTTCCGGATCCCCCTGAATCCCTACCTGAACCTACACAGCCTGCTCCCAGCCAGCAACCTGGCGGGTAAGGAGGCCCGGGGCTGGGGAGGCGCTGGGAGAAGCCGCCGCCCAGCTGAGGGCCCCCTGCCTCACCCCCCAGCCCCCGGAGGCGGTGGTGGAGGTGGCAGCAGCAGCAAAGCCTTCCAGCTCAAGTCCCGCCTGCTCAGCCCCCTCTCCAGCGCCCGCCTACCCCCCGAACCAGGGCTGCCCGACAGCTATGGCTTCGAATACCCCTCAGTAAGTATATGCGGCCACCCTGGGGGCAGCCCTCCCAAAGGCCCTGTGTCCCGAGAGCACGTCATTCTCCAGTCTGACATCTTTCTAATACTGACTGCTGGGCTGGGCTGAGTGCACGGGAGACAGGAGGGAACATGCCAGGCATGGTCCCTGCGCTCAAGTCTCTTGTCTGTTTGTCTCTGCGCATCATCAAACCCTGCTTCCTATCAGTCAGTCTTTCTCTCCCAAGAGGCCTGTGGCCACATGTCTGCTTCTCCTTAACAGACGAGGGCTCAGCCTCCTCTCTGTCTGTCTGTCCTTCTCACTGCTCCCCTCTGCAGTCCCCATCTCGGTCCCTGGAGAACTGCTCCTTCTACGGTTCTGACTTCTAGGCCAGATGTTGCAGACTGGCCATATGTGTTGTGTTTGGCCCACACTGGATTAAAAAAAAAAAAAAAAAACGAGATAAATGCCAGTGACAAAATACTGAAACCACAAGAGTTCACACCTGGGTGCCCTGCTTCCCTTAAAAGACTCCAAGCTCCTGCCTCACACCTTCACAGCCCTCTGGGTCCAGGTGCAGCCACCCCCTGGGACCAGGCACCACTTCTGTGTCACTGCCCCACCCTGCTTGCTGAGTTTGCCCCAGGCACTAGAGTCTGCCCCTCCTGGAGGAGGCAGACTTCCCCAGGGACAGCTGTGCTGTGGAAATGAATTTAGGTGAGGTTGGTTATAGACACACACACACCCCCGCACTCAACGTGCTTCTCCCACTCTCATTCAGGATGTGGGACCTCGGCGGCTCTTCTCCCACCCACGGGAGCCAACCCTTGGGCCTCATGGACCCAGCCGACACAGAGTAAGAGCCTCCCTGTCCATCCCACCTCCTGGATGTATCAGTTAGCTCATGCTGCATAAGAAGCAGTCCCAGTACTTTGTGACTTAGAACAGGAAATATTTTATTACTCTCACTCTCATCGGGGTGGGGGAGCGGGGGCAGTTATTTGTAGTCACCAGGCAGTTCAGCTGGGTCTTGGGGGTTCGCAGTGGCTTCCTTCATGTATCTGGCAGTCAGTAGGCTGGGGATGCAGCCCCGGCTGCAGTGACTTCCCTGTTCCACTTGGGCCTCATCCTACAGCTAGCCAGCCTGTGCTAATGCATGTGGTAGTGGTCCCGGGGTTCCCCGGAGGAGGAAGGGCCGGCTGGCCCCTCTGCTGGCATTGTCACACACTCTCCTAGGCGCCAGAGCCCAGACTTGTTTGGGGGACCTCCCAAAGTGGGTGGCACGGCAGTGACCTGCCTTACTCAGCCGGCCTCCTTTCTGCAGATGTCCCCCCCACCCGGTGGCTTTGGCGATCGGGGCGGTGGAGGTGGCGCCGGGCCCCTCTCCCACCTCTATGCAGGCTCGCCCACGTCCTGCTTCACCAGCGGCCTGCAGGCTGGCCTCAGGCAGAGCCACCTTAACAAGGTGAGGTGACCCCCACCCCCTACCCGCCCCCCACCCCGCCCACTGAGAACGAGGCCCCGGGGGCCTTCAGTGTCATGGCCAGGGGGGTGGCAGGGGTCAGTTTTGCTCAGGGCTGAGCTAAAACAGGCTGTCCTCCTCAAGCCTTATGTCTTGCATGTAGTACTGCCCAGGCTTCTGGGCCTCTCACTTCCTCCCCCAGCAGCCCAGGGTGTGGGTGATACAGCCCCAACCCACAGATGAAGAAACTGAGGCCCAGAAGGATGACATAATCAGCCCCCAGTCTCAGAGCTCGTAACTGGCAGCGGCAGGATTTGAACATGAAACCCTCACCTCTGCTCCAGGGGCTGCTTCCTCTCCCATCCCACATCTCCCATTTCTCCCAGGTGGTTGGCTCCTCCCCACTGGGCTCCGGAGAAGGGCTCCTGGGCCTTGGCCCTGGGCCCAATGGCCACAGCCACTTGCTGAAGGTACGGGCAGGGGGTGGGGACCCTCAGGGCTGGGGAGTGGTGGCCCCTGGGTGGCCCCTGACCCACCAGCCCTTCCCCTCTGTCTCCAGACCCCACTGGGTGGACAGAAACGCAGCTTCGCCCACCTGCTGCCCTCACCCGAGCCCAGTCCAGAAGGCAGCTATGTGGGCCAGCACTCCCAGGGCCTTGGTGGCCACTACGCAGATTCCTACCTGAAGCGCAAGAGGATTTTCTAAAGGGCCAGTGCTGGAGATGCTCAAAGGCCTGCACCAAATCGCTTTGGGGTTTTCTGGTGTTTTGTTGTTAGTTTTCTTTTCCTTTGGGTAATAGAAAAATCTCTGAAAGACTTTGCTGACCAACCAGCAGGAGCCCAAGGAGTGCGGGGGGCATCTGGGAGCACTCTGCACCTCTGGCCTGCTCCCAGCATGGAAACCCTGCAGCCTTAAGAGGGAGGGGCACCAGCCTGCGCTCTCTCCCCTCCCCCCTGCCACCGTGTCCGCCTGTGTCCGTCTCTCTGGGAGTCCCCTCCTGCCTCGTTGCTCCTGTATCTTGGCCTTTCGAGTGCCTTGGAGGTTTCCCTGACCTCCCGTGAGGATCAGAGACTGTCCCCCCTTTTCTAACTTTGACAATTGACTTCAGTTTCCTTTTCTAATTTTTATTATTTTTAAACAGTCCAGGATGTTCCCTCCCTTCCCCCTCAGCTCTGATTCCTTCAAGGCCCAGCATGTCTGGGCCTCCACTCCATACCTTCCGGTTTAAAATGGCTCAGCCCTTTTTTGTTTCTCCCACACTTGTTGCAGGCATGGCTGTCTCTTGCCCTGGCCTGCCCTATCTGGCTTGTACCCCAGCTCTGGGTCCCCTGCTCCCTACCATAGTCCCCTTGCCTTCTGATGCCTTAAAAGCCAGGCCCCAGACCCCACCGGCGAGAGCCTCTCAGATGCTGAGCTCCGGAAGCTTGACTCAGGACCAAATGGCTCTGGCCTGGGGATCGGGCCCTTCTACCCAAGGTCCCCGATCATGGGGACAGTAGAAGGCCAAAGTTTTGGTCTTGGCAAACCAGTCCCACCAGCCCTCTCTGCCCAGGCCTAGGTGCGGGGTGGGCTTTCTCTGCCAGCTTAACCCAGTTTCCCTGCTGTCCTACTGTCTGTCGGGCATTGTGCATCTCACTGAGCCTCTGTCCTCTCCCCCATGTTGAAGATGAGCCCTGCCTTGTCATCCCCAAGCCAGATCACCCAGAGCTGGCCTCCCTCTGGCCCAGTGCTGGAAAATAAGACAAGGTGCAGATAAACTCTGCCCCTTCCCACCAGCAGGACCTGTTAGCCTGAGGTGACCCTGGGCTGTGACCCTGGCCAGCTGGGCCACCAGATCCCCTCCCCTGACTGGGCATCCACATCCACTCCGGGGGGCTGTCTCCTCCCCAATCTCACACAAACCTTTGCTGAATTAAAGTTTGTAAGTAAATGGTTTTAAAGAAAGCAGACCCGGCTGGTTCTTGGGACAATGTGCCTGGGTGGGAGGTCTGGGATAGCCCTGCAGGTCGTGGCTCATTCGAGCCTGTGCACTGCCCTCCCACTTTGGCAGCCTCCCCTGTACTCGCCTCTTTTCCCGTCCAGCGACGCCCAAAAAAAAAAAGGCGCTTGTATTCGGTTAATTACAGGGCCGTCGCTTCTAAACGCGCCAAGGCGCATGCTTAGTCTCTGGTCACGTGACGCCTGTCATGGCCGCCTCCGTGGCCTGGGGAGGTGTGAATGCTGGGTTCCTGCTGCGGGCTGCCAGGGGTGCCTGGTGGAGCCGACCTGGAGGCTTTTGGGGGTCCGGGGAGGCGGCACCGCCAGCGATAGCCAGGAAATTCCGGGCGACAGGTACCTGGGGAGCCTCGGGTGGGCATCGTTAACCCATCGTACGCCAGCTGTGCCCGGCACGGCAGCTCACCCAACCGTGTTTTCCAGGCTCGCGCCCGGCGGGGGAGGAAGAAGCCGGCGGCCCCGAGCGGCCCGGGGACGTGTGAGTGTGGGAGCCAAGTCCCCCGTTAATAATAGCACGGGGTTCCTCCGGCCCCCACGTTGCCGTACAGCCTCATCCCTGTGTCCCCCCTTCTGCATCACCCTATTTCCACGTCCCGTCAAACCCCAAACATGAGTTCCTAAGCCTATATTCCACCTGGCCCCTGCGCCCATCATCCAGTTGAGGCATCTGCACTCTCATCTGTCCCCAGGGTGAACGTGGTGTTCGTGGACCGGTCAGGCCAACGGATTCCGGTGAGCGGCAGAGTCGGGGACAATGTTCTCCACCTGGCCCAGCGCCATGGGTTGGATCTGGAAGGTGGGAGCCGGGCATAGGGAATTGGAGATATCTTTATTCATTCGTTTAAAAAACCCACAAGTCAGATAGGGTTCTCCACTACTTAATCTTGCACGGCTTCCCACCCAACATGGTTAACTTCAGACTCCTCACCAGGATCTCATCCCCTGCTCTCTTAATCTTTATTCATTCAGCAGTTATTTATTGAGCATTTAGTAGAGGTTCCTAAAACTCCTGCCTGCCAGGAGCTTGTATTTTCTTCCTTTTTCCTTCCTCTCTTCTAGCCACACTGACTTGCTTACTGTTCCTCAAATAGCCAACTTCATGCCTGCCTCAGGGCCTTCGCATTTGGTGTTCCATCGAAAGTGCTTTCCCACCAGACCTTCTGGCTCATCATCCTTCAGGTCTTGATGTAAATGTCATCTTCCTGACAATGGTATCCCTCTCGGCCCAGCTGCAGTCCCCATGCCCCAATAAGTCTATTCTTATCAGTGTGCTGTGTTGTCTGCATAGCACTTCTCATTGTTTTGTTTCCTTCTTTGTTGTTTCTCCCCAAAATGAAATCAGAAACCGTGTTTGCCTGTTCACACTTATCTGTTGCCTGTCATGGTATTTAGATGTAACAGGTATTAAATCAGTATTTGTTAAAGGAAGGATAATAATAGCAGACGTTACTTTAAGCCCCTTACCACATTTTGACTGATTGAATCTATTTCATGACAACATTATGCAATAGGAGAGAATGTTATCCTGTTTTATAGGTGAGGAAACTGAGCCCCAGGTTGAGCAGACCTGGTCCAAGGTCAAGTAAGTGGCAAAACTAGGTTCAAACCCAGCCTGTCTTAGCCACTAATCTGTGCTACTCTTCTGTGAATATTGAACACATACTGTGTGCCAGGTAGCAATGTAAAAAAGCAGATAAGGCCCTTGTCATTTCACACCAGTTTCAGCCTAATAGGGACAATAATCCCATGCATAAACATGTAATTATATCATGAGCAACTAGGAGAGTGGTCTTTTAAAAAGTATACAGTGTTGGGTGTATGTATATATGTGTGGCATGAGTACATGCTCAGTTGTGTTGGACTCTTTGCAACCCCATGGACTCCTCTATCCATTGAATTTTGCAGGCAAGAATACTGGAGTGGGTTGCCATTTCCTACTCCAGAGGATTTTCCTGACCCAGGGACCAAACCCACGTCTCTTGCATCTCCTGCATTGGCAGGCGGATTCTTTACCACTGCACCACCTGAGAAGCCCCGGTGTATATAATAAGGAGCTGATTTAATCATTAGACAATGGTTGGGGGAGGGGGATGAATTGGGGGCAGTCCTGGCAGACCTACCTTAAGTTCTGTTCTGGAATCCAGTGGCTGGCAGTTCATGACAAAGATTAGAATATGGGTTTTTGAAGCATGTGGCCTGTGTTCAGATTTTTCTGTTGCCAACTGTGACCCTGAGCAAGTTACTTACCATCTTTCAGCCTCCTCATCTATAAAGTAGGATAATTTAGTTCCTATCTCACCGGGTTGCTGTGAGGATTAAGCAGATTTCATGTGTACGGTGTGTAATACCTGGCACGTGGTTGGTGTGCAGTGAGTAGTTGGAATGATTGTATTAGGTTTATCTCTGTCTCATGTGGTAAGTATGTTAACGAGCTGGGAGAGAGGGCTGAGAAAGACACCTGGGGATGACTTGAGTTTTGAGGCCCAGACTGTTTCTTCTCCAGACAGGGAAGGTGGGAAACTTAGTCACTGCAGCCCACGGGGGAGGGTCTGCTGGGTCAGAAAGCTGTGTTGCAGCTCCACCCTCATGGTCCGACCTGTCTGGAAGAGGAAGGAGAATTCTGTCCCGTTTACTTAGAACAAGTATCTCTCGAGGCATCTACAACCTCCCAGGCTCAGTGCTGAATGCAGAGAAAAGAGGCAGGTTGACAGAGCACAGGAAAACCCAGAAATGATGGTGGTAACTTCAGATTGGGATAAATGCTGTCCAGATATTTTTAAAGAGATAACAAGAGTTGGGGGGAGGACAAGAAATAGGAGATGGGAACTTGGAGGACAACTGAGTAGTGCCCCAAGACAAAAAGGACCTAGCTATGGAAAGACTGGAGAGAAGAGCATCCCAGATCAAGAGTATGCCAAGTGCAAAGGTCCTGTGGTAGGGGCTGAGCTTGGCATGGAGGAATTGAGCGAGGGGGCTGGGGTGGCTGAAGTAGGTGAGTGCAGTGAGGTGGGAGAATCTCAAGGACTGAGGTAACGAGTTTGGATTTTATTCTAGCTATGAAAACCCTTTGGAAGAGGACATTATCTGGAAGCACAGTGCCCAGGGCTCAATCAGAAGCTTGGGAGTGTGTCCGGGGGAAGCAGGAAACCCTCGACTCTGTACCTTTCACCCCTTTATTTCCTGACCCCTTCTCCTGCTGCAGCACTAGATGCTGAGTGAGTCAGTCCCTCCTTCAGGAGCATCAGGGCAGCCCAGCAAAGTGGCAGGGTCACAGCAAGGGTTCACAGACTACAGGGAACCTGTCTGGCCTGTCCCCTCTCAGCTACACTGAAGTCCAGTCCACTCTCGTTAATGGGGCCAGGTACCCAGCCTGGTCATCAGCCTGCTGGAGAGTTTGGGGGAAATCCTGAAGTCCATTTGCAAAACCTGTGTGCAGATCAGCAACAGCCAGCCAAGTCAGTGACAGGGTGGAGGATGCACAGAGTGGGCCTGCAGGCCTGGGAGGAAGAAATGAGAGTTACATGGTGAAACAGAGATTCACCGGATTCCTCCGTAGTCCAGTTGTTTTCATTGCCATAGACCTGGGTTTGATCACTGATCGGGAACTAAGATCCCACAAGCCTCAGGGTGTAGCTCCCTACCCCACCCCCCAAAAAATAAGAAACAAAGGGATTTTTTTTTTAAGCCCTTCTCTGAATGGCGCTTGCCCAAGAACGGTCCCTCACCAACCGTCCCTCACTTGCCGCCCCCAGGGGCCTGCGAAGCTTCCTTGGCGTGCTCCACCTGCCACGTGTATGTGAGTGAAGACCACCTGGACCTTCTGCCGCCTCCTGATGAGAGGTGAGCAGGGTGGCCCCTCCCAGCTCTGAGCTGCAAGGCTTGGTTGCTGAGCCTCGGCATTCCGGGATCCACCCAGGCCATAGCAGAGGGCAGCCCCAGCTTTTCTCTCCCCTGCCGCTGCTGGCGGGAGAGCTTCCCTTCTGGCCCCTACCCCTGGATCCATTAACAACTACTGCCGCCTTTTACTCCAGGGAGGACGACATGCTGGATATGGCCCCTCTCCTCCAAGAGAACTCCCGGCTGGGCTGCCAGATCGTGCTGACTCCTGAGCTGGAAGGGGCCGAATTCACCCTGCCTAAGATCACCAGGAACTTCTATGTGGATGGCCACGTCCCCAAGCCCCACTGACGGGCAGCTGGACGGTCACAGACACTGACGGCCCCAGGGCCAGGACTGGAAGAACACAGCCAAGATGCCAGCCCAGCCCAGAGCGCGGACAGATCGGAGAAAGATGGCGGAAGCACCCAGAAACTCAAAACCCTTGCTTCAGAGAGATCCCATGTCCCAGCTCTGGTGGGGCCAGGGCCCCTAATGGGGCCGCCTCAACCAAGCTCCTGAGAACGGGGGTGTGGATAGGGGTGGAATCTAATTGGAGCGATAATAAAACTGTCTCACAGATATCTGGCGTCTTGAGCGTCCTTGGGGTTGGTGGGGGTGGGTGCAGGCTCTGGGATCTACAGCTGCATCTTCGAGACCTCCCCAGCTTTCCCCTACCACGGCGGTGATGGGCCAGCGGGAAACTGAGGCAGAGAGGTCTGAAGGAGAGGTTCTGTGAGCCAGAGGATCAGCATGGCAAGGCCCCGCCCCGCCGTCGCGGAGGGATTTGGAGGGCCCCAAGACGCCCTTGGCCACAAGGGGTAATCACGTAGTCTGAGCAGAGTCGGAAGGGAGAGAGGGACCCAGGCGGGCCTGAGGGTGGAGTCTCGGAAGCCCGTGCCCAACATCGCCCGCTAGAGGCGCCCAATCCTACTGGCCCCGCCCCCCGCCCCCCCAGGTGGCGCCCCTTGCACCCTCAGCCAGAAGCGCGCCCCCACGCAGGTGGGGCTCATCAAGTGGGCCCGGCGTGGGCGGGGCCAGGCGAGATTTGGGAAGGGGGGCTGGGCTAGGACGCAATGGAGGCCGAGGCAGCCCCGGACTTCGCCATGCTGCGAGAGCTGCTAGCGCCGCCCTGCCTGAACCCTGAGCCGTCCCCGGAACCCCCGATCCGGCAGGCACCAGGAACCCCAGGATGCTTCAAACCCAGTGGTAGGTGCGTACACGAGCAGCCCTTCCCCCCCACCTGGCCCAATGGTCAATGGGTCATGATCTCTGGTTCCTAGGGTTACTCAGGGGTCAAAATGTTAGTTACGGGTACTTGCAAGGACGAGATCCTGATCCCCAGGGATATTGGGGGGTCATATGGGGGTCAGAGACTGTGCAGTTCTTGCTCCGTGTCTTTGAGACCCTCGTAGTTGCTGCCCACGGAAGGGGGTGACCACACCGGCCATTGTCCCCAGGTCCTTCTGGCCTGCACACCAAGACTCGGTCACCGCCCTGCACTTCCTCCAAGAGACAGCAGAGGAGCTGGCCCAGACCCCCTGGGACACCCAGGCCCTGGGGCCCTACTGGGAGCCGAAGGCCCTGGGACCCCTACCTCTGGCCAAGGATGCCGAGAACATGCTGACCCCAGTCAGCCAGCAGAACCCCAACCTGGGGCCCCCACGGGCTCCCTCGACTTCTCCAGCCCAACCACAGAGGAGGCCCCGGAAGCAGTCAAACCCCCAGCGGGGTGCCGAAAAAGTGGACCCTCTCTTTGAGGGGGTGACCCTGAAGTTTCAGATAAAGCCGGATTCCAGCCTACAGATTATACCCAGTTACAGGTAGGAGCTGGCCTGGGCAAGGGGCACCGTTTATGCAAGTAATAACAATAGCAGTGGGCTTTCCCTGGTGGCTCAGTGGTAAAGAATCCACCTGCCAATGCAGGAGATGCGGGTTTGATCCCTGGGTGGGGAAGATCCTCTGGAGAAGGAAATAGCAACCTGCTTCAGTATTCTTTTGCCTGGGAAATTCCATGGATAGAGGAGTCTGGCAGGCTACAGTCCATGGGGTCAAGAAGAGTTGGAGAGAGGACTCAGCAACTAAACAATAATAATAGTGCTGGGGGGTAGGGAGGTGCTCCCAGGCATTTGCTTATGGACTACCACCCCAGGCCTGCATTACAAATGGCCTCATCTCTGTAACTGCCTTTCTCCTTTATTTATTTATATTTTTTTAAAATTTTTTTTGGCCTGTCAGATCTTAGTTCCCTGACCAAGGGTGGAACATTCACCCCCCTCCATTGGATGCGCAGAGTTTTAAACACTGGACTGCCAGGGAAGTCCAAACAGCCTCATCTCTGAGCGAGACCTCAGGCTGATGCCTGTTCCTGTCCTTTCTGCTACGAGCCAGTCAAATCCAGGACTGAGCCAGAGTGTTCTTCTAGTGAAATGGCCTCACCATACCTGGGGGCTGCTGCCTCTGTTAGTTTTTCCTGCGATGATAATAGCTACCATTTGTCAGACATGACATCAGCCGTATGGACTCGCTGAGGCCTTGTGAAGCCCACTTTACAGATGCAGAAACTGAGGCACAGAGGATGAAATCCCTTGTCACACAGCGAGGACAAGGGAAAATTGAGTTTTCAACCTGGCAAAGCTGGCCATAGGCTTACTGTCTCCTCAAATTATTATGTTTATGATTACTCACGAGGGGCAAGGCCAGGCCTTTCAGACATCAGATGCCCCCTTGGTTGGGGGAGAGGGGACAGTGCCAGATGCCTTGATAGTAAATCTTCATTTGGGAGAACTCTCTGGCAGTCCTGTGGCTGAGACTCTGCGCTTTCATTGCTGAAGGCGTGGGTTCTGTCCTAAGATCCCACAAGCCACGGTGTAGCCCAAAACTAAATAAATACATATCATTTAAAAATCTTAAATTTGGGGGCTGTCTGGGGCAGGATCCAGACCCTCTGTGCTAATACCCTGTCTACTCCCCAGCCTGGCCTGCAGCAGCCGCTCTCCAGGGTCTCCCACTCCAGGCCCTTCCAGAGGCCCAGAGGCCAACCCGGGAGGCAGCGAGGCCCTGGGTGAGTCCTGGAGACTTAAGAGCTATAAATACTGGGGAAAGGTGAAGGGGGCAGCATTTTCTTTTCTTCCTTATCTTTCTCCCCATCCCGCTTCCCTATTTAGACCCATCCAGGAGCAGTCGCAGCATCCCCCATCCACTCAAGCTGAGTCACCCCCACCCCCGGCTTCCTCCTCTGCTGAGCTTTGCCATCTGTCTCCCTTCCTGGCTTTCCGTCTGTCTTAGATTTGGGGCTGGCTGGGAGTGTGTGGCGGGGCCCTTCACAGAGAGCCCCCTCCCACCCACATATACACAAAAGGCCCATCCCACACAGGTCTCCGGAGCTCAGGCTCTTGGCCTCTGACCCCTGCCCTTTGGCCTCTGCCCTTTCAGCGCCCCGCTGCTGTGCTTCCTGTAAGACCAAGAGGACCCCTCTGTGGAGAGATGCTGAGGATGGTACCCCTCTCTGCAACGCTTGTGGCATCAGGTCCTCAAAATGGACGAGGGGTTGGGGGTGGGGTCCTCACTTGAGTCCGCGCTTAGACAGCATGGGGTATTGGGAAAACACCCACCTCTGGGAACGTGCCTCTCTCGTGGCGGTTTCTGGGCTCCCCCTGCCTGCTGAATGTTGGTTTCTTGCACCCCCATCCCAGGTACAAGAAATATGGCACCCGATGCTCTAGCTGCTGGCTGGTGCCCAGGAAAAATGTGCAGCCCAAGAAGCTATGTGGCAGATGTGGGGTGTCCCTGGGCCCCCACCCAGCCTCAGCTCAGGAAGGGTAAGCCCTTCCTCACTCAGCCAAGCCTGTCCTGCCTCAGTTTCTCCAGGGGAAATATGGGCTGAATTCCTCCTAGGGGGAAGAGCCTGAGTCTAGAGGGGTCCAGCCTACCTCCTCTCCACCCCCTCCCCATGCAGAGACCTCAGATGGAAGACCCAGGCCTCAAGGCCCCAGAGCTCCTGATTCGGGGGGTCACTAGCCCCCTCTTTGGCTCCTGCTTCAATCAGGCTTGGCTGAGCACCCCCCTCAGGAAGTGCTGTCAGCAGTGACACTCATATTGTTAATAGAAGTGACAATAAAGAATAGATCTGTTCAGAAGGGGCACTGTAACTTTGGGACCCCACCTGGCGCGCCCTCACCTGCCTCTCCCCTGGCCTGGGAATTTGGGGGAGGGGTTTTTTCACCGGGTTTTCCAAGGGACACAGTCATCTAAACAGCTATCAGCCTCCTGCCCCACAAGACAATTGGTCACCTTTGTTACAACATCCCATAGAGGGCAACTGCCAGCACACGCAGAGGCAGCACATTCAGAAAGACAGACACAAGGACTTCCCTGGCAGTCCAGTGGTTAAAACTCTGTGCTCCCCATGCAGGAGGCAAGGGTTCAGTCCCTGGCCAAGGAACTAAGATCCTGCATGCCGTGCACTGCAACCAAAACTTAAAAAAAATTTTTTTTTGTTTTTAAAGACCCAAGACAGACACACAGGCTGGCAGGTACATCAAAACACACCGGAGATATATTAGTAGACACACGCGTGCTGTCGCTCATCAGACACAGACCACACACAGAACAGAACGACACACACGTCTACCGAGAGACACATATGTTGATAGACACAGGACACACAATGCGCAGTACAGACACATATGGACTCAAGTGGGCCCTTTATCTTGCAGCCCCACCACTGCCTGCAGAATGTCCCCTTCCTGCCTCCTTCCGCACACCTGTGTCCCCCTTCCCCCTTTCATGTTCTCTCTGACCCCACCAAAGGGTGTCCCCAGCCTGAAGCCAAAAGCCACACGGGAGAGACATGGAGCTCTGCCCCTGTCGCTAGGACATACAGGCCATCACTACTCAGAAGGAGGGGAGGAGGGAGGGAAGAAAGGAGGGAGGGGAGTGTCAAGAATGGGCGGGATTGCCCCTGCTGTGGAGGGGTGAGTGAGGCCTGCTTGGCCTCAGAGGGAAGATAAGCCCCTCCGAGACCCCCTTTGTCTCTCCTGACTGAGCCGGTGGAGAAGGCCTGGGGCCAGATTGCTCAGCCCTCAGATCCCTGACTCACCGCATCCTGCCTTCCCTCGGCTCAGCATGCCCTCCCGCACCTCTCCTGTAGCTGCCACCTTATCCTTTGCGGGGTGCGGGGGAGGGTGCTCTGCTCTGACACCACATCTTCAGAGAAGCCTTCCTTGAGCATCCAGCCTAAAATGGACACCCCTCCCACCCCACATTAGGCTCTAGTTCAGCTTCTTAGAACGCATCTCCCTCTTAGAAACTGTGGAGATTCTAAGAGGTTTGGAAGCTTCACCTCTCAGAACTTCTCTAGCAGTCCAGTGGTTAGGACTCTGTGCTTCCACTACAGGGGGTCCAGGTTCAATCCCTGGTTGGGGAACAAAGATCCCACAAGCCACATGGTGTGGCCAAAAATAGTTTAAAATTTTAATTAAATGTTTCCCTTCTGTACTGGTCCAGGGTTGTTTCGTCCACATTCATCTCCCCTAGTGGACCGTGGACCATGACTTCAGAGATCCAAGCTCACCACCTCTGTGTTCTTGACCATGAGTTCCCCACCCTACCACCAGTGCCCAGCATGGAGAAGCTCTTGAGGGATAGATACAGCACACAAGGGTCTCATTTTGTGTGTCTCAAACCCCTGGCTGTTTGTATCCAACAAGTCGTATCCACTAAGTCAGTTTATGGAGCAAGTATTGTGTGCCAGGGCCCCAGGGGGCACTCAGTTGGGAACAGAACAAGGATCCCTGCTCTAGCAAAGCCAATATTCTAGAATGATAGTAAGCAAATATTCAGTGAGGACTAATAGAATGTCAAATAGTGATCATGCTACAGAGAAAAATAAAGTGGAACTTCCTGGTGGTCCAGTGATTAAGACTCTGCCCTTCCAATGCAGGGGGCCTGAGTTTGATCCTTAATCAGGAAACGAGATCCCACATGCTGCAACTAAGATCTGGCACAGCCAAATTAACAGAATTAGAAAAAGAGGGCTTCCCTGCTGGCTCAGAAGTAAAGGATTCACCTGCCAATGAAGGAGAAACAAGTTCAATCCCTGATCTGGGAAAATCCCACATGCTGCAGAGTAATTAAGCCCACGGGCCACAACTACTGAGCCTGTGCTTTAGAGTCCAGGAGCCGCAGCAACAGAAGTCTGCCCTGTGCTCGGCAATAAGAAGGTGCGTGCGTGCTAAGTCACGTCAGTTGTGTCCAACTCTTTGTGACCCCATGGACTGTATAGCCCGACAGGCTCCTCTCTCCACTGGATTCTCCAGGTAAAGAATACTGAAGTGGGTTGCCACGCCCTCCTTGAGGGGATCTACTGGATCCAGGGATCGAACCTGTGGCTTCTGCATTGCAGGCAGATTCTTTACCACTGAGTCACAAGGGAAGACCCTGAAATAAGGTCACATACAACAATGAAGAGTAGCCATGCTCGCTGCAACTAGAGAAAGCCAGTGCAAAGCAACAAAGACCCAGCCCAGCAATAAAGAAAGAAAGAATAAGAAAATAAAGTACGTAAGGAGGTGAGGAGTTGGGGATGATACCATGTTCGCAGGGAAGGCCTCTCTGAGCAGGTGACCTCTGTGTAGAGACCTGATGGTAAGGAACCAGCTATGGGGACTATTTGAGGTGAGGACACCTGAGGCCGAGGCAATGGCACGAGCCAAAGCCCTGTAGCAGGGAGGACCTTGTGGGACTCCAGAAACCTTGAGGACTCGGCTGAGGGCAGAGGTGAATAAAGGGGGGGTACAGCAGGGATTGCACCTCGCTTGGGCCTTGTCGCCTTCTGTACCTGGCACCCAGCACTGGGTTGGCCTCTGGTGCCCCCGTTTCCTGCTCTCACCTTTTCTCCTGAAATGTTGGGGTGGAGGGCCCGGCCTGTGGAGCTGGAGCTGTCCAGGCCTGCTTCCTTCTGGCAGCTCTGTGTTCCTGCTTTTGAGGGAGGAGGAAACGGGGGCCAGCGGAGGCACAGCTGTTCTCTCCTGCTGCTGTGGAGGGTGAGGGGGATGGCTGGTGGTGTGCTATAGGGCATGGGGCACGCGGCTGGTACCCTCTGTGTCTCTTCTGAATCACGATGGCCAGGTCGATGAAAGGCACGTTTCGGGCTGTCCCAGTGGTCCAGTGCTTAAGACTCGGCCTTCCAATGCAGAGGGCGTGGGTTTGATTCCTGTCGGGGAACTAAGATCCCACCTGCTGCGGGTGCAGCCAATAAATAAAAAATAAAATACTGAAAGACAGGTTAGGGGTAAACTCCACCACGGATGGCACAGGATGAAGGAGGCCTTGAGGGTGGGGCAGGGGTGGACTCTGTAATAGGAGGGACATCCACGGCTTTGTTTACCCATCCCTGCAGGGCCTCGGGGACTGGTGGTGCCTAGACCCCTGGGAAGGGCCTCCACCCATCCAAGGAAGGCAGGCTCAGCTCTGCTCGGAACCGGGCCTGGGGGAAAGCTCATGTAGCTCCCACCCCCAAACATCAGCCGGATTAGAAGGCAGCGCTGGGCGGAAGAGATAAGCGGCTGAAAGGGAGGAAGGAGCAAGGTCCCCACCCTGGCCCAAGGGTCTAGGAAGGGCAGGAAACAGCACGGAGAGCAAACTCCAGGTCTAGTCCTGAGAAGGTGGCTTGGACCGTGCCTGACGTGTAGTAGGTCCTCAAAAGCCAAAAGGTTTTTTTGAATCAGCAACCGGCAGGGCTGGGATTCAAACCCTGGATTGCTTCCCCGTCGCAGACTGAAGCAGATGGAGCCGGAGTCCTTTATAAAAATTTTATTGGGGGAGGGGTAGAAAATGCGGGGTGACGCCCCTGGAATTGAATACATAAATAAATAGAACAATAAATCAGCCCCCGTGAGAGTCTGGGGGGGGCGTCCCCGGCCCGCGGGGAGAGGGGGGCGGGCTCACGCTGACGTCAGCTGGATGGCGAAGACCTCGCCCCCTGCCGGCACCTCCGAGGTGCCCGCAGCCTCTGATCCACCTTCAGCGCCTGCATCCCTGCCGGCGCCGGCACCCGCGCCGTTGAGACACACGGCCTCGCCTGAGCTCTCGGCCTCCTGCACGTTATACTCGCCCTTCTTGCAGGCGGTGGACTGCACGTAGAAGGCCAGGCCGGCCCCCGCGGCCAGGAGTGCCGCGCCCCCCGCCGCGCCGCCCACAGCGACCCAGAGCCACGGACCTGCGGGGTGGAGACGCTCAAAGAGGATGACGAGCTCCGGGCTCGGTCCACACGCCAAGCCCGGGCCACTTCTTCCCCTCCCCACAGGCATGAAGTCAGTCCTCATGCGGCTGGCAGGGAGCATCAGGGAACTCAGCCTTGGAGGAAAAGAGTGACCCCAGTAAGGGCACCCCCAACTCGGGTGATGCCCTTGACCCATTTTACACACCACCCCATCACAGGGAGGATAAAAGCCCCTAACCTCAGGGATACCAAGTCAACCAACTCTCCTCACCCTCAGAATGATGGGGGAGGGTGACCTGGTCATTCCTACTCCCCAGAAAGACCCCAGCCCCTAGGGATTTCCCCAGCGGTTGAGACTCCGCGTTTCAACGGCAGGGGGCGCAGTTTCCATCCCTGGTTAAAGAGCTAAGATCTCACATGGCAAAAAAAAAAAGACCCCAACCCCACCTAGAGATACACGAAATGAGAGTGGGAATCTTGGGGGCCTCACCCCAATCCTCTTCTCTTGGTCCCTCTTCAACCCCCTTCTCCACAGAGACACAGTGGAGGCTGAATTGTATCAAGTCTCCACCGCTCAAAAGTTAATATAAAGTCTCTCCTCATAACAGTCACATCCTCGAAGGTTCCCTTACTTTGACTCCAGTCAGCTCCCTGTCCCTCCACTTGCCACCTCGAACCCGCCATCAAAGCCCCACCCATCAGGGCGCCCCTAATTTCTACCCTGGTTCACATTAGTCTCATCTGTGGAGATTGAGGGAGGCAGGGGTGGGATCAATAATACCAAGGCGCAGGCCACAGCCGCCTTCAGATCCCTCACCCCGCCTCCTCCCCATTGCCACTTACCAGCCACTCGCACTGTGATGCGCCGCGTGTGGCGCCCATGCGCGTTGGTGGCTGCGCACTCGTACTCGCCGCCGTGGCTGCCCATGGCGCCAGCCACGCTCAGCGTGCTATTATTGCTCGACAGGCCAATGTTGAGCGCCCCCGGGGGCGCGCGCCAGCTGATCTGGGCTGGGGGCCAAGCCTCGGCTCGACAGGTCAACGTGAAGTTCCCACCTGGCCGCACGCCTCCTGGAGGTGAAGCAGCCAGCTCGGCCACCACTGGGCGATCTACAGGGGACAGGATGTGGAAGGGGACCAGCTGCTGACCAAGCGCCTCCTTTTGAGACCGCCCCTCCTGAAATGAACAGGCAAGGATTCTGCCTTCCATCAGAGTCCCCTCCCCCTACCACTGGCCTGTTGGGATTAAATTGAGCCCTGCTACACTGAGTGGAAGGAGGTAGGGACCCAGGCCAGTGCCTTTCAGACCCAGAAACTGAGGGGAGCCGGCTTTTGTTCCCTGGAGTTTTCCTTTACCATCATGTTAAGGCCGGGATTCCTTGTCCCTGGGAACGGGAGTAGGAGAGGTGCCCTTGAACAATCCTGGGCAATCCCACCTCTTCTATTCACTGTCCTGGAGACCAAGTGCCCTCTACCTGGTGCTGCCCTACTCACATTCCACGCCCACGGTGATGATCCGGGCGGCCGTGCCGTGTGCGTTGGTGGCCAAGCAGCGATAAGTGCCCGCATCCTCTCGGGACACGCGCAGCCGCTGCGGCCGGGGCGCGCCTTCCCGGGAGCAGCTCACTTGCGGGGAGGGGCGACCCCGGGCGGAGCAGGCCAGCGCAGCAGCCTCCACGCCTTCCAGCCAAGACTGGTGACTTGGGCAGGTAGATTCATCCATTTGCGGTGGCGCTGCAAAACAGCCACGGGGTGGGGGGAGTGGGTCAGGGAGGGGCCGAGACCCGCAGCGCCCCCTACCCTCCGCCCGCCTGGGCCTCGCTCACACTCCGCGCTCACGGTGACCATCTTGACCATGGAACCGTGCCGATTGGTGGCATTGCAGATGTAGGTACCCGGTGCCAGATCACTAGGGATGAGGGGGGCTCTGGAACCTGGGTCTGGGGGTGCCAGCGGCAGCAGCATCCCCTCACTGGTGCCTCCGGAGCCAACACACTCCACGCTTGGCTGTGGCTTCCCAGCCACCTCACAGGAAAAAAGTCGCCCAGATCCTTCTACCCATGTCCAGTTGCTGGGGCAGCTCACCTCCTCAAATCTGGGGCCGTCTGGGGAGCAGAGCAACTGGAAGTCAGTTATTCAAGGTTATTCTGACATGCCCCATCTTGAACTGTGTTGTCCCCACTCACATTCCACTGTCACAGCCACATTTTTAGCTGCCGACCCTCGGGCATTAGTGGCTTCGCAGCGGTAGGTGCCCGCGTGCTCCCGGGCCACACGCATTAGGCCCTCGATGACCTCGGCTCCCCCAAAGCGCACACAGCTCACGTTGGGTGGTGGGACCCCATGAGCCACACAGCTCAGGGAGACCTCTGTTCCTTCCAGCCAGGTAATGCGTTCAGGGCAGCCCACGCTGTCCAGGGCTGGTGCATCTAGAGAGGGGAGCATTGTTGAGTCTGGGGTTTAGTGGACAGTCTAGAGTCCCTGGACCCTTTTTTCCCATCCTAGGCAGGCAGGCTACACTCTGCACAAGGACTGGCCACCGAAGCAAAGCAGTTTGGCACTGATCACTGTTTGACCCTCCCCATTTTGACCTAAAAATTGTTAGCTGGTTTGGAGCACCCACCTTTCCAAGGTTCAGCTCAAACGCCACGCCCCAGGCCCCTATGCACACTCCCACCTCGTCCTCTCCGTCCTTCTCATAGCTCAGTTCAGTGCAGTCATGAGAACCCCATGAACAGTCCTTCTCATAAGATCTTCCCATAAACCCGCTCACCACCTTCTCAAAATTCTGCTCAAAAGCGCACCTTAGACCCTGTTTCCACCCTCCTGTTGTAGTCAGGCCACCCCTAGGACCTGAGAACCAGACAGAGGCGTGCCCCCATGCACCCCCACTCACACTCCACCGTCAAGGTCACGTCCTTGACCGCCTGGCCTTGGTCGTTGGTCGCAGTGCAGCGGTAAGTGCCAGCGAGCGCACGAGTGACCGGACCCAGCAAGCCCAGGGCCAGCACCGCTCCGCCGTCAGGCCGCGTGCAGTGCACCGAGGGCTGTGGGTTTCCGCGGGCGTCGCAGCGCAGTGTCCGCTCTGGTCCCTCCGGCCACGTCCAGCTCCTGGGACAGTCTGAATCGTCCAGCCGGGGAGCGTCTGAGGGCAGGGGCATATATATACAGGAGCCTAGACGTGAGAAAAGCCTCCACTTCCACGATACGGCCAGAGATCGGGTAGCCCCTTGAGATGATGAGGAGGGAGGCGAGAGGTTAAAGGCCAACTCACATAAGACGCGCAGCTCTATGCTCCTGTTCTTACTCAGGGTCTCCCCGTCAACTTCGAGGGTGGCGTCGCAGAAAAAGCCACGCCTGTCGTCGCTCTCGGTGGTGTTTAGCTGGAGCTGGGCGGGCTGTCCCGGGGCCGCAGCTGGAATTCCATCTAGTGTGACTAGGGCTTGGGTCTCCGCTGCGCAGGTTACTGTCACGATCGTCCCCTCGGGGGCGTTGGGCTCGCTCAGAGTAAGGTGGGGCTCCGGGAAACCTGGGGCGAGGGGCATTGGCCGGGAGACCACTGACCACGCCCCTCCCACCGCTCAAGGCTGCAGCTCAGTAACCCGAAACTTACCCCCTGCAGCCGAACAGTTCGTACAGTGCAGGTTCAGAAACGCGCATCTTTCCAAGACTCAGCTCAAACTCCACGCCCCAGACCCCTGTGGGCACGCCCACCCCACAGGTGGGCTGTTCCGGCTTCTCTCCCTTCTTGCCCCGCCCCCTTGAGGAGGTCAGGCAACAGATCTAGGTATCCTCGTCTGGTCTGCGATCTTGCCTTTGGGGCAGCTCAGACTCCACCTCTCTAGCTACTATCCAACAGGTAGTAGCTGCCCCGCCCCTTCAGGACTCTAGGGCAACGCCTATTCGGATACCACGGCCCCACCCACTATTGGCCCCGCATTCGCCTTCCTCTGGCTCCACCCCCGAGGTCCCACTCTTACTGTAGACAGTCACGTTCTCCCGGGTCTCTCGGCTCTCGCCCCCCAGGGTCACATTGCAGACCAGTTGCCTGGGGCCCTCCTGCTCTGCGCTAGCTGTGGCTGTGGTAGTGGCCATGAGAGCGTCCCCTTCGAGGGTGACATCGGGACTCAGTCTCTGGTCCCCCAGCGCCAGGTAGACACCAGCCTCCGAGACTGGAAACAGCCCATCAAGGACGCAGCTCACAGGTCCTTCTGAACCCACTTCCAAGAGCCGGGGGGCAGTGAGGCGAGGGGGTTCCGGAGGCAGGGCTGGTGGTAGAAGAACAGAGCTTGAACTTTTGTACGGAACCCTAACCCTAAGCGTTTCACATGTACTATAACATGCAGTTATCCTCAACGCAGAGAGGAAAATAACTTTCGGCTGGTGAGTGTTGGAGCAAGAATCAGAATTCTGATTTCTCTGCCTTCAAAATTCTTAAACACCAGCCCGACCCCTCTTGGGCCCCTTCTCCTCCTAGCTACTCACTGAAGGTTCGGAGCTCTCTGGGGGCTGAGGTGTTCTCAAACAGTCCCAGGCCATGCGGCCGAAGGTCCAGCTCAGCACGGCAGGAGAAATTGGCCCCATGGTCCTCCCTGCGGGCCAGGACCGTGGCTGTGAGCACGGCGCCCCGCGCTCGGGGTGGCTCCCCGGCGAAGCTGCGGTGGATCAGCTCCTGGGTTCCCCGCAACAGGGTCAATGTGAGACTCCCACGAGGTCCAGCACCAGGGACCCTACAGCTCAGGGTGAAGTTCTCGCCCACTGGCTGCCAGGCTGGCAGCGGCACCAGCTCCACACGATCTGGCCGTTCTGCAAGGAGGAGGAACCAAGGCTGTTGGAAATGCCAGGCTCAGAAGGACTTGGCTTGGGACCAAGAAGGGGAGAGGGTGCGGATTCAGAGAGTGGGGTCTGGAGGAGAGGACCCCTTGACCCAGGGAGCGGGACCTGAGGGAGGGAAAGTAGTGGAGTAAGAGCGTGGCCGCTGAGAACTCACGAAAAGTGCGAATGAGCCCACGCGCCTGCAGTGTGCGCCGCGCGCAGCGGAAGAAGCAGACCGGCTGAGTCTCCGGCTCGCGAATGTCCACCAGCTGCCGCGCCAGCCAGCGCAGACCCCTCTGGGTCCCATTCCGGCGCAGCGAGGTCTCCAGGCCACCGCGCTCGGGCCGTGGGCAGTTGGTGCTGCAGTTCAACCACAGCGATCCCCCGCGTTCCACGAGCGCCACTCGGGGCTGCAGGTCCGCCCAGAAAGGTTCCTGCGTGACGGCTGCTCGGAGAAACGCAAGCTTAGCTTGGGAGCCACCTCCCTGGGATCTACGTGCCCCTCTGCCCGAGTCAGGGATTCCCAGGGAATGAGCAGAGGCCACAGCCGGGAGTTCCAAATACTGCCGAGGTCTCGGGTTTACAAACGCGCTCCCGCGACCCAAACCTCGAGGGTGTCTCTGGTACGTGGTAGCGAAGAGTCCTGCTCTCCAAGGTACCAGCAGAGTGATGGGGAAGCATACGGGGAGGGGAGAGATGAGAGGAAAGATGGGGTCTCCAATGCACACAGCAATCTTGGGAGGAGGGGACCCCGGGCGGAGGAAGGGAAACCACCTGGTCTCACTCCCTCTCGCCAAGAGACAGGGAGACTGTGGTTGAAGTGGAGGGGGTGTCGAAAGAGAGATGAGAATGAGTCAAGCAAGGGTAAGGGAAGATTACAAACCCCGGTGAAGAGGTGAAGAGTACGGAAAGAAGTCTGGGGCTGGGCTCAAGAAAAGAACCGCGGGAACAGCCGACAGCCGATGGACTCGGTTGCTAGGGCTCCGAGCGGAGCGGAAACAGCGCCTTTGAGTCACGGCAGTTGGTGAGATCGGGTCTTCGTTGATTTCAAGTAGGGAAGACGCCGTAGGGGCTATGGTGCATAGCAGAACATAAGGAGGTACCCCGGGAGGGGTCAAGGGAGACGTGGGGTCTCCAGAGCTCGAGGATGGATGCAAAAGAGCAACCAGGATCTCGAAGAAGGTAGGGTAGAGAACTGGGCGAGTGAGAAGTCAGGAAGCTGGGTCTTCAATGTGTGTTGGGGGGAAGAGGGTTAAAGAAGAAGGCCCCTGGGCTCAAGGTGGGAGCAGAAGCGTGGGAGCGAGGCGAGGGCGGAGAGGGGAGGAGCTTGTGGCCGGTTCTCGGGTCCAGGAACTCCGCCCCCACCCTGTCCACCCTCAGCCAGACCGGCTTACCTGAGAGGCTGAGGAATCCCAGGCCCAGGGCAGTCCAGAGGCCGAGCAGCGCCCGGTGCAGCCCTGGCGAGGGCCCTGGCATCGCCGCCGCGGGGGAAGCGCAGGAGGCGAGGGGACCGCGAGCGCTGAGCTGGGCTAGAGGACGGCGCTGTGCGGCGGGTGGGGTGTGGAGGAGGCTGAGTTGCGCTCGGGGATTGGTTTAACGTTGGTAACTTGGTTTCCAAGGAGGGGGCGGCAGCAGAGGCGGCGGTAGGGGGCGGGAAGGCGAGCTTGCACCAGGCTACCGGCTTTGGTGAAGGCGTGCTGGCAGCAGCTAGCGACCCCCGGGGTCTACGTGGAGGCCGGCCCCATCGCCCGGAGCCTTCTGGGGGCGGCTGCGCGCTCCCGCGTCATCCCCGGCGGCGACGCGAAGGTTGTGGGGGATGCAGGGTTGTCCTTCGCAAACCCCCACCCACCACTTGCTTCCATAATAAGCTGGACTCCGAACTCTATCTCCATATTTAATCCCTCCCACCAGAGCCCCTGGAAGCGGGGACTGAGTTGGGGGCTAGGAGAGATCTGAGAAGCGGA
This sequence comes from Oryx dammah, assembly GCF_014754425.2. Lineage (NCBI taxonomy): Eukaryota > Metazoa > Chordata > Mammalia > Artiodactyla > Bovidae > Oryx > Oryx dammah. The sequence continues at coordinate 94,601,361 of NW_024070189.1, forward strand.
AGCTGGGGGTGGAAAGGTTCTAGGAGATTTCGAGATGCCTCGCTCACAGAGCCTTCTCCCCTTTTAACCCCTGGGAGCTAAGAGTTACAGCCACGCCTCAGGTCTTTCTCTGGCTCCGCCCCCGCACGCGACAGAAGGGGCGGGGACGAAAGTGACAGCGAGTTGGGAACACGTGTGCGTGCGCGCTGCGTTCCCGGGCGTCTAAATTAGGGTCGGCGCGGCTCTGGGTCTTGTATTTACCCAGCGTGCAGCAGGCACGTGTCTGCGCGGCGTGTGTGAGCTGGAGCCGCCGAAGAGCCTCCCCATCCACTTTCTGCGCGGCGGGCGGGGCCCTGGACCACACGGGCCTTGCCAGGCATCTGCTGCAGGTCTGGATTCTGTGTCCACCCGAGGCCAAAAGGCCAACTGTGATACTTTTGACCCTACCTCTGGGCCCCAGATTTGGACGCTCTCCATGTGCCCACCTGGCCGGGTGACTTTCAGGATGTTTCCAGGCTGCGAGTCTATGACACACACCAGCCCCCTCCCACACACACACCATATGGTTGCTCCTTCTCCTCAGTCACCACCCGGGTATCTTTTCTGCAGGTCCACGTCCCTCAAAATATACTTATGACCCCGCCCACCTGTGCCCTCCCTCTTAGAGCTAATGGTGAACTCTGGGGATTACTTCTCGCCCCGCCCCTGCCCTCCAGTAAAGTGCAAGGTCTAAAGGGGGCGGGGTAGGAAACTTAACATCCAATCAGAGCTGCTGTGTGGCAGCGCTGGAGCCAATCAGAAGAAGCCACACCAGGAAGCCGCCTTCTTAGATCTTGAAGCCCCCTAGGGCCCATGTTTTGCCCTTCTGCTCCACACTGATAATGACCAGGAGAGAGGTTTTTACTACACAAGCTGGCAATGCAGGGGGATTGGGGCTCCCGTATGGGAGACCAGAGTGAGGAAGCCTCAAGGGCCCTCAGGGAGACAAGGAACTTGGAGAAAAATGAAAGAGGCTAGGCCAAAAAAGACCACTTCAGTCAAAGGAGGTGCCCTAATGGGGGAACTTTAAGCCCAGGGGCAGAGCTCGCTGAGAAAGTCTTTATTGATCCAGGCAAGGTTCCACCAATTGTCCCAGATTGCTTTTTCCTCCAGTTCAGCCTGCATGGACCAATGCCTCTATGCCGGAGGCTGCATCGATAGGTACTTTCGCAGAGAGAGGGCCCCCACGACAAGAGAGATCCCCACAAAGGCTGCGATGGAGGTAGAGGCCAAGGCTTTGGACGCAGGACTCCAAGCTGGGAATAGGAGGGGAGAATTCGAAACAGAGAGCTTGGAGGTGTGACGACCCCCATGGACATGCTCTAGCTTGGCCCGCGCCCACTTCTGGGGTCATAACACCTCCCCACTCCTCCCAGAATTATAAGGGTGCCTCACCGGGGACTGGCAGCGTCACGGGTGCCGAGCTACTGAGGACCACCAGGCCGTCGAGATTGAGGCGGGCGTGGCAGGTAACAGGCTGCCCAAAGTCACCGGGCCGGGAGGGTAACAGGTAAGTCAGCGTCACGTTGGCCAGATCCAGGCCTGTGAAGCGCTCCAGGCTCTCGGAGTAGATGACTCGGCCACCGCGCCTCAGAGTCACCACGAAGAAGCCCACGGGGAAGACGTGCGTCACGTGGCAGCGCAGAGTGTAGTCACTGCCCATTAAGACCGGAGGCTCCAGGATCACACTGGTTGGCTGTTCTAAACAAGAGGGGGCCGCTGGGCAAGGTCCGAAGGCTCCTCCTAGCGCGACTGTCAACTACCCATACTCCGTCCTCCTCCCCTCACCCCAGACCGGCTTGAGCCCTGTCCCTCACTGTAGGCTGCAATCCTGGCGGTGGCCCCCCGCGTTTCTCCCGCGCAGGTGACGAAGCAGCGCACATCGGAATTCCAGGCCCTCACATCCAGCAGCTGGTAGGATACCCAGCGGGGCCCACTGAGCGTCTCGCCCCGCCGCAGCTCGGTGCGGAGGCTGGAACCCTCCGGGAGTGGGCAGCTGCTGCTGCAGTTGAGCCACACTGAGCCCCCCAGCGGCACTGCCTTGAAGTCGGGGCTTAGGCGCACCCAGAACGGTGGATGAGAGCTGCCCCCCGGGCTTTGCGTCCGCGCACCCCGACGCCTCCGAGCGCTCCCGCCTCGCGGGTAGGAGGGCGACAGCAAAAGCAGAAGCAAGACGAGGAGCAGAGACCCCATGGCAAAAAGCCCGGACTGAAGGGCTGGGCGCCAGGGAGTCACGGCTGGCTCTGGAGATAAGGAGGCTCGTAGCACCGCCTCCTTGGCCCCACCCGGTGGGGAGAGTGGGGAAAGAGGGGTGAGAGAGAGTGAGGGGCCCAGGAGCCTTGCAGGATACACCCCACTCCCACAGCTTAACAAATGGACTCTCGACGCCATTTTAAACCAAACGTCATGTTTTTTTTCTGGAGAGGGATTTTTCATTTTCACTGAAGTCTTCAAAGGCCCTAATAAACCTCATATTTGGATTAGAGCCTGAGGGCTGGGCCTTGAACCCCCAGCCTTTTCTTGGAGCAGGAAGTGGGAAAACTGGTAGAAAGGGCTCCAGCTGGACATGACGCCTCGCCTCAACTCACACAAGGCTGGGAGGATGAAACAGCTTTATTAGCACAAGGGAGAGGCTTCCCACACTGGGAGGGGCTACTCCCAGGCCTCTCCTCCCCACTGCCTGCAAGACCCTCATGGCTGCAGGAATTTGGAACTGTGTGGTCCCACTGAGATGGAAACAGAAGGGCAAGGCAAGGGCACACAGGAGTTGGGCAGAGTTTCATGCGACCCCGTGGGGCAGCTATGGAGTGAGCACCGACACTTAGGCCTGCCACCAAGTGTCAGAATCCCATGGACAGAGCAGCCTGGGAGGCTACAGTCCACGGGTCGCAAGAGTCAGACATGACTTAGTGACTAAACAACCACCAAGTGTCATTGTGAGCATTAGCAGAGATGCATATGGGTGGAGAGGTGTGTTAACAGAGGTCAGTGCTAATTCTGGGGTATAAGGGCTTAGTGGGTCATCTCTGGGCATGTCACCAGCAATACCCTATCATCATTACTAATCCCTTTCTAGGAGAAAGCAGCTTGGCCAATAGAGTGGAAAATCCTAGCCCCACTTAATCTTTTTGCCAGGCACTCTTGTGCAGTGCAGAGCCAGAATAGTTGTACCTGACGACCCTGAATGAGATTCAACTAAGAGCTCCCTGGGGGCTAGAATCAATGTTCTTGTTTACAAGTTCTAGCCCCCATAGAAGGCACTCAATAAATAGTTAGTAGAAAAACCAGTGAATAAATATGTCATCATCAAGATTTGGGAACAGTCTGTGGACAGTAATGCCGGAGCTGGTTTCTGTTCAGGAAGTGTGGGGATTTGTGTTTCAATGCTGCATGTGTCTGAGGAGGGCCACATCTCTCTTAGGACTGTAGGGCCTCAGCACACGCAGCAGGGGGTGAGTTTCAATGTTTCCCAGTTGAGTGTCCCCATGCTGGAGGTAAGGGTCTCCATCACACAGCCTCTGGCCAGGTCAGACTTTGACATCCCTCAGAGTCATGCCCTGAGTCTTGGCCCCTTCTTTTGTCTTAGTCCTGTGGCTCCAGGTCAGGTGTGAGGCCTGGGGGTCATAACTATGCAGAGGCCATGACCCCAGATGCTGTTTGTCCTGAGTCCTCTATTTGGTCCTCTGGCATCCAGGGAAGGTGGGTGTAGCTTAACAGCATGTGTCCACCATGGTTTGATGCAGCCCCATTTGTCATGGCTCGGGGAGCTGAAGAGGTCCTATCCTGGGATGGGCTCAGGGCGGCGTAGATTGTGCATTCAGTTTCAAGGCAGCCTCTTGGGCCTTCCGGGCCTTCTGCAGCTCGTATTTCTGGATCTTCCGCTGGTAGTTGTAGATATAACCAGCGGTGCCCAGAGAACCCAAGATGAGGGTCACAGTTACCACCGGAATGACAATGTCCAGGATATTCTGGCCATCTGTGGGGAGGACACAAGGCAGCTGTGAGTGTTGAGCTGGCCAAATTGCCCCTGCCCTGCCCATCCCAGAACTCGAACTCACAGAGCACGTTCAGGACCACTTCACGGGTGACTCTGCCACGAGCGCTGGTGGCCCAACACAGGTAGGTGCCCGCCACCTCCCGTGTGACAGGCCTCAGGTCCCCAATAGGCAGTGAAGCCCCGTCCCCTTTCCGGCTACAGTTCAGCTTGGGGATTGGGTTCCCCCTGGCCGCACACTTCAGGGTCTGCTCCGAGCCTTCCTGCCACGTCCAGTTTCCCAGGCAATCCCGCTGGTCTAGTCGGGGGCCGTCTGAAGAAACACAGCAAGGTTGTGGGGGGGGTAGGGGTGAGGGTGGGCCTTGGAGGGCAGGAGCTCTTAGGGTCTTGGTGTTTGGGGCTTGGAACTTAGGGGTCACTGTCCAGCGGCCTCACTCACACAGGACATGGAGCTCCCGGGTCTGGGTTTTGTGGACCTCCTGCCCAGCTATCGTCAGGGCAGCAGAGCAGGAGAGGTTGCTTCCGTGGTCGTCGGCACTGACGTTCAGCTTTAGCTGGGCCCTCGGACCTGGAGGCTCAAATGAGACTCCGTTCAGCCTCACCACAGCTCCATCACGGGTCACGCATTCCACGGTCACAGTAGTCCATTCTGAGACCTCAGGCGGGCTCAGGGTCAAGGTGGGAAGTGGGAAGCCTGGAGGTGAGACACACAGTGAGCCCCGCCCCTGGCATTAGCCCCACCGCCTCGGAAGGCTCACTTGCGTTTCTACTTACTATAGATGGTCACGCTGCCTCGCGTCCTCCGGACAGTGTCTCCCAGACTCACTGAACACCTCAAGGAATGGGTGCCCTCCTCATTTTCCTCTGTCCAGGCCTCGGCCAAGACAGAGTCACCATTGTACATGATATTGGATTCCAGTTTCTGGTCCCCCAGCACCAGGTAGACCTCAGCGTCTGAGGCTGGGAACAGTCCATCCAGCGTGCAATTCACCTGCCACCGCGAGCCTACTTCCACAATCAGGGGGGCCTCAAGGTGTGGGTCGATCGATGGCATGACTGGTGAAACAGAGCCGGTGTAAACAGGGGTCAGACAGACATCCTGAAGCCCTCTCCCGGGCCATTTCCATCCCCCCGCCTGGAACGCCCTCTTCCAGGGAAACTGGCTGGGTCACTCTTGTCTCAGGACACACATACCACTTGCCCTGGGTCACAGCCTTCTCAGATCATCCTGAAGTGCAGGCACCCAGCCCAGAACATTCCACCCCAGTGGCCAAGAAGATGGTCTTCCCAGAAGCCTTTGCAATCAAGGTCGCCACTTTCTCAGCAGCCCCATGGCCAGGGGCTTCTCCTTCTCAGGGACCCCGCATCCCAAGCAAGAAACCCCCCTCAGTCCGTCTTCTCTGCCGGCTCCCCAGTGCCTCACCATAGGTCTGGAGCTTCCTGGGGGCCGAGGTGTGCTGGAAGAGTTCCAGCCCTTGGGACCGCAGGTCCAGTTCCCAGCGGCAAGAGAAACTGGTGCCATGGTCCTCTCTTCTCGGCTGCACCAAGAACGTGACCTCGGCGGGCTCCTCCTTTCCCACAGGCTGCCGGTCCAGCTCCTCCTCCCTTTGGAGCAGCACCATGGAGAGGTGGTGCCGGGGAGCCCCGCCAGACACCTGGCAGCTCAGGTTGAGTTCTTCACCCACAGGCTGCCAGAGGGGCAGGGGGGCCAGCTCCACGCGCTCTGGGAACCCTGCAGGGGAAAGAGGTGTTGTGTGAACAGGACAGCCTGGCTGCCTGCCCACAGCGGGTGTGTTGGGGCCCTGGACACACCTGCTCCAGGAACCTCACCACTTTTTCCCCAGAACACTCCCCAAACCACCTAAGCCAGATCAGAATGTTAAGAGCTTCAGGATAACCTGGTGAGACATCCCCACGTGGTTGTGAAGGAGGCAAAACAAGTCTTTATTCACTGTAACCTCTGAGAGTCACAAGTGGGAAAGGAACTTAAAGGCTATTGCCAGAATTCCCAGCAAATAAATACAGTATATTTAAGCTGCCCAGTCTCTAGACTTTGCTGTAAAAAACAAAACTTCTGTTCTTCTCTCTTTGGCCATATTTTTCCGCATAGCATCTCTCACCTCTGAGGTACAAAATCATCGACTGAGTTCATTTGTTTCTCTATTATCCCTGCCATGGAATGTCGGTCCAGGAGGGCAGGAATCTTTTTTTTTGTTGTTCCCTGTTGTACTGTTGGCACATGGGAGGTGCTCTGTGTTTGTAGAAAGAATGAGGTTGGACTACCCACACCTATTCGAGGCCTTTCGGAAGCCTGCTTTTGAAGGTTCCCAAATAAACTGTCTGATCCCCTGAAATGTCAAAAATGTAAGAACAACCCACAGATGCTCAAAAAAAAAGTACCCCCAAGTATCCCCTGAAACCACCATCTGTGGGCAGGGTATTCACAGGCCAGGGTCTCCATTCTGCATGAGGTAAGAATTCCAAGCCTGGATCTTCCTGCCAGTGGAAATTGCCAGCATGAGCTGTGGCTTAGCATTGAGAGCCCCCTGCTCTACCCTAGACTCCCCAAGGAGGCTTCCCACTCCTAGTCCCTTCTCAAGTGGCCCTGAAATGTCACTTAAACAGCAGTGATGTTGGGAGTTGGTTTTGAGACATGAGTTCACCTTCTCCCCAGATTGCCAACCCCCTGAACAAAGCAAACTTTCCTTTTCCAACCAAAAAAAAAAGCAGAGATCTTAACATGTTAGGAACCTAGAGTTGATTCTTAGCTTTCCTGCTTCTTTGCTATGGGTTATGGGAGAGTGACTTTGCCGCTGAACAGTCCCAGCCCTTGTGGCTATAGAAACCAAGCCTCAGTTTTCTAAGCTGTAAGCTGGGACTAATGAAGGTAGGAGTAATATTATTTTTTTAGGACTATTATTAATCCACTTCAGAAGTCGAGAGAGTGACTGTAAATGGGCATGAGGTTAATTTTAAGGTGAGAGATATGACAGATACATTCTTACAGTAGATTGTGGTTTTTCACCTCTATAAATACACCAAAGTTCATTGCATTGTTCATTAAAAGCTATTAAAAAAGAGGGGGTGAGAAAACCCCTAGACGCTCAACCCTTACTTCTGACCATCTGTTGCAAACCCTTGCTTGCAGAGCTGAAGGCCTCCTCAAACCACAGTCCCCAAATGGGACTCACATCTGCAAGCGTAGCTCCTTGCCCTGAAAGCCAGATGGGGGCAGGAGGTCTGTTCCACCGGTATCTCTCCTTGACTCTCCATCTTTAGTCCCAAACTGAGTCCTGATTATTGAACCCTTCAAATGTTTGTCGGCCACTCCTTTCTTGTATGTGTCACTGCTCATGAGATGTGTGACCTGGATTGGGTCCATAGCCAGCTGCTCTCTGGCTTCCTCTAAGTTCAGCCCTCTGCTCTAGATCCCTGGCCTGCTTACACATCCTCCATGGCTCCCTATTTCCCAAAGGAGAAGTCTTAGCTTCACAGCCTGGCATTCGAGGTCCTGTCAGACTCAGGTCCAGTGACACTGATCTTTTGATAGTCAATCCCTCTGGTTTCCCCAATCCCAGGCTGTTTGTTTCTCCACTCCAAACTTTTGCCCAGTCTGCTTCTTCTGCCTAGAATGCCTGTCTTTACCAACTCCTATATGTCCTACAGAGCCCAGCTAGGGATTCCCTCCTGCAGGAATTACAACTCCTTCTAGAGAAAGCTCAGCCACCCAGAGATGCTCCCTTATCTTTCCACTGGTAGTGGGGCAAGACCAAGCTATAGTGTCTCCTAGGTGACGCCTTGCTACTGGGTACGCCCATCTGTTCCATTTCACAGAGGTGAAAACTAAGGTAAAGTCTGGAACCCAAAGAAGGAGAAATATAGTAGTCCAAGGACTCAAACCTGGAGGGAGGGGCTCTCAACTCTCAGGCTGAGAGGCAGACTGTCCTGTGAGGAAGTTTCTGGGTGGGGGTGTGGTTTCAGAGGCCACTGGGAATGTTTGGGGACTTCCCTCACTTGGCTAGCTGCTGCTCAAACATCCTTCAAACCAGAAACAAACCTGATATTTACCCCAAAGCTTCTTTGACACAGGTACTGTGAAGCCAAAATGTCCTTCAGGCCTCACTGCATCATTAAATCCTTCCAAGGAGGTTTCAAGTGAAAATCAATCAGGAGCCATGGGTTCCCCTCTCGCTCCTCCACATTGGGGGAGGACCCTACTGGGACTAGGGGTTTCCCAGGTGGCTCAGTGGTAAAGAATCCATCTGCCAATGTAGGAGACAGTGGATGCTTGTTCAAATCCTGGTCAGGAAGATCCCCTAGAGTAGGAAGCAGCAACCATACCAGTATTCTTGCCAACAGAATCCCAAGAACAGAGGAGCCTGGCAGGCTACAGTCTATGGGGCTGCAAAGAGTTGGACACGACTGAACACACATGCACACACACACACATGCTGGGACTAGAACCCAAAGCTGTCTAATCCCAAGGCCAGTAGGCCAGTCCTCTTTGTTTCCTCCTTTTTTATTTTCTTCTGTTTTCATTTGAAATTCATGTCTCTATTTCTTTACCAACTGAGCTATCAGGGAAGCCCAAATGAATAATATAGTATCCATGGAATTCTCCAAGCCAGAATACTGGAGTGGGTAGCCTTTCCCTTCTCCAGGGGATCTTCCCAACCCAGGGATAGAACCCAGGTCTCCTGCATTGCAGGTGTATTCGTTTTTCCAGTAGTCATGTATGGACATGAGAGTTGTTCCATAAAGAAAGCTGAGCACTGAAGAATTGATGCTTTTGAACTGAGGTGTTGAAGAAGGCTCTTGACAGTCCCTTGAACTGCAAGGAGATCAAACCAGTCAATCCTAAAGGAAATCAGTCCTGACTATTCATTGGAAGGACTGATGCTGAAGCTGAAACTCCAATACTTTGGCCACCTGATTTGAAGAACTGACTCACTGGAAAAGACCCTGATGCTGGGAAAGATTGAAGGCAGAGAAGAAGAGGCCGACAGAAGATGAGATGGTTGGATGGCATCACCGACTCAATGGCCATGAGTTTGAGCAAGCTCCGGGAGTTGGTAATGGACAGGGAAGCCTGGAGTGCTGTAGTCCATGGGGTTGCAAAGAGTTGGACATGACTGAGAGACTGAACTGAACTGATTTATTGCTTATATTCATGTTAACTCACTGTCACACTTCAAAATGCCCAAAGGAAACAAAAGGTACATAGAGAAAACTAGACCCTCTGCCCTCTCCCAGACCTTCCCAGCTTCTCTCCTCACAGCCAGCTATTATTCTCATCTACTGTGTTTCCTTTCAGGGCTCTTTAATGCAGAAACACAGTCTTCCTCACCTAGCCCCTGTGGCTCCCTAACACTGCAGTAGGTGTACTACTGATTCTGGACAGGACCTTACTTCTTTTGAACTTGACAGTACACGTGGGAGTTTCCATCTCATTCCTTTTTAAAAAATATTTTTAATTGTTATACTAAGAAGCAGAAAACAATAAAAAAGTAAAGGTGCAGGTTAACATAACTGCTTTAAGGTTAGGACTCTTGTAAATACTACTCAAGATAGAATTTTTTTAGTCACCCTGGAAGTCCCCTAAATGCCCCCATCAACCACTAGCACTCTCTCTCTGCTAGAGTGACCACTACCCCACCTAAAAAGATGGAAACAAGCCAAATGGCCATCAACTAATGGGTAGATAAAATGTTCTACATCCATACAATAAAATATTATTTAGCCCTAAAAGGAATTAAGTACTAATACAGGCTGCAACATGGATAAACCTTGAACAGTTCGAAAAGTGAAAGAAGCCAGATACACCAGTCCACACATTCCATGATCCATGTAAAGGAAATGTCCAGAACAGGAAAACACAGAGACAGAAAGCAGACTAGTGATTGCCAGGGGTTGGGGAGAGCGGTCTCCTCCTTCTTTTATACAGTTGCATACTATTCCAGAGCGAACAGCTTGCTTTCCCCAGTTCCCTACATTTGAGTGGCTTGCAAACTTTTGCGCTTCCAGATCAAGCCACAGTGAATAACCCCGCCCCCTCTCAGTTCCCTCATGGGTAGAAACATCTATAGGCCCAATTCCCAGGAGTGCGTTTCTCTATCAAAGGACCCCCTTATGTGACATTTTTGAAGGCTGATGCCCCCTCCCCCACTGGAAGTTGTGCTTTCTGCACCCCCACACTGTCAGCAGTGTTCTAGGATAACCTCCTTCCCCACACTATTGCCAGCACAGCTGTTATTAATTCTCTGGATTGTTGCCAATAAGTGAAAAGTGTCATCTCAGGGCTAATTTTAATTCTCATCTCTTCCCCCACCCCTCCCCGCTTTGGCCAAAAAGCTGTGAGGCTTGCAGGATTGTAGATCTCAGGGACTGAACCCAGTCCAAGGTAGTGAAAGCCTGGAATCCTAACCACTGCCGGGAAACCCCCAGCATCTTTTTCTAAAGAGTCAGATCTATGACCTTGTCATCTGTTTAAAGAGGCCTAGAGAGCCAGCATTCTTGAATGTTCTGATTCTCTGGTCATACTCCAAAGGCACACCCAAGGAAGTTCAAGGAAGGGTTCCAGACAACGAGACTTTCCGAAGACAGACCCTCTGCTCTTCAGTGAGACCCTGCCTTCACCCACCAAGTCATAAAGGTTGTTCCAACCTGCTGGGGACTCCCCTGTCCACTTCCCCCACCCAGTCTGCCTAGTCCAGGCCCTGGACCCAGCCACTCACAGTATATGGTGAGGTTCATCGAAGCTACAATCTGTTCCCCGTGACAGTTTGAGTAGCACAACGGGTTGATTTCTTCTTGCACATCACTCAGTTGAAAAACCTTCCAGTTGAGCCCACGGTCCACTTCCTCCTTGTTTAATACAGTCTCTAGGCCAAACGTTGTCTTTCGGTCACAGGAGATACTGCAGTTCACTCTCAGGGAGCCTCCACGGGGTATGATGGCTTTTGAAGGATGTATTGATATTTCGGCACCTCCAGGCCCTGGAATCAAAAGGGGGGTGGTCAGGCATAACAGCTGGGGCTCATCAATATTAATGCATCCAGCCAGTGCTGGGGACACAGCATTGAACAAGACAAAACTCTGCCTTCAGTGTGGGAGACAGAAAAATTCATGAGAAAACAACATAATTAACAACTGATGCTGACAAGGGTTTTGGCAAAAACAAAATGGGATGAGAGAACAGACAGTGCCTTGGTGACTGGGGAATATGTGAGCAGAGATTAGGATGAAGAGCAGAAGCAAGCCATTCCAGAGAAAAGGGAAATGATCTCCAGGAACAGCAAGTACAGAGGTCCTGAGGCAGGGTGGCGGGAGCAGAGTAAGGGGATAAGTTGGGGGGGAACAGGGTCAAGAGGATCATGCAGGCTGTGTTCAGCCATGCCAGGGATGTGGTCTTCATTCTGAGGAACTTCTAAGCAGACGTGGAGGATTTTAGCAAAAGAGGGGCGTGAAGTCAGTGTGTTTCAATCCCAAGAGGTCAAGGAGAGGGAGCTAGCCCTTCAGGGTGAAGGGGCTCCAATCAGGCTGATCCCCACTCCCTTGGACAAGTGGTTTCCCCTCTCTGGGCTTCACTTTCCTCTATCTATAAAGTGGGCAAATACAGTCACCACACCTTCCGCTGACACAAGCAACTCCTAGCACAGGGCAGGTAGGCAGTGGCTGCAGATAAGAAAGAGGGCGTCTGTTCTGATGAGCTCCCTCAGACCGTGGCACTTTCAAAGCTGGAAAAATGTCTCTCTGAGCCCATCCATCAGATTTCTGCCTTCAACTTTGGGTCTACTCCATCTGGGATGGAGGGAAACAGCAGCTTTTTGAATTCTCCATGGGTGATTCTGGAATCCTTCCCATTCCCATTTCAGAAGGAAATTTTTGAGATCTGAAGGGATGTTGGGCCTTCCCAGGTGGCACAGTGGTAAAGAATCCGCCTGCCAGTGCAAGAGATCCCTGGGTTGGGGAGATCCCTGGGTTGGGAAGATCCCCTGGAGGAGAAAATGGCAACCCACTCCAGTATTCTTGCCGGGAAATCCCATGGACAGAGGAGCCTGGTGAGCCCCACACACGAAGGGAGGTTATTCAGCTCGAAAGGGGTAGACTCCAGATTAGAGTCTAAATTAGAACTCTTCATTGAGCTGGTAACCACGGCGTGGATTTTTCACACTCCTGCTTTTTGAAGTGGCCACCATTTGAGACCAGCTGTCCGGCTCCTCCTGGGCTTCCCCGGTAGCTCAGCAGTAAAGAATCTGCCTGCAATGCAGGAGCTTAAGGAGACACGGGTTCCAGTCTCCCAACCCAGGAGACTGAGTGGGGAATTCAGTATTCATGCCTGGAAAATTCCATGGACAGAAGAGCCTGGCAGGCTACAGTCCATGGGGTGTCAAAGAGTCGGACACGCCTGAAGGAACTTAGCCCAGCACACAGCCCAGTTCCCCTTCTCCCCTTCCTCCTAGCTTGAGGTGGGGTGGGGAAGGGCTGCTGGGGCATCCCACTTCTTAACCTCTGCTCCCTGGGCAAGTCAGCCCTGGAATTCCCCCGAGCAGAGTCCTGGACTTCCCCCTAGGGGCAGGGGGTGAGGAACAGAATGTGCAAGGTGGGGTGGGGGAGGGGGGTTCCAGTCTACCTAAAGGTTGGGGCGTGTGTCTATAGCGTCAGACCACCTCCTGGGGCCAGGACACAACCACTGCGAGGTGGCCGCTGTTAAACGTCTCCATTTTACAGCGGAAAACCTGTAGATACTCGGGAGGGGCAATCCGCAGTCGGAGAGCACAGGATAGAGCCATGAAGGGTCTGGATGGGAACCCGCAGCTGCTGACTTTCAATCGGTGGCTCTAACCCCAACTTCCAGAAACACTGACCTAAGTACGAATGGCCTTATTCCCAGCCAGTCGGGAGCCGGTCCTCCCACGGCTTCGGGGCGCACCTCGGATCCCGAAAGCTGACTCGACGGCAGCCCTCACCCCTGACTCACCTGGGAGCAGAGTCCCGAGCAGGACCAGGAGCGCAAGCAGCGCGGCAGGGGCGGCGCCGGGAGCCATCGGAGGCGGAGGCGGGGCGGACTAGCTGGGGCGGAGGCGCGTGGCTAGGACTGGCGCCCAGGGCTTCGCGGGTCCTTTTATACCGCTGGGCTGGCCGAGGGGGGCCGAGGGGGCGGTGCTTCCCGGAAACCTCATGCTTTCCCCTCCGGAACAAGGGCCCTGGCATTTCCGGATTGAGAGGGTGCCTGGCAAAAGTCAGGTTGTCCCCCTAGCTGGCCGCTCAATACCGGAATTTCCGAATTCAAGTCGTGAGGGCTGCCTGGCGGCGGCAGCCAAAAAACCCGGGGACGGCTCCTGGAGCTAGGGTTCCTGTCCTCGGGCCAGGCTAACCTTGATTTTGCGTTTACACTGCGCTAAGCGCTTTATTGGATCTTGCCAACCACCCTGGACGGTAGGGACTGTTATCGTGTCCCTTCCACGGAGGGGTAGACTGAGGCTTCCAGCTTCGAGGGCATTCGAACTCAAGTCTAACTCCCCAGCGCAAGCAGGCCTCTAATTGAATGGACTGTCCCTCGCTTCGGTGGGGGCCCAGGATTTTCCTGGGCGCGATCACGGGTGCTCCTGCCCTAAGGGGCAAGTACCCGCCCAGATGACACCGAGATTTCTCGAGAAGCGACCGCAGCAGGCCCAGGCACTTCCAGGCGCCTGTGAACCCTGGAGGGGAAGACTCAAGGCACATCACATCCGGGGCGCTGCGTCCCCCACGAATGGGCGCTCCTACTCCCCCACTCATCGCTTCCCCTTTCGGCCTGGACCTCGGCCACGGGGGCGTCTTTACAGCTTCCAGGAAAAAAAAAAGAAGGAAGCCTCGTGGTCCTGACACAGCGAGTTGCTCTTCCCAAGCTCCGCGGGGAAACTGAGGCCAAAGACCTTGAGCGGGCCGGGAGCGGGGGCCCTCGAACCCTTGACCTCGGCAGGGAAACTGAGGCAGCTCCCAGGCCCGGAAAGGGGGAGGAGAGGGGGCGCTCAAACCCCCGCCCTCTGCGCGCAGCTTCTGAAACTCCAACCCCAGGTGCCAGCACTAAATCTGTGCGGGTGTTCTCTCGGGCTTGTTCTATTTGCATTTGTAGGGAGGGGGTGCGGGATGCTGGGAGGTCCGTCGTTGCGCGTTTAAGCTGCTCGCACGCCATCGGCCCCCGCTTCAGGCCACGGCTGCGCGGGTGATCCACAAACTCGGCAACCGCCCTTTCAAGGCTGGGGATCCTGGAGTCTCCAAGCGCGGAGCCCCGCCGCCTAAGGCTTCCTGTTGTGGGGCGCGCGCCTCGTCGCCATGGAGACCAGAGAAGGGCCAAGAAGGTCGCGCGGCAGACGGGGAAGGGAAGATCACTCAGGGACGCTGAGGCTGCGAGTCACTGCCCAGCCAGAAAAGCTTTCCTCGCTCCGCCCAGATTGTTCCTAAGGAATTTCCACGGGGATCTTTCTTCTTAAGGGAGGAGGGTGCTGAATTCCCACCCCAAACGACCTGGGAAAAGGTGCCGAGTGGGGACCGGGGACGTCCCTCGGAAGGTCTGGGAAAATCCTCCGCTGGGGTCACTTTCCGGCGGGTTTTTAGCAAGTTCAGATCATTGTTTATTTTGGCCCCAGCCCCAAGTGTGCGAGCGGAGAGCTCCCCCGCGCGGCCCAAGTTTTACGGAGGTTTCAGTTCAGTTCAGTTCAGTTCAGTCGCTCAATCGTGTCCGACTGTTTGCGAATTGCAACACGCCAGGCCTCCCTGTCCGTCACCAACTCCCGGAATTCACTCAAACTCATGTCCATCGAGTCGGTGATGCCATCCAGCCGTCTCATCCTCTGTCGTCCCCTTCTCCTCCTGCCCTCAATCCCTCCCAGCATCAGGGTCTTTTCCAGTGAGTCAACTCTTCGCATCAGGTGGCCAAAGTATTGGAGTTTCAGCTTTAGCATCAGTCCTTCCAATGTTTAAAAACCGTAAGCCGTGGTTCTTCCTTCTCTAGCTCCACAGTGGCTTAAACAGTGTTGACTGCCTAGAGTGTGAACTCCCGGGTTGCGAGGGTTCACGGGTTAGATCTCTGATTTAAGATCTCACATGCCTTGGAGCAACTAACCCCATGCGCCACAACTACTGAGCCTGTGCTCTAGAGCCCGGGAGACACAACTAACTGAGTGCCCGTCCTACAGCTACAGAAGCCCACGTGCTCGAGAGCCTGTGCTCCACAAAGAGAAAAGCCCCTTCAAGGAGAAGCCAGGGAAGTGCAACTAGAGAGGAGCCCTCATTCTCCACTACTAGAGAAAAGCCCACACAGCAGGGAAGACCCAGCACAGCCAAAAAGAAAAAGAAAATTTAAAGAACCTACTGTGTGCCAGGCATCATTCCACGTGCTGGGGGCACAGTAATGAGCAGAAGAGACCAAAATTCCTGCCATCATGCAGAGATTGTTATTAAAAGTAGGAGCAACAGAAACAAAAATAAAATACATAAAGGGACTTCCCTGGTGGTCCACTGGCTAAGATTCCACTGTCCAAAGGCCCCAGCCCAGGTTCCATCCCTGGTCAGGGAACTAGATCCCACGTGGCATCACTAAGAGTTCACATGCCTCAACTAAAGATTCCCCAAGTGGAAGTAGAAGACAGAGGATCACCCAAGCAATAACTAAGACTCAACACAGATAAATAAATGCATAAATGTTTAAAAAATAAAACATGGAGACGTAGCTTGTGCTTGGTGCTAAGGAAAAAATAAAGCAGGGAAAGGAATAGGAAATGTGAGGGTTCAGAAAACTCTAAATAGAGCATCCTGGGAAAGACTGAGAAGGTGATATTGAGCCAGGAATAGAGGGAGGTACGGAGTGAGTCCTGATTATATCAGGGAAGAAATGTACCAGGCAAAGTGCACTGGCTGTGCAAAGGCCTTGAGGTAGGAATTGACTTAAGGAAAAGCCAGGAGGCTGCTGTTGCTGGGAGGGAGGGAATTGGGGGAGAGGCGGGCAGGGAGGGAATGGGTAGAACATGGGCTGGGGAGAACTTTGGCTTTTCCTCTGAGTGAAGTGGGAGCTGTGGAGGGTTCTGAGCAGAGGGGAGACACCTGAGACAGCAGGAGCTACAGGGTGTGGCAGGGAGGTTTGGTGGAGGACAGGGTGGATTCAGGAAACCAGGAGTAATGATGGAGCCTGGAGTGGGCCGTGGAGACTAGAGACGTGGTCCAATTTGGCATTCATTTTGGCAGCAGGGCACACTGCACTTTTGGGACTTGGGAGCAGGGCAGAGTCAAGGTCAGCTCCTTGGTCCTGCTCTGATATCCTGTGAGGGTGGAGGGCCATTTCCTGAGATGAGGATGGGATGATAATGAGGGACAGTTTGGCAGAAGAAACTTGCACTCTCCATCCGCACTCCCTTTGTGCTTTCTTGAAAGAAAGGGAAGCAGTGCTCCCCCATCCCCTTTCCATAGCCACCAGGAAGGGCAGGGCTTCCTCCAGGGTACCAAGCAGTCTGAGGAAGGAAGGAATGGCTCCAGTGCAGACCAGAGGCTATGCACCAGGGCAGAAGTACCCAAACCCCACTCCAGGGCACTGTGCCTGCTCGGAACTCATCCTGAGCTCAGGTGTGACCACCTTGCTGTTCCCTTGAACTAGAATTCACTTCCTCTCATCCCTGATGGAGCCAGCCCTTTCTTGGTGTCTCAGCCTCCACTTACAAGCTTTCCTGAGGACATCCCTGGTGGTACAGTGGATCAGAATCTGCCTGTCAATGTAGGGGACAATGGTTCTTTCCCTGCTCCAGGAAGATCCCACATGCCTCGGAGCATTTAAGTCCATGCACCACAATTACTGAGCCCGAGTGCTGTAGCTGCTGAAGCCTTACACCTAGAGCCTGTGCTGCACAACAAGAGGAGCCACTGCAATGAGAAGCCGGCTCTCCCCAGCTACAAAGATGTCCAAGCAGTAACGAGGACCCAGCGCAACCATAGATAAATAAATAAATACATTCAGTTCAGTTCAGTTCAGTCGCTCAGTTGTATCCAACTCTTTTC
>NW_024070189.1:94618411-94788998 GCF_014754425.2 Oryx dammah
CAAGAATACTGGAGTGGGTATCCATTCCCTTCTCCAGGGGATCTTCCCGACCCAGGGATGTACCTCAGGTCTTCTGCATTGCAGGCGGATTCTTGACCATCTGAGCCACCAGGGAAGCCCAGTGGGCTTCCACACCAACCACCAATAAGCAGACACCTTCACTGCATATCAGAGCCTCCTGCCTCTCACCCTCTGGATTTCCTGGGGGTCAGTTTCCAGCCCTATTAGTTCATTTGAGTTTTCTGGAGCTTGATCAGCCTCAGCATGGGCATTCTGCCTTCAGGGATATTTTTCAAAGGTTGTGAAGACACTTTGCTCTCTGGACTCTGGGTTAACCAATGTCGTAAGAGGATGTGATAAGGTTTGTTTGTGTTTTGGCCCCGCTGCGTAGCATGTGGGATCTTAGTTCCACGACCAGGGATTGAATCTGGTCTCCAGCAGTGTAAGTATGGAGTCCCAGACACCGGCCCACCAGGGAAGGCCCCCTGTAATAGGCATCTTCATGTAAGAACAGTTCCCCTGAAGAAATGTCTTCACACATCTCTATTTTTAAAAAATATTTTAATTGCAGAGAATTTCAAAATAGGCAACTTCGAAGAGGACATGTGGTGAAGCCACAAGTGCCTACTTTACACTCCTCATGGCCAGTCTCGCTCCATCCCTCCGCTTACTCCCTCTCATGGGTTCAACTACTTCTCTCCCCAGGGAGACCCCAGATTGTGATCTTATTTTGAAACAGGGTTTTTGCAGATGATCAAGTTCAGTTGAGGTCATTAGGATGGGCCCTAACTCATCTTGACCAGTGCTCTTATAAAAACGGGAAATCTGAACACACACACAGACAATACCATTTGAAGATGAGGACAGAGATCAGGCTGATGGATCAAGCCAAGAAATGCCAAGGATGCCAACAGATTTCCAGAAGCTAGGGGAGAGGGATGGGACAGATCTTGCCTCATAGACTCAGAAGGAATCACCCCTACCCACTTTTCTTTTTGGGAGGGGGGATGCTCTGTAAGGTGTTTGGAGATCTTCTCATGCCCCCCTGCAGTGGACTGAGTCATAACCACTGGATCACAAGGGAATTCCCGATCCTGCCAGCATATTTTTCAACATTTTTTTATTTTGTGGCACCAAATCTTTAATTGTGGCATGTGGGATCTAGTGCCCTGACCAGGGATCGAACCGAGGCCTCCTGCATTGGGACCATGAAGGCTTAGCCACTGGACCACCAGAGGAGTCCGCCAACCTTGCCAACATCCTGCTCTTGGACCTCTGGCTTCCAGAAGTGTGAGATAGCACAGTTCTATTGTTGAAGCCCTAGTTTTTGTGTGTTCAGTCATGTCCAATTCTTTGTGACCCCATGGACTGTAGCCCACCAGGCTCCTCTGTCCAGGCAAGAATACTGGAGTGGGTTGCCATTTCCTTCTCTGAGCGATTTCCCGACCCAGAGATCGAACCTGCATCTCTTCCATCTCCTGCATTGGCAGACGGATTCTTTACCACAGAGCCAGCTGGGGAGACCCTCCTAGTCTGTCATGCTTTGTGGTAGCCCAGGAAACATACACATTTTATGCCCTGATTATTAGAAAGCACATTCTAGACCTCAGGTCATTTTTTCTGATTACTTTTTCCACCCTGGATCTCGCTAAGGGATTTCAGTGTGGGGTAACAGGTTCTGACTGCTTTCTTCACTGTTTCCTGATGGCCATGTTGTGGACAACTGAGCCCATTAAACATAGCTATGGGGCTGGGTGCTGTCAGGACAACAGATGTGTCTTTCTTGGGGCCTCGATGTCCCTGCAGAGCTAGTGAGAGGCACAGGCAGAAGCTGGTAATGGTTTGGGTTTAGCCCAGCATTCCCCACCCAGCCTCTGTACCTCTTCCTACTACTGGCTCCAAATAGCTTTATCTTCTTAAAATATTTTTTAAATTATTTTTTAAAATTGAAACAGTTGACTTACAATGCTGTTAGTTTCAGGTGTACAGCAAAGTGACTCAGCTATACTTGCACACCGACCAGGGGTTGAACTTGCACCCCCTGTACTGGAACCTCAGAATCTTAACCACTGGACGGCCAGGGAAGTCTCAAGATTTTTCTTTTTCCCACAGTCAAATCTGAAACTTTAAGGATCACAATTTCTGTCCACTGAGGACGTTCAAAGAATGTGCTGTGAGCTCTCAAGGGACTCCCGAGAGGCATTCCAGAGATGTTTGCAGTGGCGAGCTGCCCAGTCGATGGGTCTCTTTGGCCGCCTGGGTGGGCCTGCAGGCCAGATGGCAGTTTCAGCCAACTTTAAAGAAACCGACCACATTATTCTGTAGTCTGTGTTGTGACTATTAAAGAGATAATAACTTGGGGGGTGGGGGACAGATAACATCAGCAGACTCAAGAATCAGTATGTCGGATTGGTGTTTAAAAAATGTTTATTTGCACATTTATTGACCACATTGATCCTGACTCCATGTTTAGGGAAAATCCCTGTGATGGAAGCCCCAGTTTCCATGTTATATCCATTTGGAGAATCGGGCCCACAGCTGGATGGAAAGATGGTAGTACATGGGACCACAAGCCCCATCAGGGATACGAGCACTTGGTCAGAGCACTGGGATTGGGAGGCAGCACCAGTGGGTTCTCAGAGATGGCTGCTTCTCTGCTGTGTGCTCCCCAAGGCTGACTTGCCCTGGCAAAGTTGATCCTGGGTCATTTCTACAAATGGGGTCTTGAGGCAGCTAGGCACCCAGGGATGCCCAGCACCAGGGAAGGCGCCGAATGGAATTATTCACAAAATGGCAATCGGCTGCTGTGCTTCCTCTCTTTGATTACAAAACAAAATGTGTCTGACACGAAAGAGAGATGTGGTCTCTGGCGAGCTGCCTTCTTCCCAGTATTGACGCCTACTTGGCTGCGCTCTGGGTGTGGCCTCAGCCACCCACTGGGACCAGGGGGCCTGGGATGGGGAGGCGTCTCCCAAACCCACCCAGCGTTTGGCCTGGTTCAGAGCAGGAAGGAGGGTGGTCTGTGTGCCCAGGGGGTGCCGGGTTGGGGCTCAGGGGAAGTCTCGGTAGGGCAGGCGGAAGGGGTAGAGGGGTGTGTAACGTGAGTCATGCCAGAGCAGCTTCTCTTCCAGGAAGGTGACGGTGGGCAGGGTCAGGACCAGGGTCTGGTGTTTGAGCATGCTGTGCACGTTCAGGCCTGGGGGGCAAAGGGAAAGAGGGGCACAGTTAGGGCCAGTCCCCCCTCCCCCAACAGAGACACCGCAGTCTAGTGTAGGGTCCTGAGCCCAGTAGCCTGGGTTCAAACTCTGGCTCAGCCGCTCACCCCTGGCAAGACCCCGGGCAAGGGGTGGTCCTCAGCTCGTCAACGTCAACCAAAACATCCAGGGTACCCCGACTCTGCCCTGTGCCAGGGAAGGGTTCCCACCTCACCTTCCCGTTGGGGAGACATGATAAACAGAGCAGATGAATAAACACAATGTACTGAGGGGCGTCCATGCGGCTGCAGGGAGTGACGAGGCGGGGAGGGGAGGGGAGAAGGGGGAGAGGAGGGCAGCGAGTGCAGGATCTGTGGGCCACCAGATAAGCCAGGTTTTTACCGAGTGAAGTGGGAGCCCTGGAGGGTGGTGGGCAGAGAAGGGAGGGGATCTTATTCAGGTGCTCAGGGGCCCTCTGGTGGCCATAAGTGGGACTGGGAGGGGGATGCGAGATCAGGACAGATTATGGCAGTCAGCAGGTGCCTGGGAACAGGGCAGAGGCGGCAGAGTGGGAGATGCTGAGGGCTGGCCCAGGGTGGTGAGAAGTTGCTGGATCCTGGACACGTTCATAGACAGAGCTGACAGGGTGGGCTAACAGACTGGAGTGGAGGAAGGAGGTCTTATGCGCCGCGATGACTGAGACCCCCATGTGCTGCTGTCCAGGAGGCAGCTGGGCCTGCAATCAGGAGGCCAAGAGAGGGCTCTGGGGACTAGTCAACCCCTTGATGGATCTGGGGTTCTGCTCAGGGCAGCTCTGATCCTGTGTGTCTGAGTGAGGAGCCGGGTGGGAGCAGTCAGGGGGCCCTTGGACTCACTCCACCCCAGCACTGAAATCCAAGCTTGGACTGACGCAACCTCAGAGCATTTCTTTAAGAAAGACATCATTCTCCCAGGGCTGGACCAGCTGGGGGTTGTGTAGGGGAGGGCGGTCCCCCCGCTCGGTGACTGAGTTATAGATACAGGATGTGAACTGGCCTGAGGCCCTTTGCTCACCGACAGCCGGGATCAGGTTGAAGGTCTTGAGCCCGGATGTGGCTGCTACGACGTTCTGGGGCATGTCCTCGTGTTCTCTGAAATAGAGGCCAGGAGGTGAGCCCTGCCAAGGATGGAGCCTGCCCCCCGCCGCCCCTGCCCGGCGCGGCCCCCTCACAAGTCTACAAAAAGGACAGAGTCGCCCCAGCGGCGGTAGCGGGCCAGCTCCATCAGGTACTGGGGGTCTGTGGTGGGCAACTCCAGGGAATCCACGATGTGCAGGTCGTCCTGGTGGGAGGAAAGGATGGGCTGAGTCTCCTACTGGCCCCCTGGGAGCCACTTGGGCCCCCTGCAGATACTCAGGCTCCCCCACCCCCACAGGCCGCATCCCAGCACACAGTGGCTCCCGGCAGCGTCGGTGCTGTTACCTGGGCCAGCTTGACGGTCAGCGCCACCTTGAGGCCTTGCACCCTCACTTTCATGGGCAGCATGTAGTAGTAGCTGGTGGGGCCCCGGGGACCATGGGCGATACCTCCTGCAGGGGCAGAGGGATGTGTGAATGGGTGAAGGCCCCAGCTGGGCTCGGAGGTCAGAAATCTGCCCCAGTGGTGGGCCCAGAGGTGGGAGGAGGGAGGCTGCTGGCAGCCAGGCTGAAGTGCAGCAAAGAGGGTGGGGGTGTCAGGGAGGCGGGGGAGTGGAGGATGGATCAGGCACCACCTGGGACAGGTAACTTTGCCTCAGAGGGGCCTGGTGTCCTCAGCCATCAATCCCGGAGTGAGGATAATTCTACTCGGTTGCTCCCCTTGCTCGGCCCTGGAAGGCAGCAGGGGACCTGATAGGATCCCTCCCTCGTTCATATTCAGATGGAGGCTCGATCACAGAGGGAATCAGGGCTGTGTGCGGCAGCACAAGGGGATTCAAGGGGTGGAGGGGACCCAAAGAGGATCATGGAGGGCTTCCTGGAGGAGGCACGGCCCAAACACAAGGGAAAGTGAAAGTTGCTCAGTTGTGTCCTACTCTGCGACTCCACAGTCCATGGAATTCTCCAGGCCAGGATACTGGAGTAGGTACTCATTCCCTTCTCCAGGGGATCTTTCCAACCCAGGGAAGGTTGAGAGGAATTGGCCAGGCAAATGGAAGATGACTGAGGCAGCTCTATCTGGTCAGGAAGGCATGGAAGGGACAGGGGGAAGAGGGGGTCTGCAGCCCCCAGGGCCTGGAAGGCCAAGAGGAGGGGCTCAGACTTCATACAGGAGCTAGGAGGCTTGGGAAGATCCCTCTGTGTGCTGTGTGAAGTGTGGGCCAGGAGAGCTGAGCTGGGAGGTGGGGCAGAAAGGGGCTGTGGCCACGGCCTGATGAGAGGTTGAGGCCAGAGCTGCGGGGACCTGCGGGGAAGTGCTCAGTCTTGCCAGCCTCTGGCCGCACACACGTGGGCAGACCTGCTCACCTCCTCGCCAGATTGGGGAGCGGATGCTGCCGTGTCTGGCGCGCCCACTGCCTTTTTGCTGCCAGGGCTTCCGGCCACCTCCCCGCACCTCGGCCCTGGTCTTGGTCTTGGCGTAGCTCTGTGGGCACAGAGTGAGGAGAGAGTCAGGTTCACAGGCAGATGCCATCACAGCTGAAAGGCACCAGGCCCACGGACAGGGCAGTGAGCTGGGAGGACCGGCTACTGCTGGGGAGCTGGAGAGGAGGCACCGAGACTGGGGCTCCATCAGGACAAGCAGAGTGCTTTGGGAGGGAGGAAGGGATAAAGAAGTCAAGAGCTCCCTCCTCCACTCCAGAATATCAGCCTCAGAAGGGCAGGGGTGCTGCTGCCTGGCACACAGTAGGTGCTTCGTATTTTTTGAATGATTTCCATGTGTTGTAATTAAAAGGAAGGTAAGGGCTTCCCTGGTGGGCCAGTGGATAAGAATCCATCTTGCAATGCAAGGGACACCGGTTCAATGCAAGGGACACCGGTTCAATCCATGGTCCCAGAAGATCCCACATGCCTTGGGACAACTAAGCTTGTGTGCCACAATTGAAGCCCACCCCCGGCTAGAGTCCACACTCCGAAACAAGTGAAGCCACTTCAATGAGAAGCTGGTACACCACAACAAAGATAGCCCCTGTTCGCCGAAACTAGTGAAAGCCGGCGTGCAACAATGAAGACCCAGCACAGCCAAAAATAAAATAAATAAATAAATAAACTTTTTTTAACAAAAAAAGAAGAAAACAACCTAATTTTTTAAAAAAGGAAGGTGGGGGAATTCCCTGTCAGTCCATTGATTAGGACTCTGTGCAGGGGGCCCGGGTTCAATCCCTGGTTTGGAAACTAAGATCCCACAAGCCAAGTGGCCAAAAAATAAGAATAAAATAAAATTTAAAAAATGAAAGGAAGGTGGGATATGGGGAAAGATGTGGGGGTTAGAATCAGGGAGAGGTGTGGGATGGGGGATCCTGTGAGGCTTCCAATGCCAGGCTGATGACTTCATTCCCAGGGCCATGGGGAGCCAGGCAGGGCTCACAAGACTCGAGGTGGGCACATGAAAGGCAGGGACCCTGACTGAGAACGGCATCTTCCATGCTCTTGGCACCAAATCCAAACATCCCACGTTGCCCCTGCTGACCTCCAGGGCCACCGTGGGCTCCCTCTGATCCCACAGGCCTTTGCCCGTGCCGCTCCCACTCCCTCCATGCCAGCCCCACTGCCCCCTCTACCTACTTAGCTCCTACCCATCACACACCTGAGGTTAAATGCCCCTTTCTTCTGAGACACTTCCCTAATGATGTATTTACAGGCATGACTGACTCCCATTCTCCCATTCTGACTAGACTGGGAGCTTCATGAGGGCAGGGACCTTGCCTGTCATGTCCCCTAGCACAATGGCCAGTACACAGTGGGTGTTCAGAAAATGCCTAGTGGGAATTCCCTGGTGGTCCAGTGGCTAAGAATCCTTAGAAGTCTGGGAGGGGGTGGCTACAGTCCATGGGGTCGCAAAGAGTCAGACACAACTGAGCATGCAGGCACAGACTAGGGCTTCATCAACAGAACTGTACTGTCTCACACTTCTGGAAGCCAGAGGTCCAAGATCAAGATGTTAGCAGGGTTGGAGGACTCCCCTCGAGGTCCAGTGGCCAAGCCTCCATGCTTCCAGTGCAGGGGGCCTGGGTTCAATCCCTGGGCAGGGAACTCGATCCCACAGGCCACAGGAAAGACCCAGAGCAGCCCAACAAATAAATAAAGGTATGAGTATAATCAGTAATACATAAAAATAAATCTTAAAAAATTCTCAGTGCTCATATTTAAGAAAAAGAAAATGGCCCATTGGGGAATGGTTCAGGAGAGAGAAAATGGGGCCTGAGCCAGCCATCCAGAGAAGACACAGCACAGCCTTCCTCTGCTTCTGCCTCTGCCTCACCCCACCTGCCCTGCCTGGGGCACTCACAATTCTCTTGAAGTTCTTCTGCCAGATGGCAACCTGGTGCAGGATATCCAGCCTGCGAAGGAAGGAGATATGAGGGCCGAGTGCACTTAAAACCTTCCCCGCTCCATGAGATGAAAACCTGGGCTCCTCCCATCCACTTCCAGGGCCCTGTGTCTGCTCCAGTCCCTCTCTGGGCCCATCTCGCACCACCTCCAGCCCTGCTCCATGCCCGTTTTGTCACTTCTTTACAGACTAGTTTGCCTCTCTAACCCTATGCTGTCCTGTACAGTGGATGGCCATATCTGCAGCTACTGAAGCCCTAAAAAGTGGCCAGGGCCACAAGACAGTATTTCCTATTTTTTAAAAAACACTTATTTATTTTGGGTTCCCTTGATGGTTCAGTGGTAAAGAATCTGCCGGCCAATGTATGTTCGATCCTTAAGACAGGAAGATCCCACGTGCCTAGAAGCAACTAAGCTCATGGGCCACAACTATTGAGCCTGTGCTCTATAGCCCAGGGGCCACAAGTACGGAAGGCTGGGTGCCCTAGAGCCCACACTCTGCAACAAGAGAAGCCACTGCAATGAGAAAGAAGCCTGTGCACCGCAACTATAGAGTAGCCCCTGCTCGCCACAACTAGAGAAAAGTCCGTGCAGCATTGAAGACCCAGAGCAGCCAAAAATAAACAAATAAAAATTTAAAATATATTTAATTGACTGCATCAGGTCTTAGTTGTGGCATGTGGGATCTTTAGTTCTGGCATGTGAACTCTGAGTTGTGGCATAAAGGATCTAGTTCCCTGCCCAGGGATCCAACCCAGGACCCCTGCACTGGGAGTGCAGAGGCTTAGCTACTGGATCACCAGGGAAGTCCCAACATTTTAGACTTATGAGGCCAAATGAAATATATTACTGAAATCAATCTTACTTGTCTCTTGCCATTTGAAAGAAAATGTGGCTACTGGAAGAACTGAAATTACACATGGGGCTCGCATTGGACAGGGGTGCCAGGCTGCTGTGCCAAGGGTTGGCAAACTATGGTCTGGTTCAGTTCAGTTGATCAGTCATGTCTGACTCTTTGCAACCCTGTGGACTGTAGCATGCCAGGCCTCCCTGTCCATCACCAACTTCCGGAGCCTACTCAAACTCTTGTCCATTGCATTGGTGATGCCATCCAACCATCTCATCCTCTGTCATCCCCTTCTCCTCCTGCCTTCAATCTTTCCCAGCATCAGGGTCTTTTCAAATGAGTCAGTTCTTCCCAACAGGTGGCCAAAGTATTGGAGTTTCAGCATCAGTCCTTCCAATGAATATTCAGGACTGATTTCCTTTAGGATAGACTGGTTGGATCTCCTTGCAGTCCAAGGGATTCTCAAGAGTCTTCTCCAACACCACAATTCCAAAGCAGCAATTCTTCAGTGCTCAGCTTTCTAAGTCCAACTTTCACATCCATATATGACTACTAGCTTTGACTAGACTTTGACTAGCTTTGATTAGATGGACCTTTGTTGGTAAAGTAATGTCTCTACTTTTTAATATGCTGTCTAGGTTGGTCATAGCTTTTCTTCCCAGGAGCAAGGGTCTTTTAATTTCATGGCTGCAGTCACCATCTGCAGTGATTTTGGAGCTCCCAAAAATAGTCTCTCACTGTTTTCCTTGTTTCCCCATCTATTTGCCATGAAGTGATGGGACTGGATGCCATGATCTTAGTTTTCTGAATGTTGAGCTCTAAGCCAACTCTTTCACTCTCCTCTTTCATTTTCATCAGGAGGGCTCTAGTTCTTCTTTGCTTTCTGCTATAAGGGTGATGTCATTTGCATATCTGTGGTTATTGATATTTCTCCCAGCAATCTTGATTCCAGCTTGTGCTTCATCCAGCCCGGCATTTCAAATAACGTATTTTATGGTTAGAGAGGCCAAGTCTGGCCCGCTGCCTGTTTTTGTAAATATGCTTGACTAGAACACAGCCACGCTCATCCACTTACTCACACAGCTGCTTTTGTACAGCATCAGCAAAGATGAGTAGTTGCCATGGAGATATTACAGCCTTCAAAGCTTGTAATATTTACTCCCTGGCTCTTTACAGAAGTTTGCCATCCCAGCTCTAGGCTGGGAGCAACATCAGCAACCTCAGTGCTCATTCACTGCTATATCCCTGACACCCAGAATGGAATCTGGCACCTGGTAAGCACTTCCTAAGTATTTACAGAATAAATAAAATGCTTTCTCTCTCTTTTTTTTTTACCTCGCAGCATGTGGGATCTTATTTCCCCAACCAGTGATGGAACTCATGCCCCCTGCAGTGGTAGCTCAGAGTCTTAACCACCAGGGAAATCCCCAAATACATTGTTTTTAATTTTTTTTCCTTTGGTCACCCCTTAGCAGATTGGGATTCTGTAAAAACAGGGGAGAAACCATACAAACATTATAGTAATAAATTAACAGCCGTTATTATCTGCTGGACACAGTAGACATAAGAGACATCAAACTCTTTGCAAGCGAAAACTTAGTCCTGGGAGTTGGCCCATATACTGTTGAGTATACAGTTTACAAGCTATGTGACCATAAGCAGATTTCTTAACTTGCCTGTGCTGTTTCTTTAGCTACAAAATGAGAATAAAAAAAAATAATAATAAAAAGGAATTCCCTGGCAGCCCAGTGGTTATTAGGACTTTCCACTTTCACTGTGGAGGGCCTGGGTTCACTCCCTGGTCAGTGGACTAAGAGCCCACAAGCCACATGGCCAAAAAAAAAAAAAAAAAGAAGTTAAAATAAAAATAAAATGCAAATAGGCTGAGCCAGACACACAATAAGGACTTAACCACTGTTAGTGCCCATTTTTGCAAAAACCAATAACAGCAACAATAATCAACATTTCTATAGACCATATTATGGGCCAGAATTATCTCATTTAATCTCTTGAGGTTTGACAGAATGGAGACATCGAAACACAGGGGGAAGGTAGGATTCCAATCCAGTCACTCGGGATACAGAGCCCTGTGCCCTTAACCCACAGAGAACGTTACCTCTCAACCTTCACCTTCACACAACTCTGAAGCAAGAAAAACCATCATTCCCTTTTGACAGCTGGAGAAAATGAGGCTCAAGCCCAGGTCATCCTGATTCCTAAACCCCCGATCCTCGTCCCTCTGCCACCCAGTTTACCATTTCAGCTGCCACTGACCTGGGCGCCGTGGAGAAAACGTCTGGGTGCAGTTCGGTCAGACCCACGCGCTCCTGCTCATAGCCCCGCAGAGATTCAACCCAGGCCTGCACCGGACGCCGGTGCAGGGGTACCGGGAGCTCGCACCTGCGCAGTACGGGTGCCTGGGGACCTGGAATGATTGGAAAGTCAGGAGTAAGGGTCAGAGCTCCCAGTCGCCACCCTTCCTGGGGTGACCAAGCAACCTCACCTGCGCTGGCCAAGGGTTCTGGTTTCTCCGCCGACTGCACTGCCTCTTCTGCCAGCACGTTCAGGCCCTGTAAACGGTGGGCAGGAATGAGAGAGAACCCCCCGGGCCCTCTAGCTTTTATCCTCCAACCCCGCCCTCCGTCCTCGGCCTCACCCGGCAGCCCCTGGGCCGAAGCCAGGCCCGGGCCCCGGCCCGGACTAGCTGCTGCATCTTAGGGTAGCTCTCCACGCTTAGAGAGGTCAAGGCTTCCTCCGGAGTCTCGCGACGCCTCGAGATGACGTCACTCCCGCGACACCGCCTGCTCGTCTCGTTTTCGGCTTAGGAAAGCGGGGCATGCAAGATCGAGGACGGCGGGGCTCGCCTCAGCGTTCCCCTACCTCCGCCCCAAGACTAACCCCCCCCCCAAACCCCAATTTTCTCTGCAGGCCTAAGAACCCTCTGCAACCCCGGGAGTGCGAGCCCACAGTGAGAAACACCGCCCCTTTCGGTTCCGCCCCAGGGAGTCTGAGGGAATCCAGCCAATGAAACCTCCCTACTCAAAGGACACGCTCCTCATTCAGCCAATGAGCTGTTAAGTATGAAAAAAAAAAGTTCTGGGGCGGGCACTAAAGGGAATATGGCCAATAGTTGTTACGCTTTTATATCGGCCACGCCCTCTAGGTCCCGCCCCATTGGGGCCCCGAAGACTCTAAGCTGCGGTTTCTACAGGAACGTGAATTTTTGTTTGTTTAAAAGCAGGACTTTATCTCCCGCAGAAAGCCTTCAGGATAGGACTTGGAGGATAGATCCCCAAGGTATGTCTCCGTTCAATGCCTCAGGTTAGGGATGTGTCTCCCTCATCTCCTTGGCCAAGATGTCGCGTCTCATACAGCCCGAGTTCTCAACACAATGGAAAGTCCACAGATCCTAGCTTGCTCTCTCGTCCTCTCACAATAGAAATCCAAATGCTCATTTTAAAAAATATTTTTATTCATTTATTTGTTTATTTAGGCTAGTTCTTCCTTGGTGCGCGAGCTTTTTTCTAGTTGTGGGGCACGGGCTTCTAAATGCAGTGGCTTTTTTGCCGAGCACGGAGCTCTAGGCGAATGGGCTTCAGGAGTTGGGGTACGTGGACTCAGTATTTGCGGCCTCTGGGGTCTAGAGCACAGGCTCAATAGTTTTGGCTCACAGGCTTAGTTGTTCCGGGGCATTGGGATCCTTCGTGACCAGGTATCGAACTCGTGTTTCCTGCATCGCCAGGCCGATTCTTTACCCCTACTGAGCCACCAGAGAAGCCCCAAATGTTCCTTTTCTAGGCTCTTTGCCACGTTCCCTGTCGGGCCTCCAGGCGGCGCCACGAGCACATAGCAGCCTTTCTTGCCGGGCTCAGTTTAGTCGCTCAGTCGTGTCCTACTCTTTGCGACCCTATGAATTGCAGCACGCCAGGCCTCCCTGTCCATCACCACCTCCCGGAGTTCACTCAAACTCACTTCCATTGAGTCGGTGATGCCATTCAGCCATCTCATCCTCTGTCGTCCCCTTATCCTCCTGCCCCCAATCCCTCCCAGCGTCAGAGTCTTTTCCAATGAGTCAACTCTTCGCATGAGGTGGCCAAAGTACTGGAGCTTCAGCTTTAGCATCATTCCTTCCAAAGAACACCCAGGACTGATCTCCTTTAGAATGGACTGGTTGGATCTCCTTGCAGTCCAAGGGACTCTCAAGAGTCTTCTCCCAACACCACAGTTCAAAAGCATCAATTCTTCGGCACTCAGCTTTCTTCACAGTTCAACTCTCACATCCATACATGACTACTGGAAAAACCATAGCCTTGACTGGATGGACTTTGCCGGGCTGAACCCGAGCATTTGGCTGCCAGCGCGATTTGGACCGAGTTCAGTGGCTGAGAACGTGTTTTCAGAGACAAATTCAGTGTACTCATCTGGAAGATGGGGAGGTTGTAAGATTCGATGAAATGACTGAGGCAAAGCATGTCATGCATGAAACATGCAGAGCATTATTATATTATTATTATTAACTGAAGGTGAGTTTTGTCATCAAATCAAGACAAGAACCAAGGCAGGGAAAGGGGTGGGCACTGGAGGACCTGAATGCTGTGCTAAAGATGTAAGACATTGTTTCTTTTCTTTTTAAAATTTTCATCTGATATATGACATATGGATATTTTTGTGAAATATTAATGAAAATTTACAATGTTGTATTTCATTGTGTACTCTACTCTTGTAAGAACTGTGAATGTGTGTTTTAAACTTCACATACTTTGCAATTTCAAAAGGTCTTTTAAATCCTTTATTTTGTATAGTCTTGTTTATTAACTTTATGTTTGTGTAATTCACACACCTAGTAAAGAAAATTTCAAAAACAGCATAAAGAAAACTAGAGTGAATGAAAAATCTGTCTCCTCCAACCTCTGTTCCCTGCTGGGCCCGCCCCACATCCCTTTCCCTTCCCAGAATCCACCGCCACAACCAGCTGTGTCTCTTCTCTGAGAACCAGTTTATTATTTTACAGGCATCTTTTCCAAGTCTGTCCTGGGCAAGAGAATTTAGATTTTATGTGGTGAAGGATGGAACGGCACTTAGTTGCTTAATGATTTAGTGGGCACCTACTGTGTACCGCTGGGGTAAATCCAACAGACACCCTTGAAATACTCACAGCTCAGTGCAGAAGGCTGAGAGATCGGAATGGGGGAGGGAAGTCGATAGAGTCTCTGAGAGCCCAGGGGAAGAACACCTAACCTATAGGGGCAGGAGTCTCACAGGCAACTTCTCTGAAGTTGTAACCTGAGAGCTAAGGCTTAAAGTTCCATCAAGAGTTTGTCCAAAGGAGAAAATGTGATCCAGGCTGAGGAAATAGCAGTTGCAAAGGGCAGAAGTCGGGGCGGGGGCGGGGTGGGGGGGGAGGGAGGAGGGTTGAAGGGGTGGCTGGACCTTCCTAATGGCCACAGGCTTTGTTTATTGACTCATTCATTTTTGTTGACCCCACCTCAGGGTCTTTGCATCGTTGTTCCTTCAGCCTGGATCATACTTTTCTTTCTCTTTAAAGGCTTTTTTTTTTTTTTTTTTTGACGTGGACCAACTCAATGGTTATGAATTTGAGCAAACTCCAGCAGATAGTGAAGGCAGGGGAGCCTGGCATGCTGCAGTCCATGGGGTTACAGTCAGGCACGAATTAGCAACTGTGAACAATAGCAGGTTTTATTTTTTGTTTTTTATTAGTCACTCAGTGATGTCGGACTCTTTGTGACCCCATGGACTGTAGCTCACCAGGCTCCTCTGTCCATGGGATTCTCCAGGCAAGAATACTGGAGTGGGTTGCCATGCCCTCCTCCAGGGGATTTTCTCGATCCAGTCTCCTGGGTTGGGAGACTGGAACCCGTGTCTCCTTCTTCTCCTGCATTGCAGGCAGATTCTTAACTGTCTGAGCCACCAGAGAAGCCCTTATCCTGCCCTATTTTTTTCCATCAGTATTTATCTTCTAATATCTTATATAACTTCCTGGATTTTTTAAAAATGTCTTTTGTCTGTCTCCCCCATTAGAGGAGAAATTTTGTCTCCTCCTTGGCAGAAATTTTGTTCTGCAGCCAGTATAGTGCCTATAACACAGTAGGGACTCAATACATGTTTCTTTTTTTTTTTACTTTTTTATTTTATATTCAAGTAGAGCTGATTAACAATGTTGTGATAGTTTCAGGAGGACAGCAAAGGAACTCAGCTACACATATACATGTATCCATTCTCCCTCAAACTCTCCTCCCACCTAGGTTGCTGCATGACATTGAACAGAGCTCCCTGTGCTCTACAGTAGATCCTGTACTGTATGGATAAATGTTGATTATCCATTTTAGTTTTTACGTATTTATTTTAGTTTTACCTGGGCTGGGTCTTCGTTGCTGAACTCAGGCTTTCTCTAGTTGTAAGACTGGGGACTGTTCTCTGTGGTGTGCGGGGTTCTTATAGCGGTGGAGCATGGGCTCTTCAGCATTCGGGGTTCAGTAATTGCAGCATGCGGGCACTAGAGCGCAGGCTCAGTAGTTGTGGTGCACAGGCTTAGATGCTCCACGGCATGTGGAATCTACCCGAACCAGGGATCGAACCCATGTCCCCAGCATTGGCAGGTGGAGTCTTATCCACTGTGCCACCAGGAAGTCTGGTTTTCCTTTTTAAATATAGCAGTGTGTACATGTCCATCCAGACTCCCTAATATCCTTCCCCCTTTTGAGTGAATCCCTTCATTCATCATCCTGGTGCAGTGCTCAGTCACTCGTGCCGACTCTTGGTGACCCCATGGACTATAGCCCACCAGGCTCCTCTGTCCATGGGGATTCTCCAGGCAAGAATACTGGAGTGGGTTGCTATGCCTTCCTCCAGGGGATCTTTCCAAACCAGGGGTCAAACCCAGGTCTCCCACATTGCAGGCAGAGTCTTTACTGTCTGATCATCAGGGAAGCCCTGATGCAGGTATGTTACCCAAAACAGAATCGTCTCTGTCTCTTGGGTCTCAGGATCTGTATCCGCCCTGAAGTCATGGGCATATAAGGTACCCGATGAATGATTATTTACCCAATGACCCTGGAATCATATAGACACAGGTTTGAATCCAGGGGCTGCTGCTAAGTGGGCAGGTGTCCCTGGGCATGTGGTTATCACTTTCAGAGTTCAGTTTCCCATTGGTAGATAGGACACCCACAACCTCTCACCTGACTAGCTCTGTGGTTGATGAGTTCTCTTTCCTTCCATCCTCGGCCCACACAGTGGGCTGCTCCCCACAACAGAGAGAGCCTGTAAATACCTGACTCAGATCACGTCCCTCCTCGGTTCAGAACCCCCTATGCCTCCTTTTTCACTTAGGGCAAAAGCCAAAGGCCCCACTGGAGCCCACAAGGCCCTGCAAGACCTGTCCCCACCACCTCCCACTGTCCTTCTCTTCCCCTCTCTGGTTTCCAGCGTGCTGGCTGTTCTAGGCTCCCTCTGTGGTGGGGGCAGGGGGAACATTGTGGGGGCTGAGGATGAAAAGAAAGAACTCATCAACCATATAGCCCATCATGGGAGCGTTTGTGTGTGTCCCACCTCCCAATTAGGAAACTCAACTCTGAAAGTGCTAACCCTGTGCCCAGGTAACGCCTGACCAATTAGCAGCAGCCCCTGGATGCACTGGTTTTCTCACCAGAACCTGTCAGTCTCACACCAGCCCCAGGGCTTTTGCACTAGTCATGCCTTCTACACGGACCACTCTTCCCAAAATATCTGCATGGTTCACTCCCTCACCTCCTTGTGTTTGTTTAGTAACTCAATTGTGTCTGACTCTTTGCGACTCCACGGACTGTACCCCGCCAGGCTCCTCTGTCCATGGAATTTTCCAGGCAAGAATACTAGAGTGGGTTGTCATTTCCTTCTCCGGGGGATCTTCCCAATCCAGACTCAAACCCACGTCTCCTGCCTTGCAGGCTGATTCTCTACCCACTGCGTCATGGGGGAAGCCCTCACCTCCTTCGGGTCTTTACTCAAATGTCACCTTCTCAGGTGACACTAGGTCTAAAAATCATGGTTCTGTTCCTACCCCGTATATCTAATCTACCTTCCCAGTGTCATTGTTTCCTGAAATTTCACCACATCCTAACAGATGACATCATGGTCTTATTTGTCCTGCCTCTTTTCTGTCTCCTCCATGAGAACATCAGCTCCTAGACAACAGAGATCTTTGTTTCTTTCACTGTTGGATCCCT
This sequence comes from Oryx dammah, assembly GCF_014754425.2. Classification (NCBI taxonomy): domain Eukaryota; kingdom Metazoa; phylum Chordata; class Mammalia; order Artiodactyla; family Bovidae; genus Oryx; species Oryx dammah. The sequence continues at coordinate 94,635,179 of NW_024070189.1, forward strand.
TTGCTAAGAAGGAGAAGGGTGCCAGGCACCCAGAAGGTTTCAGTACATAGTCATTGAACAAACAGAAAGTAGAGGAAGCAGTTAGCACATGGCTCCCCCACTGGCATATTGATTGCAAGCCTTAATGAAAGGGGGGTAATGACCTTCAGACCTGCACACCGACAGGCTCAAAGTTTGACCATTTTGGTCCAAGCCTGAGTAGAGGTTGAAGGTCGAGGTGTCCAGCCCTTCCCTATGGCTCAAAGACTCAATTGTAGTGACCTCTGACCCCAGTGGGCCAGCATCAATCCTTGCAGACCAGAGAGGGTCTCTGCTGGCACCGGGCACGATAGCAATTTCGTTGTTGTTGTTCAGTCACTAAGTTCTGTCCAACTCCTTGCGACCTCATGGACTTCAGCATACCAGTCTCCTCTGTCCTCCACTATCTCCCAGAGTCTACTCAAATTCATGTCCATTGGGTCAGTGATGCCATCTCACCATCTCATCCTCTGCCGCCCTCTTCTACATTTGCTTCAGTCTTTCCCAGCATCAGGGCAATTTAGGGAGCATATACTGGAAACTGGAAGGTCCCCCAAGGTCTAGTCATTTCTAGCCTCCCATCGTTTTGCCAGGGTTTTCACAAGGGCAAGAGGTCAAGGCTGGGATATTGGGGGGCAGCCTTCAGATAGAAGATGAAGACCATGGGTGCAGGCTTGACTGGGGGCTCTGACCTCTTGGGGGGAGCTGTTTAAAGTATACCCCCATCATCTGCCAACACAGCTGCTGTTTTGCAGCTCAGTTTGTGGGTAACGGCCAAACAGGTGAGGAGGAGGAGTCCCCATGGAGGTTTTCTCCACTCCCCTCAACCCCTAGGGATGGGCATGATTTGCATAGATGTTTCCATTCTCTTCAGTTCAAGTGGGTGTTTGGAGCAGAAAAAAAGTCTCAAAACCAGCCTCCCAGGTTTTGGCAGAGAGTCAGGCCCCCACAGGGCACATGGGCTCTCTCGGCCTCAGTTTTCCCTTCTGTAGAATGGGAGTATAGTTGCCCTTTCCTCTTTGGTTTGTGTCTGCCTTGAGCCTGTGTACCCTCAGATCACCCACTCCCTGTTCTGTCCCTGCCCCATGGTTAAGGTCTGACCCCTGCATAGGATAGCCCCTCTTTTGCCCACTGCTTTTTGCCCAGATTTAGTCAATGGCAGGCACTAAGGGTAGATCGGAGGGTGGGAGGATGGAACAAGCCAGAGTCATTCTCCCCATTTGCTTCCCACATCATCTCCCACTGGACATAGCCTCCCTCTTTATCAGTTTCTCATCAACATAACCAATCCTGGTATTAAATACCATCTGTTTGAGATACTTGTATTTTCCTAAATTGACTCTGACTCATTTGAAGAGACCCTGATGCTGGGAAAGATTGAGGGTAGGAGGAGAAGGGGATGACAGAGGATGAGATGGTTGGATGGCATCACCGACTCAATGAACATGAGTTTGGGTAGGCTCCGGGAGTTGGTGATGGACAGGGAGGCCTGGCGTGCTGCAGTTCATGGGGTCGCAAAGAGTCAGACACGACTGAGCGACTGAACTGAACTGATGCAATGCAGTTGTGAAGGATTTTTATTTAAGATACAATTTTTAAAAAAAGATGGAGAAGGAAATGGCAACCCACTCCAGTATTCTTGCCTGGGAAATCCCATGGACAGAGAACCTGTCAAGCTACAGTCCATGAGGTTAAGCGAGTTGGACACAACTTAGTGACTAAACAAACTACATTTAGTACAAAATACTCAAATGGAAAAATAAGTAGGTTTATACCTTTATAAATCCAGTGAAGTAAACCAAGGATTCAAAAAATTCTTTTAAGTAATGTACTAATGGTTAATTAAGATTCATACCTCAGGCATTCTTCCCGGTTACATTTATAGTTATATTTGGAAGGTTTTTTTTTAGGTACATTAAAGTGTGACCTGCATTTTAAAAAAAACAGAAATTCTTTTTTTATAGTGCACAGTTCTGCAAATTTCCACAAACATATGTAGTCATATTACCACCACCACAATCAAACTATAGATAGGTTCCATCACCAAAAATTTCCCCCATGCTTTTTTGTTGTCAACCCCTCCCTCCACCCTCAGCCTCTATATATACCTGGTTATTCATTGTCCATATAGTTTGGCCTTTTTTGAAATAACAGAAAGGGAATCATACAGTATGCAGCTTTTTGTGTCTGCCTTCTTTCTCTCACCACAATGGATCTGAGATTCATCCACGTTGTTCTATACCATTGCTTTCTTATACTTACTTGGCTGCACCACGTCTTAGTTGCGGGATTTGAGGGCTTTTTTTTTTTTTTTTTTCCTAATGGAACGCCTCATGAATTTACCTGTCATCATTGCGCAGGGGCCATGCTAATCTCAGTATCATTCCAATTTTAGTATATGTGCTGCCTAAGTGGGCACCACATGTGAGGTCTTTAGTTGCGGCAGGCAAACTGTTAATTGCAGCCTGTGGGATCTAGTTCCCTGATCAGGGATCGAATCCAGGTCTCCCACATTGGGAGCCTGGAATCTTAGCCACCAGACCTCCAGGGAAGTCCCACCACTAGTTCCTTTGAGAACTTGAAGTTTCAGATGTTGTATTCCTGAGTGGTCTTCCATGTGAAGACAAACTGTAGCATGTCTACTCATTCGTTAAAGGAGCTGCTGTGAGCTTCTGATGGGTTGATATTCACACAGGACCTGGGACAGTAAACTGGCGCATGGTGTGTGTGTCAGCTGTTATTACTATGCTGGAGCGGGGCTGAAGTGGGCCACAGGGGCTCCCCTCCCCTCACTGCACGTCTCCCTCATCTAGAAGAGAGAGCCAACCCTTCCCAGGCTCAACGGGCTGCGGCTCCATCTGGTGCCGACGTGGCAGGGGTGGCCTCCCCCAGCGGCCTCCCTACCCCATCCCTGAAGCTGAAAGTGGGCCTCGAGCCCATGGGTGGATGAAACGAGGCCACTGCAGCTCCACTGCCTGCCAAGATCAGCATCTGGAAAGCCTCTCTGCAGCTGGGCCCCTCCCCCCCTCATGCTGAGGTGATGATGAGAAAGTTGGGACCTGTCTCAGACACTTCTCCTCCTGCCAAAACCTGAGAGCTAGGGGGTGGGGTTGGGGGGACAGTGGAGGCCCAGGGTGGATCAAGGGACATTCTAGGCCTCATCCTCATAGGGGTGTTCACAAAATCGGGGGTGGAGACTTCCCTGGTGGTCCAATGGCTAGGAATCCAGGCTCCTGATGCAGAGGACCTGGGTTCCATCCCTGGTCAGGGAACTAGACCCCCACATGCTGCCACTGAAAAATCCTGCAGGTGACTACTAAAGACCCCACGTGCTGCAGCGAAGACCTGGTACAGCCCAAATAAATAGATTAAAAAATTTTTTTAATTGGGGAAGAGTGGGATCAGAGGTCAGAGTGATTCCTTCACCTCTGGACTGTGGAGAAGAACATTCTACACCTCACCAATTGGTGATGTGGTTCTGAGCAATAACCACAGCCCTCCTATTCCAAGGCACCAGGGCAGGGATAGGGTGGGGGTGGGGGTGTGGTTGGGGGTGGGGTGGGGTTGGGGCGGGGTTCACTGCATCAGGAGTGGGACAGGGACTTGGGATAAAAAAAGAAGAGCAGAGAGGGCTCTGGTTCAAATCCCACCATGACTGTATGCCTCAATTTCTTCATCTTTAAAATGGGGTGATGTGGAAAATGCAAAACTGTGGGGACAGTGAAAAAAACCAATGGTTGTCAGTGATTAAGGATGAGGGAGGGGTATGAATGGCCAGAGCACAGAGGATTTTTAGAGCAGTGAAACTATTCTGTATGATACTATAAGGGCGGATAGGTGCCATTATTTTTTCTTCCATTTTTTTCCCCATTTCGTTTAGTCACTAAGTCATATCTGACTCTTTTACAACTCCATGGACTGTAGCCCACCGGGCTCCTCTGTTGGTGGAATTTTCCAGGCAGGAATACTGGAGTGGGTTGCCACTTCCTTCTCCAGGGGATCTTTCTGACCCAGGGATCGAACCCACATCTCCTGCACTGGCAGGTGGATTCTTTACCACTGAGCCACCAGGGAAGCCCATGCATCATTATACATTTGACCAAACCCATAGAATGTACAAAACTAAGAGTGAACACCATGTACACCACGGACTTGGGGGGTGATAACGATGTGTGTTTGTAGGTTCATCGGTGGTGACAAATGTGCTACTCTGGGGGGCAGCTGTTGACATTGGGGGAAGCTATGCATGTAAGAGCGGGTAGATGGGCCATTCTCTGTACTTTCTGCTCAGTTTTCCTGTGAACCTGAGATTGTTCTAAAAAACTAAAGTCTAGGGACTTCCCTGGTGGTCCAACGGTTAAGTGCTTCCAATGCAAGGGGTGCAACTTGGACTCCTGGTCTGGGAACTAAGATCCCATATGCCACTTGCTGCAGCCAAAAAATGAAAGAAAAAGAAAGTCCATATAAAAAATGGAATTATGATGATAACAATAATACCCACCTCCTGGGCGTGGAGGACTCCTGCAGCCGCACCCAGCACAGTCTGTCTGTGTCTGCGAGCCTTAGCCATTAGTGTCGGTGGCCCTGTAATTAGTGAAGGCTGCTCCAAGCCTCTTCCTTTTCTTCTTTTTCCCTTGCTTGGGAGCTCAGTAAGAAAAGGGCCCCATTTCCTTCCTCTTCCACTGTTCTCTCACTCAGAGATTCCCCCCTCCCTGAGTCCCCGCCACAGGGAGGTTCCAGCTTTCCTCTTGACAACCCGCCCTGCCGCCCAGACGATCTGGGTGTCTATGCAAGTGGTTTCCAGTTCTCTAGCCTGTCCCCTCAGCTGACCCAGTGTAGATCTCATATGGCCCCAGTAATGGGAGGTGGAGAGGGAGGCGGAAGTTGCTTGCGGGTGTATCTGTGTGTCCCTGGGGACATCACCTTTGTCTAGGCGCCACGGTACCCCTAACAGACGGCCGGATGTATCTGCAGCCTTGATATTACCCACACACTCCCCCTTCCTGCAGGTCCCTTGAGAGGACGGCAAACTGCTGAGCCAGCCACGGCGAGCTGGGGAGGGGGGCACTTCCTCCCCAGTCTCAGGTCCTCACAGAGGGCTAAGATTTCCGCTCTGATAGCTCCCTTGCGAGGAGAGGACCTGGTTTCTCTTTGTTTTTTTTTGTGTGTGTGTGTGAGTGTGTTTTGTCCTCTGTGGGTTGAACACCTGGTTTCTAGACTTTGCATGGCTGCACTTCATCTGGGCAGAGGATTCTGCGAGGTTTTGCTGAGGTTCCGAGTGGACCCCACCATCTAGACCCGAAGCTGAGTGGACACTGAAATCTGAGTCAGGGAAAGGAGCAAAGTCACTCTCTGGCTTTTTAAAATCTTCTCATCAAAGCCCTGCTACCTCGTGTGTTAGAACCGTTTGGTTTCCTCTGTCTCTTCCTTTGGACTTTCAGTTTTGGATGGCAGAAACCAACAAGGTATCACTATAGCTAGCTCAGAGCATTCTCTGTTGCATTATATAAATATATATGCCACAGACATGCAACACTAATATATTGACTCTTAATATTTATTTCCTTATTGATAACTTAAATATATGTATTCTTAATATAAATTCATTTCATAGCGACATGTTGAATAAATAACACAGGTATGTTTATTGATGATGTTATTGTTGATTTATGTTATTGATACTATTTGTTATTATTATTATTGTTATAGAAACAATTTTACAGCTAAAAAGCCTGGTGATTTGTTATTTCAATGTGATTTTTCATGTCTTCGTAAATTTTTTGAATTTGTAATATGAACTAAAAATTTCAAGCATTCCCTCCCCCATGAAAAGTCTGGTCCCCTCCCACCTGGCCCCCTGCCCCCTCTGTGTCCCTCCCTGAGGGTAACCACTGTGACAGGGTCTTGTGCCTCCCCCCTCATCTGAGATGGCCTGGTTGTCCACAGGCAAATGCGTATGTATTTTCACCTGTCCCCTTGTCTCCCTCCCCGGGGGTAACCACTGTGACGAGGTCTTGTGCCTTCTCCCCAAGACGGCCTGTTTCTCCACAGGCAAATGTGTGTGTATTTATATAATCCTTATAAATAAATATACCCAGAAACGCAGGCAAGGGAGCAATGCAAACTCATCTACATTGTGCTTTTTTTTCATCTTACGTTGAAAACAGTTTCATATCAAGATGACTCCGATTTTCCTTTTTAATAGGCATAAATGGATCAACTTTAATTTCCTTTTTCAAACTTTTGCTTTTCAACCTGATTTATGGAGTATGGTATGCATACAGAAGCGTCACTAAACTTCTCTTCCTCTCTTTTTTAATTGGTTGCATTTTGTGGGATTCAAGCATCCATAATTTAAAAAAAAATTTCGTCTTTTATGAGGCATGAGTGACGTGTAAAATGGTAAGTTAAAGTGTACATCCAGGTGATTTGACATATATATATATTGTGAAAGGATTCCCCCTCATCCAGTTAATGAACACATCCTTCACCTCACGTTTTTATCTTTTGTGTGTGTGTGTAACAGCAGTTCAGTTCTACTCTCAGCAAATTTCAATTCTTTGATACAGTATTATCAACTGTAGTCACTGTGCTGTATATTAGATTCTCAGACTTATCTTATAACTGAAAGTTTGCACCCTTTTGCTAATCTCTCCCCATTTCCTCCCCCCACCCAATCTAGCAATCACCTTTCCTACTCTCTGTTTCTATAAGTTTTTTTTTTTTTTTTAAGATTTCACATATAAGTGATAGCATATGGTATTTAGGGGCTTCCTCTGTGGCTCAGTGGTAAAGAATTTGCGTGCAATACAGTAGCTGCAGGAGACCCTAGGTTGGGAAGATCCCCTGGAGGAGGGCATGGCAACCCACTCCAGTATTCTTTCCTGGAGAATCCCCATGGACAGAGGAGCCTGGCAGGCTACAGTCCATAGAGTTGCAAAGAGTTGAACACAACTGAAGTGACTTAGCACGCATGTGGCATTTATTTGTTTTTGTCTGGCTCATTTCACTTACCATAAAGCCCTCAAATTTCATCCATGTTGTTGAAAATGACAGAATTTCTTTTCTCATTGGTGAACAATATTCATTATGTATATGTGTATGTATATATATGTATATTCATATGTGTGGGTATTCTCAGTCACTCAGTCGTGTTCGACTATTTGGGACCCCATGGACTGTAGCCTGCCAGGCTCCTCTGTCCATGGGGATTATCCAGGCAAGAATACTGGAGTGGGTTGCCATTTTCTACTCCAGGGAATCTTCCCAACCCAGGAATTGAACCCTCATTTCCTGCATTGGCAGGTAGATTCTTTACCCCGGGGGAAACCGAATGTATAAATGAATCTTACATCTTTATCCATTCATCTCTTGACAGACACAAGTTGTTTCCATACCTTGGCTACTGAGAATAATACTGCAGCAGACATGGGAGTGCAGATACCCTTTTTTGTCATTTTGCTTTATAACACTCTTTCCTGAAGTGTATTAGACATACGAGGAATTTCCTGGTGGTCCAGTGGTTAAGACTCCTCACTTTCACTACCAAGAGCCTGGGTTCTATCCCTGGTTGAGGAACTAAGATCCCACATGCTGTACCGCACAACCAAATACACACAGAAGAGTGTACCTATCTTCTCCCTCTTTTTTCTTACACTGTCTGGATATCAGGGCTTCCTGGTGGTTCAGACAGTAGAGAATCCACCTGCAATGTGGGAGACCTGGCTTCCCTCCCTGGGTTGGGAAGAACCCCTGGAGGAGGGCATGGCAACCCACTCCAGTATTCAGTAATCCACAAAGAGTCGGACACTACTAAGTGACTAAGCACATGTCTGGGTATAAGCAGTCTAACTTTCAGTTTAATTGATCAATTAATTTTTTTGACCGCATGGCTTGTTGGAGTCTTAGTTTCCTGAGCAGAGACTGAACCTGGGCCATGGCAGTGAAAGCCCCAAGTCCTAACCACTGGACCGCCTGTGAATTCCCTCAGTGTAACTTATTGTTGAAACAGGCCAAGTATGTACATGTTACAAAAGTCAAAAGATACAAAAGCACTCACAGAGTGAAAGTTATGTCCCTCCCATGCCCTGTCCCCTATCTTTCAGTTCCTCTCCCAGGAAATTTATCAGTTTCTTCTCTCTGTAATACTTTAGATATTCTGAGCAAGTATGTGTGCATGCTAAGTCGCTTCAGTTGTGTTCAACTCTTTGTAGCCCGCCAGGTTCCTCTGTCCATGGGATTCTCCAGGCAAGAATACTGGCCTGGGTTGCCATTTCCTCCTCCAGAGGAAACTTCCTGACCCAGGGATTGAACCCAAGTCTCCAGCAGCTGCTGCGTTGCACGAAAATTCTTTACCACTGAGCCAGTAGGGAAGCCCTGAGCAAGTATAGAACATCAGCTTGGGACAGGGAGTTTTATCTGTTTTGTTTCCTGATGTATCTCCAGCCTTTTAGAATGATGTCTGGCACGTGCAGGTGCTTACTGTATTGTGGTAAGTAACATATAAGCAGATGATGTATTCATTTCCACAAATAGCGCCTTTCTGAACATAAGTTCCATGAAGGGAAGGACTTTTTCCCTTTTCTGTTCACTGCTATGCCTGTGCATGGGATCTTGGTCACTCAGTCATGTTTGACTCTTTGTGACCCCACGGACTATAACCTGCCAGGCTCCCTTGTCCATGGAACTTTTCCAGGCAAGAATATGGGAATGGGTTGTCATTTTCAAAGGAGTGAGGGACATATCGTCTAGTCCCTGATTTCACACACACACACTGGTAAATGCGAGTGGGCTTCATCTCTGTAGCCAGGCACACAGAGATGCCCAGGAAAAGCTCAATGAGGAAAAAATGGGAAACTAAAGAACTGCCTAGGACTTCCCTGGCAGTCCAGTGGTTAAAACTCTGTGCTTCCACTGCAGGGGGCATGGGGTTTGATCCCTGGTTGGGAAATCAAGATCCCTCATGGCTCAGCCAAAAAGACTGGGACCCAACTTGAAAAGCAAGAATTAGCTTGGGCCTGCTGGTCGACCACAAGGAGGGTACTCCATGGACAGAGGCCGTGGAGGCTGCTGAGTGCTCCGCCTCAATTCTGGGGCCTTATCAAGGCAAAAGCCAATCCATTTTTTGTGGTAGGACCTAGCACATGGTGGGGTTCCCTGGCTCAGTGGTAAAGCATCCACCAGTCAGTGGGTCTTGGGTCAGGAAGATCCCCTGGAGAAGGAAATGGCTACCCACTCCAGTATTCTTGTTTGGGAAATCAAAATCCCAAGGAGGAGCCCGGGGGCTATAGTCCATGGGGTTGCAAGAGTCGGATACCACCTAGCACCTAAACCACCGCCACCACCTAGCGCATAATAGGAACTTGCTTATTTGTTGGATGAACACATAGTGGGCGCTTAATGCCTGTTTGTTCTGTTGACCTTAGTAGGTGCTTCGTGGCTCCTTGCTGAATAAGTAAGGAAATTCCTTGCCCTCCTGCAATTCCAGGATCCCAGGCAGGGGCCAGGAGTATATCTGCAATCCAAGACAGTTATCTCAGGTTGAGGCCACCTGGGCAGGAGCGACTGGACAGTACGGGCTGCGTGACTTCATGCGCTGGCCGGTTCTCACGGGTGGGGGCTGGGAGGGGGCAGGGCTGGAGGTGGGGGTGCGGACAAAGGGACCCTGCGCGCCTCCCCCACGCCCGCCCTCGCGCGCGCCCCGCTGAGCTGATCACATCTGGAATTCATTGCTGCTGCAGCCGGCCGGAAAGGAGGCGGAGACAGGGCGGGGCGAGTGGGGGCCAAGGCGGCTCTTCCCTCCGTGCCCCTGAGTCCCCAGTCCCCAGCCCCGGGACGCAGTGCAGCCCGGCGGGCAGTCCCAGCCCCTGCCGCGGCCGTCCCGGGGGACACAGGCGCCAAAGCCCCTCCGGCCCGGGCAAGGAGCCGGGTCGGCCTAGCCAGGTGAGCGTGCGTGGAGAGGGGGAGGCAGAAAGGGCGGGCCCCGGTCCCCGGAGGTCTCGGATCAGAGCTAGGAAAGCCCGCCAGGGGTCGGGGGCTCCCTGGGCGCGCATGCACTGCCGGTCCTCCGGCTGCACCCAGGGAGTGGTCATCGTGCGCCCTCTCCAAGATCCTAGGAGGCCCCATTGCCTCGGCCGCGAACCCCCAGACTGAGTTCCCCGCCTTCTCCAGCGGCAGGAAGTTGGCCGGGAGGAGAAGGCGGAATCCAGGCGCTTTCGGTCGGAGACTGGGAGGCAGGATGGCGTGCACCCCAGACCAGGGGTTTGGGGACTGTGTATGGGGGAGGGGAGGACGCCCCTCTTTGCTGACAACGGCTGGACGCGGGCTAAAGGTGCTGGCCGTCGCAGTACAGCTAAGCCAAGGGGCGGGGCCCCCGAGGAGGGCAGATGCCCACCTCCTGCACTTCTGATCCTATGCCTCAGTTTCCCTGAGTAGTTCATCTCTTCCAGTCCTCCCTCCCGCCCCCCGTGGGGTCGTGGCTTTGTTCTGGAAGGAAAGTGAACCTGAGACTGCGTGGCTTCGGCGCCTCTTCTTTCCCCTGGGGCCTAGGGATGGGGCGCGGGCGCCGGCACGCGTGGCGCTTCTGCGCCCAGACAAGCGTGGGAACCTCGCCCACTCCTTCTGGCACGAGTTGACTCACCGGGGATTTCCATCCCTTCACCAGACTCTTCCCTAGTCAGACACTTCAGGCGCCACGCGCTGAGCCCACGGTGCCCCGCGTGGCGCGACACGGGCGCGGCACTCGCGGTGCAGCTGTCGCTGACCCTCTCCCCGCGTCTCCCCAGTCCTCTAGGAAGATCGAGGCGGGGCACCGGGCTGGACGCACAGGCGTCCCCCACCCCCACTTGGAGACTTGGGGGTCCCCTGCGTGTGGCTGTCGCGGAAGAAAGGAGGCGCGGCCCCAGAGGCAGCCAGTGTGGATACCGTGCATTCCACCGCCAGATAAGGAGGCCGAGACTGCAGCCCGAGGGCGGGGGCGGGTTGTGCCGTGTCTCCAAGGAGACGCTGGGCTTCGCCTGGTGGGGGTGGCCTGCCAGCGGACCAGAGGTGTCTCCCGCGTCCTTTACTGTTGTCTGAGCCTGGGCTGAGTTTAGGAGCCTCCACCCTCGGGGGCCCTCGTTCACTTGTTCATTCATTCATCTATCCGTCCATCTATCCATTCATCCATCCATCCCACACAATTTCTGAGTGCTTTCTAAGTATGCCAGGCATTCTTCCAGGGACTGAAGGATTTAGTTGCTGGCCTCTGACACACATTCAACCATGGAAGCTGACAAAAAAAAAACAAGAAATACAATGATAATTTCTGAAACTGGCAAGTGCTATGAATACAATGAAAGACGCTGTGATAGGAAGGGCCTAGGGAAAGTGACTAGGATAGCCTAGTGATTAGAGGCCACTAAAACAGAAACCTGAAAGATAGGAAGGCCCTGCCGGGTGAAGAAATAGCAGAGGCAAAAGCTCTGAGGTAGGCATGGGGCTGAAACGTGAGAGGCCAGTGTGATTCAGTGGAATGGCTCTGGGGGAGAGTGGGAGGAGGGGAGGTAGGCGGGGGCCACTTTGGATACTGGGGAACCATGGAAGGGTTTGGAGGTGAGGAGTGACATATTGAAGCTATAAATTTAAAAGCTCCCCCTGGCTGCTGCATGGAGAATGGCAGTATAGGGGGGTATGGATGCATGCACGTGAACTTGGTCGAGTCTGACTCTTTGTGATCCCACGGACTGTAGCCTGCCAGGGATTTCCTCTGTCCTTGGGATTTCCCAGGAAAGAATACTGGAGTGGATTGCCTTTTCTCCCTCCAGGGGATCTTCCTGACCCAGGGATTGAAATGCAGGCAGATTCTTTACCACCTGGGAAATAGAGGGAAACTGAGCCCAGGGGGATATCCTAGGGCAAGGGGCATGGGACCTGTGAATGCCCAGAGGAACAGTAACCACAGGGCATGCCTCCATAGAATCTGCAGGAGGGGCTCCTGGAAGCCACTGAGACTTCCTCCTGCCTTCCTCTCTCTTAATCTCCCCCTGAACAGTCTTGGTCTGTTTCGCTTTCCTTCCCTCCAAACCCCATCGCTTGTCCCTCTTGCTTCAGGCCTGGCCATTCCCCAGTGCTGAGCCTAGTGACCTCTTACTGAGCATCTGGGAGGTGACTGCCTTGGTGAAGGTGAAGAGGAGTCTGGCCCTGCGTTAGCCACGCCTGGGAGTCTGATGCCGGGAGGGGAAGCAGGCCAGGCCTGTATTTGCCTCAGGGTGGCTGTGCCAGCTCCAGCCTCCAGACCCTGGTTCCTCTTTCTGGGAATCGTCCTAGTGGAGAAGAAAGAGGCATTAGTCTTCTCTAACTAGCCACCCCTCCTTCTGAGGCTATAAGAAGTGAGGGTAGTCTCCCAAGGAAGAAGACGACATTTTGGTCAGTCCCTGGGGTATGAGGACTGAAACCACTTCTTATTTATCTAGGAATCGGCCATAAATCTTTCTCTGGGCCGCCAGACAGGAGAGGGGTTTGAGGGGCGGTGCAGGGGGCACACCCTGGGCTTCTAGCCCACCAGCAAGGGTGCTTCCCAGATCTGCCACGGGCCCTCAGTTCTCAATTATGATCCCCAGGAGGGGGCCAGTAGGCCAGGGCAGCCCGAGGGTGACTGGTCGGGGTGACCCAGCGGTCAGGCTGTGGTTCAGACTCTCCCCGGGGACATCCACACAGTCTTAATGTCCTCGAAATGAAATGAGCTGCAACCGCCTGGAAAGGACCCGCTCAGTAGTGCAAGCCATAGAGCGCCCCCACCTGGGCCCCCAATCAAATGTCGAGGATGCAAAGCTCAGGCCAATAGGCCTGAGTTGCTCAATATTCTGGGATTGAAAATGAACCAATCAGAGCGCGGGGCTGTTTCTGGCCTGTCCGTCGGTCTGGTAAGGCCCAAGACCTGGGCCAAGCCCGCTGCAATGGGCAGAGGGCATCGGGGCGCCTGGGCCCCGTCCGGCAGGGAACAAGGGGCCTCTGTGTGGCGATCTGGGCGGAGCGACAGTCCCTGGGGATGCGCACAAGCCTTTCTCTGTTCCCAAACTAGGACGGATGTCCTTTTGCCCAGGGGGAGCAGCTGCCTCTATCAGGCCGGGGGCCAGGGCGCCCCTCCGAGGGGGTGTCCGAGACTGAGATGGCTGGGCGACCCCGGAAGCCCCTCATCATTCCCAGGCTCACTGAGAACCGGCCTAACCAGCCTTTTCTGGAACTGGTGCTCCTGGCATGCACGTGGTCCTTGCAAGGCATGTTTCCAGGGACTTGGGGAGGGCTGTTCCCGCACCCCCCCTCCTCCATTAACTAACTATTGGTCTGGAGCTTCCTCCTGGCCCCCGTGAAAGGCAGACCCTGCACCAGTTCCTCTGAGACCACCTCCTGGCCCCCGCCCCAATTCCCAAGCTGGGGGAAGGCCATGGTATTGGCCTCTAACCCTCTCTGCCTACGCGCTGCTTCCAGCCCCCTCCCCCCACAGCTCAGTTTTCCTTGGGAGAGGGGTGACTCAGGCTTTCATGGAAGGGAATACCGTCCCCTCCTCTTCCCCGCGGGGCTGCACGCCCCCTCACCACTCACATGACTTCGGCCCAGCTGCCCCATCCTCCCAGCCAGGACCTCCCAGACGGGTCTCCTGTGGCTCCCCCATCCCATCATCCCCTCCCAGCCTTCCCCACACCGGATGTGACTGGAGAGCAAGGACTCCACCCTGTGTGTTCCAAAGCCCTCACATCTGGATTTCATCCTGGCTGGGGAGGGGGGTGGGTGCCACAGGGCCCTGCCCACCCAGCTAAGACCCTGTGTCCCAGGGCAGGGCTAGATGGTGCTGATGAGAACAGGCTGTTGTGGACTCTTGCCCAGCTGGCTCACTCAACATCCCCTCCCAAAAGACTGGGAGGAAGGCACCTAGTCCCTCCCTATGGTATGGCAGGAAGAGGGGAGCTAGTAATATTAGCTAATATTTATTGCGTGCCTCCTATGTGCTAAATGTGCTGCATGTATCATTCAACAGGATTTTCCCATCACCCCTCTGAAATGGGCTTTCTTCTCCCCATTGCACAGATGAGGCCACCTAGAGACCAAGCATTGAGTGACTTGGCCCAGCAAACCACACCATGTCAGATGTGGGAGTGGGGCTGAACCCTGGATTGCCTGCAAGGTCTATGTCCTTGAAGATGATGTGACCTCTGTGATGCTCAAACCTCGGGGCCGCCCTGGTGTCTCCCCAGAACCTTATCTCGGGAACACCCAGGGCCTCTAGGCTTAGACCCAGCCTGAAATCCAGAGCAGTGGGTGGTAATGAGCAGGGGATGGTGCTATCAGCGACCAGCATCTCGCTGACCCAGGTTGGCAGGCGGCATGGGGCCCGAGGCTCCAGTGTATTCAAGAAAGGAGACAAGCCTCCAGGTTCTGGCTAAGACTCCCTCTCTGGGTGGGTGGGTAAGGCTTCCAGAAGTCCACTTCACGTCTCTTATGCCCTTTAGGGGAGCTTCTGTTCCTTTGCAAGACGCTGTAGCCTAGAGGTTTTAGATGCTTTGGAGTGGGTCTCTGAGGCTCTGCCACTGACTAGTTTTGAGGCTTTGGGAAAGTGAATTGACCTCTCTGGGTTTTCCATTTGTAAAGCAGTGCTCATTTGCTCAGTCACTCAGTCGCGTCTGACTCTTTGTGACCCTGTGGACTGAAGCCCGCCAGGCTCCTCTGTCCGTGGAATTCTCTAGACAAGAATACTGGAATGGGTTGCTATGCTCTCCTCCAGGGGATCTTCCCGACCCTGGGATCGAACCTGCCTCTCTTGCCTCTCCTGCATTGTCAGGCAGATTCTTTACCACTAGTGCCACCTGGGAAGCCCCACATTTGTAAAGCAGAGATGATAATTCTGACTTCATGTGACAGAGCTGGAACGTGAACCACAGCCTAGTCCAGAGTCAGCCCAGGCTGCAGCCACAGCACTGACCTGTCTGTCTGTGTTTTCTCTCTGCAGCATCAACAGCCCCATGGCCCCAGCTGGCTACTGAGCCCCACCATGGGCAGCGTGTACTCAGAGTACCTAAGCTCCAGCAAGGTCAGGGAACACTATAATTACACCAAGGAGAGTCCCGACACGAAGGATGCGCCCTCTCGTCAGGTGGCCTCGGCCCTCATCATCCTCCTGTGTTGTGCCATCGTAGTAGAGAACCTGCTGGTACTCATCGCAGTTGCCCGCAACAGCAAATTCCACTCGGCCATGTATCTGTTCCTGGGCAACCTAGCGGCATCAGACCTGCTGGCGGGCGTGGCCTTCATAGCCAATACCTTGCTCTCAGGTTCGGTCACACTGGGGCTGACGCCTGTGCAGTGGTTCGCCCGTGAGGGCTCTGCCTTTATCACGCTCTCCGCCTCCGTCTTCAGCCTCCTGGCCATCGCCATTGAGCGGCACGTGGCCATTGCCAAGGTCAAGCTCTACGGCAGCGACAAGAGCTGCCGCATGCTGCTGCTCATTGCGGCCTCGTGGCTCATCTCGCTGGTCCTTGGTGGCCTGCCCATCCTCGGCTGGAACTGCCTGGGCCACCTGGAGGCCTGCTCCACTGTTCTGCCACTCTATGCCAAGCCCTACGTGCTCTGCGTGGTGACCATCTTCTCAGTCATCCTGTCGGCCATTGTAGCTCTGTACATCCGCATCTACTGTGTGGTCCGTTCCAGCCAGACCGATGTGGCCCTGCTCAAGACGGTCACCATCGTGCTGGGTGTCTTTATCTTCTGCTGGTTGCCTGCCTTTAGCATCCTCCTCTTGGACTATGCCTGTCCAGTCCGGGCCTGCCCTATGCTCTACCAGGCCCACTACTTTTTTGCCTTCGCCACCCTCAACTCACTGCTCAACCCGGTCATCTACACGTGGCGCAGCCGGGACCTGCGGCGGGAGGTGTTACGGCCGCTGCAGTGCTGGCGGCAGGCGGCAGGGGTGCAAGGGCGGCGGGACAGAACCCCGGGCCACCACCTACTACCCCTTCGCAGTTCCAGTTCCCTGGAGAAGGGCATACAGATGCCCACCTCACCCACATTTCTGGAGGGCAACACAATGGTGTGAGGGGCAAGTGGGCTGACAGCCAGGCCATCCTGGCAGAGAGTTCCGTGGAGAAGCTCCGGGGACCCGGGGCAGAAATGGGGCCGAGGGGGGCGGGGGTTGCCAAGTAAGATGCCCCCAATCCACAGACCCGGGTGATGCTGAAGATTTTTCATGCTTGGGATGGTCGACTGAGGCTTTGATCAGTCCGATGGCACAGCAGCAGCAGGGTCCTGGGGCTCAGCATGGTGACTTCTTTGGAACTGGATTGTGGGGAGGACCAGGGACGGGGGTGGGTGGAGAACCTAGAAAGGGCCCGAGTGACAGCAGGCAGGTGCTCAAATGGAGCACAGCATAGAGGCCATTTCCAACCCCGTCTGAAGGATGTCAGCATTTCACAGCGCCTGACCCTCCACCCTGTTTCTGACTCCCCTCTCTGAATTTACCATCCCCCCTTGCCACCTTCTTCTGGCCACCTCCGAGCCTACTTCCCTGGAACCACTGTGTCCCGAGGGGCTGGAGACCTCCTCTTTGACCTTTCTGGGTGGCCCTGGGCGGCTAACAGTTCCTGGCCTCAAATCCACAGCTTCCCCAAATGTCACCAGCTGCCACTCTGGCAACTTCTTCCCTGTCTTTTCTTCTCATTCTACAAGTGAGATGCCAGGAAACCACGTGGGGGGTGGGGGAGACTAACCCCCATTCTCAGACCTCATCGGCCAGATTGCACTACTGGGGGCTCAGAGGAGTCACCCAGGGCTGGGAAAACTGGTCTGGGGGCCTGAGGAGGGCTCTCCCAGTGGGGCAGGGTGGAATAGGAGAAAGTTCTAGGGGAGCTGTTGACACCAGACCTCCGGCCCCCCATAAAATAACCACCCTCCCTCAAGCTCCACTCCCAGACCCAGCTAAGGTACCCAGTCTAAGGCAGGACAGCCTTGAGCCTCCTGTGCCTGCTTTCCAGCTATATCAGATGGAGCACAGGGGGTGGGGGTACCAAGGACAATGGTGGGATACTCTCTTTTAACCCACTCCAGAAGGACTTTGCTAAATTCTGTGGATGGAGGGAAGGGATATTGCGGTACAAACATGTATTTATGCGCGTCTGTCAGTGTCTCTGTGTGTGTGTGTGTGTGTGTAATATCTGTGGTCCCCTCCCCTCGCCTCGTCTCCCAGGATGCATGCTATTTTGTCTCCTCTCGTCTGTATTGACGCTGCCAAAGAGGGGTCTGGTCCCTGCACCGACCCCTGTGTCATTGCTGGCTTATCTCCCTACTGGAGAGCTGGGGTGCAGCTCACCTGGGGGTGGGGGTAAGGAGCCCTCATGCCGGAAAGTGATTTCTTGTGACTGCAAAGGCTGGGGGAGGGGTCTTTGGGGGGGCAAGGAGCCAGTGGGGGGCTTGTCTCCCCTTACACAGCTCCCCGGATGCCCCTCCTGCCAGAGACTCAGGCCCAGGCCAATAAACGGTTCAGTGTCTCTTTCTGGTGGTGGTTGTCTTTTGAGGCTTAAGGTGGCGGTTGCCCCATTAGCACCCTGGGGGTGGGTGGGAGCAGGGAGGGTGGCTGCTATCCAGACCACTCATCCTTTTCCAGCCTTCCAGTTCATTCGTTCCCCTACCCCTCGCCCTGTCAGAGCCAGGATCTCAGTGGCTTCTGAGAAAACCTGGTAAATACTGACGTCCTCCCCACCCCCGGGCAGTTGTCTGGCCCCTCCCAGTGATTAATTAGTCCCAGGACCTCTGTGCCATCCTTCAAAGAGAAAGTCTGGCAGGTGGTGGGGGCCCCCCTTCTTCATCCCAAGTGCCCATTCCTCCCAGGGAGCTGGAGAGATGGTCTTGGGAGACAGACTCAGTTACCCCTCTAAAGCCCAGTGTTCCCTAAGTGAATGGCCAACCTCATCATGCACTTTCTTTTTCCCCCCCTTAATTATTTATTTGGCTATACCAGGTATTAGTTGTGGCACGCAAGGTCTATCTTTGTTGTGGCATGCAAGATTTTTAGCTGCAGCATGTGAACTCTTAGTTGTAGCATGTGGGATCCAGTTCCCTGACCAGGGATAGAATCCTGGGCCCCCTGCATTGGGAACATGGAGTCTTAGCCATTGGACCACCAGGGAAGGCCCCAGCAAGCACTTTCCAGGCAGGAAGACAGAATCCTCAGGAGGCAGGAGTTACTGATAAACTCCTTTTATGGAGATGAGGATTCAGAGAATTTAAATGAGCGGCTTAGGGTCACACAGCTGGTTGGGACAGTGCCTGGCTGGATTTTTTTTTTTTTTTTTTTTAGTAATCATAAATGTTCCTGTCTGGATTTGAACTCAGACGGACTCACTCCAAAGCCTACCAGTTCCACCAGTGGGCCAGAGAAAGGATCCTCAATCCCCTCTTTGCCATGGAAGGAGTGGGGAGTGTGGGCAGCCAGGCCCCACCAGCACCTGCCCCACCCCCTCGATCCAGGAGATGCCTAGCTGGGATGCAGCTGAAAAGTGGCTCCGTACTCCGGGATGACACTCCCTTCTTTGTCCACAGGCACAGGGCCCAGCGGCTCCTTTGAAAATAGATCTGGAGTTTTGATGGGGAACCCAGGCCCTCAAAACAAAGCTCTGCCCAGCAACATGTACACAAAGCTAGGGAAGCCAGTGGAAGAGAGGAGTGGAGCGGATGGTGGCCAGAGAGTGAGATCCACGTACGTGCACACGTGCACACACACACCTGCCCCCATCGGAATTCCCCTTCCTCCAGCAGTTCAGAGACAACCTCTGTTTGGAAGTTGGAAGGAGGTTGTTGGGGTTGGGAGGAGGAAGAGGCACAGACCAGGCCAGAGTCAATAAATTTCCCCCAAACACTCACATGCTTCCTTCACCTCCTCCTTCCAGCCTCTGCTCAAATGCCACCTCCTCAGAGAAGCCTGCTCCGACCACCTTCTTCCTCTGTCTAGTCTCCCTCACCAGCTTATCAGCTGGCAGAGTAATATACATCGGTCTTATTCAGTCACTAGGTCATGCTGCACTCTTTTGGGATCTCACAGACGTTAGCCTGCCTATCTTCTCTGTACATGGGATTTTCCAGTCAAGGATACTGGAGTGGGTTGCTATTTCTTTCTGCGGGGGATTTTCCCAGCCCAGGGATTGAACCCACGTCTCCTGCATTGGCAGGCAGATTCTTTACCACTGAACCACCAGGGAAATCCATTAGTAACTAAGAGAAACTGATTTCTCACTCATGTACAAGAATTTCAGAGAAAACATCCTGGTTAAGAAGGATCACTTACACTTCAGACCAGGCTCCTGTCTATGTATCTATCTATTCATACATACATCTACCTAAATATTTCACTTTTCCTAAGGACAAGGCATTCTCTTACAAAACCCAGTAGAATGGTCAAAATCAGGAAATCTACAAACCTTGATCATATTTTGCCAATTGTCCCATTGCTGACTGATAGCAGAAGAAAAACCCAGCTTGTTGTATTCGCTTGCCTTTTTAGTTACCTTGAATCAGAACAGTTTTGGAAGCTTTGTCTTTTGTAACCCTGACATTTTGGAAAAATATATGTCAGTCATTTGGAAGCATGTCCTTCAGCAGAAGTTTGATGTTTTCTCATGATTAGATTCAGGTTATGGATTTTTTTTTGGCAGAAATATCAAAGAATTGATAGGTCTTTCTCAATTAGTTCCATCACTAACAATGTTAACTAATCACCTGGAGATAGGGGCAAAGTTTCTCCACTTTAAAGTAACTATTTCCTCCTTTGAAGTTAAGTATCTTGTGGGGAGGTCCTTTGAGACTGCAAACAATTCTGTTACTCATCAAACTTACTCATTTAGCATCCATTCTTGTCTGAATCAATTAATACTCACTGGGTATTCTTAAGAAAAACCAGATGATATCACACCATTTCACTTGTAAGTATCCTCCTTTTTATCTTTTTTTTTTTTTAAAGAGCAACACTTAAAAAAAAAAACTTAACCACAATATTGTGATCATACTTACATGTTTATCGGAAGTATCAGTCTGTTAAAATTCCCCCATCTGGTGTTTTTTTCCAATTGAAGTGTAATTGAGTTACAATGTTGCATCAGTTTCAGATGTTAGTTTTTTTTTTTTTTTTTCTTCTTTCTTTCTTTGATGTGTTTGAGTCAATCTAAAGGAGATCTTTACACGGCATTTTGTTAATGAATCTCTGAAATATTGCTTAGCAAGTTTGTCTAACCTGGTTAAACAATAAGTTTAAACCAGGTTAAACCTATTTAATGGCTGGATGGCATCACCAACTCATGGACGTGAGTCTGAGTGAACTCTGGGAGATGGTGATGGACAGGGAGGCCTGGCGTGCTGCGATTCATGGGGTCGCAAAGAGTCGGACACGACTGAGCGACTGAACTGATCTGAACTGAAACCTATTTAACCTTGTTTTACAAGATTTCCTTTCCCTCTTTCTTTCTTTTTTTTCTTTTTGGTAATTCATTTGCATAAGAAGTTAGGTTGGGATTTCCCTGGTGGTCCAGTTGTTGGGACTTGGGATTCCATACTTTCACTGTAAGTGGCATGAGTTTGATCCCTGATGAGAGATCTAAGACCGCACATGTGGTCTTAGAACCAGGCTGTTTGCTCTACAGCTTCCCCTAGTTTGGTACTGGCTGATGGCATCTCCTTATTATGTCATTTAACATTTGTCTTTGTCCCCAGTCAAATTCAAAAATGGAAAGATATTCAATTCTTTCTAAGTGGTGCTGGAAACTCTCACCAGGGGGATATAAAGTCTGGCTCTCTCCGTTACTGAGGACTATCGAGGGTTCACATGCCATCAGCCTGATCCTGCCTTTGTAAATTTTCCTTTGACTGTCTCCTACTGGTTTGATAATCTGTGGACTGTTGCTTAGACCTGTCACTTCATTAGCCATCTTCTTATTCTCACATTCTGGCTATCTTTTTCATTTGTCTACAAAGCAAATGTACTCCCCCAGATTCAGACATTTGAATCAGACGTACCACTTTCAGACATACGACTTTTCCCTAAGCGTCTTGTCCGAGAACAGTGAAATTTGTATGAAAGGGAAATGAAGTTGGTTGGGTAGGTGTGACTCATTGTCCGTGGCATTTTGGGTGTTAGTTTTAAAAGTGCATACTCTATCTAAAGTGAAAAAAAGAAAAAAGAAAAACCAGATCTGATTCTCAACTCCAACACCTGACAACCTGTGTAGACTTTCAGCAAATCACCTGACAAGTCTTAGCTGGTTTCATTGTCTGTAAAATTGTAGTTCATAATCCTCACCTCGAATCCAAGATGGCCCTGGCATTTTGGAAAACAGTTTGGCAGTTTCTTAGAGAGGCAAACCTAAACTTACTATGGGCTTCCCTTGTGGCTCAGCTGGTAAAGAACCTGCCTGCAATGCTTGAGACCTGGGTTCGATCCCTGGGTTGGGAAGATCCCCCATAGAAGGGAAAGGTTACCCACTCCAATATTCTGGCCTGGAGAATTCCATGGACTGTATAGTCCATGGGGTCACAAAGAGTTGGACACGACTGAGTGACTTTCACTTTCAAACTTACCATGCAGCTTAGAAATTTCACTCCAGGTATCTACCCAAGAGAAATGAACAGGTGTGTCCACAGAGACTTGTCTGTGAATACATACAGCAGCATTTTTCAAAATAGTTCCAAAGTGGAAACAACTCAAATGTCCATCAGCTGATGAATGGATCAACACGATGTGCTTCACCCATGGAACAAAATACTGACACAACAATACAATGGCACCCAAAATAATTATGCTTAGTGAAAGAAGTCAGACACAAAATATCATAAATTATATGGTCCATTATGGGCTTCCCTGGTAGCTCAGTGGTAAAGAACTCTCCTGTAATGCAGGAGATGCAAGAGACTCAGGTTCAATTCCTGGGTCAGGAAGATCCCCTTGAGGAGAAGATAGCACTCACTCCAGTATTCTTGCTTGAAAACTCCCATGGACAGAGAAGCCTGGTGGGCTACAGTCCATGGTGTCAGAGTCGGACAGGACTGAGCAACTAAGCACAGCACAGCACATGGCCCATTGTATGAAATGTCCATAAGAGGCGAATCTGTGGAGACAAAAAGTAGATTGGTGGTTTCTTGGGGTTGAAGGCAGGAATGGGGGTTAACTAGAAGCGGGCATGAAGATTCTTCTTGGAGTGATGGAAATATTCTAAAACTGAATTGTGATGATAATTGCACAACTGGGCAAATTTACTAAGGAAACAGTAATTCCTATGCTTAAAATAGGTGAACATTTTGTGGCCTATAAATTTTACTTCAATAAGCTAATTCAAAAAGAATTCCGAAGTCTCAAATACATATTGAAGCCTCTGTTTTATTCCTACCCTCAGTGATGTTAGGACTTGCCAGGTGGCGCAATGGTAAAGAATCCACCCGCCAATGCAGGAGACAGAGGTTCGATCCCTGGGCTTCGAAGATCCCCTGGAGTAGGAAATGGCAACCCACTCCAGTGTTCTTGCCTGGAAAATTCCATGGAGAGAGGAGCTAGGTGGGCTGCAGTGCTTGAGGTCGTAAAAAGTCGGACACCACTGAGCACACATATACTCAGAGATCTTACATGCTAGTAGGGGAGACAGGCCCTAAATGCAAATCTATAATACCATTTAGGAAGTTTCCTTTATGGAAAACAGTATGGAGGTTCCTCAAAGGATTAAAAATAGAACTATCATATGATCCAGCAATCTCACTTCTGGGTATATCCAGAGGAAATGAAATCAGTATCTTGAAGAAATATCTGCTCCAACATGCTCGCTGCTGCATTACTCAGAGTAGCCGAGATGTGGAAACAACCTAAGCATTCATCAATGGATGAATGAATAAAGAAAACGTGATAAATGGCTTTCCTTGGTGATCCAGTGGTTGGGAGTCCATGTCTCCACTGCAAGGGGCACGGGTTCAATCCCTGGACAGGGAAGTAAGATCTCACAGGCCACACAATGTAGCCAAAAAGAAAGAAAGAAGGAAATGAAAAAAGAAAAGAAAACATCACACACACATACACATATATACACAGGGAATACGATTCAGCCACAAAGGAAATCCTGCCATTTGCAACAACATGGATGAGCCTGTAGGACAGCATACTAAGTGAAATGAGCCGAACACAGAAAGACAAACATTGTATGATTTCATTTACATGTGAAATCTAAAAAACTCAAACTTGCAGAAGTAGAGAGTAGGACGGTGGTTACTGAGGGCTGGAGGATAATGAGGAAATGTTGGTCAAAGGATTCAAACTTTAAGTTATTAGATGAGTAAATTCTGAGGCTCTAATTAGTGCACAGTGGTGATTATAGTTAATGACACTGTGTCCTGCAGTTGGCCAGTAGTGTTCTCAGCACACACACACACAGAATGGTAACTAGGGCAGTCCTTGGCAGGCCAGTGGATGAGACTCTGAGCTTCCAGTGCATGGGGTGCGGGCTGGCTCCCTGGTTGAGGAACTAAGAGCCCACATGCTATGCAGTATAACCAAAAAGTAAATAAATAAGGTAACTAAGTGAGGTGATAAATGCGTTAATAGCCTGATTGTGGTAATCATTTCATAAAGGATACATATATCATCATTGCATCATACACCTTAAATATATGCAATTTTTATTTGTCAATTATACTTTAATGAAACTGGGGAAATGCTTCTTAAGGGCTTTCCAGGTGGTGCTAGTGGTAAAGAACCTGCCTGGCAATGCAGGAGACGCAGGTTCGATCCCTGGGTTGGGAAGATGTCCTGGTAGAGGGCATGGAAACCCACCCCAGTATTCTTGCCTGGAGAATCCCATGGACAGAGGAGCCTGGCAGGCTACAGTCCATAGGGTCAAAAAGAGTCAGACACGACTGAAGCGACTCAGCACACACACATGCCTGCTGTTCCTAAACTTCTCAAGTACGGAGGATATGAAAAAAGTACAGTTAGCTGGGCCCTACCGGCGCCTGCAGGATCTAACTTCAGGGCCCAGGTCTCGGCATTTTCATGCTGGAACCCTCCTAATGTGACCCATTCATGACTTATAGTTTTCAAAATGCTGATTTGGGGCTGGCACCAAGATATTGCCCAGAGGAAATATGGCAAGGACAAGACCATTGCTTTGTCACTTCCATGGGGCTAAATTGGTCCTTCTCATCCAGGGTGATTCCACACCCCCACGGGAACTTTGGCTATGTCTGAGACATTTTTGGTTGACCCACCAGGGAGTGGAGCTGGCATTTAGTGGGTAGAGGTCAGTGATGTCGTTAGCCATACTGCAATGCACAGGACAGTCTCCCATGATAAAGGCTTATTCAGCTCCAACTGTCAGTGGTACTTAGGTGGAAGAAGGGTGCCTGCCCCTCCAGCTCCTTCTTCTACCTCGTCAGCCCGGTTCACCTGGGAGAGTGGGGGAATGCCTCACTTTGCCAGGTATTTGTAATAACTTGGTGATTGCCTTTGGAGAGGCAGTTGTGGCTAATTAGTGGTCATTTCCAGGAAGGAGGGCCTTCATGTGATTTAATAGCCAGGGCAGGCTCCATTCTCATCCCTGCTGGGTGTGGTGAGGATGATTTTCTTTGCAGCTCAGGGGCAGATGTGGTGTGTTTTCACTTCGTGCGCCAGAAGGTGAGTTATGCCCAGAGGTCTGAGCACTGTTTTTCTTTAGGGACTGGTGGCTGCAAATGAGAGATGATCATGGGACCCAGAGCAGTTGAAGAGTGCTGAGGTGGGCTGAGAGGCAAGATGGGACCCAGTATGTCTTGGAAGGAAGAAAGGATGGAGGCCAAAGCTTTAAGTGGGTGACAAAACTGTAAAGACATACCCTGGATTAAAGCATTCATTCTAGGAGTGGAATTACTTAGGTCAGAGGGCAGGAATATGCTTAGCCTTAGTAGATATCACCAAATCATTTTCCAAAGTGACTGTTCTCTTTGGGGCTCTCCCAGCAACACAGGAGAGTTCTGGTCTTGCTAAAACTAAAAAGCTTTTCTTTTTTCCATTTTAGCCACCCTAGCATGCCTGGGTGTATGTGGGAGCTGATGTCACACTGAGGTTTCATTTTGCATTTTCCTGATGACTAATGAAACTGAGTAGCTTCCCATTCTGGCTATTTGGATATCCTCTTTTGTGAAGTGCCTGTTCAACTCTTTTGTTTACTTAAGAAGACAAGCAATCTCTTCATTACTGAAGACTGTATTTTAGACACAAGTCCTTGATTAACAGACATATGTCTGTGGCTTTGTCTTTTAGTTTGGCTTAGTGGTAACGAATCTGCTGGCCAGGCAAGAGATGCAGATCCCACTCCTGGGTTGGGAAGATTCCTTGGAAAAGGAAATGGCAACCTACTCCAGTATTCTTCCCTGCGAAGTTCCATGGACAGAGGAGCCTGGTGGGCTATATAGCTCATGGGGTCACAAAAGCATCGGACATGACTTAGCAACTAAACAACAACAATTTGATGAACAAAGTTATTTTAATACAGCCTAGCATATTTTCCCTTATGATTAAAATGATTTGTGTCATGTAAAAGAAATATTTGCCTACTCCAAGGTCACAAAGATGTTCTGTGTCTATCTTGACATCGCTTTCCCATTTGGGTTTCCCTGGAGGCTCAGGTGGTAAAGAATCTACCGCAATGTGGGAGACCCAGATTTAATCCCTGGGTCTGGAACATCCCTTGGAAAAGGGAATGGCAACCCACTCTAGTATTCTTGCCTGGAGATTTCCATGGACAGAGGAGCCTGGCAGACTACAGTCCATGGGGTCAAAAAGAGTCAGACACAACTGAGCAACTAAAACTTTAGATCTGCAAGACATCTGGAACTGAGTTTTGTATATGGTGTGAGGTAGGGATCAAGGTTCACTTTCTTCCATAGGGTCACCCAGTGATTCCAGCATCATTCACTAAAAAGACCATCCTTTCACTGATGCTCTGCCAGTTGTTTTTGTTTGACATAAATAATATAGCCACATGGTCCAGTATTCCAAAAGGGCCAAAAGATTCAGAAAAAATTCCTCTGCCAGTAGCTTCCACTCTGCTAATTAACATCCCTTATCTCCAGAGATAGCATCTCTTATCTCAAGAAATTTACTCATATCTTATTTCTTTCCCAAGATTTTACATGTAAACCAGTAAATATACATAATTCCTTCCTTCCTTTCTTTTTTACATAACTGGTAGCACACTAAGGGTTCTGTCCTCCATATCTTTTTTTATCTCCACTTACAGATAAGAAAACAGTCTTTAGGATATTATGTAGAAAAATATCCTTTTTTTGTTGTTGTTGTTAATGTGGAGTTTGTCACTGTATGAACGGGAAGCCATTCTTTTAAATTAATCCCCACTTAGATTCTTCCCAGTATATTGCTACAGACAAGGCTCAGTGGGGGGCTGCATCCACTTCTCTCCCTCTCTCTGTCTCTTCTTTTTTTTTTTTTGCTGCACCTCAAGGTTTTTGAGATCATAGTTCTCTGATCAGAGCTCAAACCTGGGACCCTGGCACTGAGAGGGTCAAGTCCTAACAACTGGCTGCCAGCGAATCTCTCACTTCTCATTTTGCATATGTTTGTGAGTACATTTTAGGAGAAATTCCTGGAAGTAGAATAGCTGAATAAAAGGGTGTCTGCCTTTGTTCCGGTGAATATTTGCAGACTGAGCATTTAATATAGAGGGAGAGCCAGCATGCCCTTACTCAGGCAGGGCTCCTCGAGTCTTTGTTCTGTGCCAGCTACATCTTGGACACTTTGTTAGATGATGGCAAAAAGTTATCACCCCAAAATGTGTGATCACCAGCTGAGGCATAGGCTGTGAAAGAAAGAGCCTATCAACTCGAAGGTCTGTGGCGGGTGTTGACACGATGTGAGTTCTGCCTAGTGCTCTAATCTAGAAAGATGGTACTGTTGAATCTATTTGCAGGGCAGAAATGGAGACACAGGACTTCCCTGGTGGCTCAGACAGTAAAGCGTCTGCCTACAATGCGGGAGATCTGGGTTCAATCCCTGGCTGGGGAAGATCCCCTGGAGAAGGCAATGGCACCCCACTCCAGTATTCTTGCCTGGAGAATCCCATGGACGGAGGAGCCTGGTGGGCTACAGTCCATGGGGTCGCAAAGAGTCGGACATGACTGAGTGACTTCACTTTCACTAATGGAGACACAGACATAAAGAACAGACTTGTGGACACAGTGTGGGAAAGGAGAGCAGGGGGTGCACTGAGAGAGTAGCAATGACTACATTACCATATGTAAAATTAGATAGCCAGTGGGAATTTGCTGTATGTCTCAGGGAGCTCAAACACAGTCCTCTGTGACAACCTAGATGTTTGGGATGGTGTGGAAGGTGGAAGGGAGATTCAAGAGGAAAGATACATATATATACCTATGACTAATTTATGTTGATGTACAGCAGAAACCAATACAATATTGTAAAACAATTATCCTCCAATATAAATTTATTTTTTTAAAAGCCTATTGGGACTTCCCTGGTGGTCCAGTGATTAAGACTTTGCCTTTCATTGCAAGGGGGTGCAGGTTTGATCCCTGGTTGGGGAACTAAGATCCCACATGACTTATGGCCATAAAACCAAAACATAAAACAGAAGCAGCATTGTAACAAATCCAAGAAAGACTTAAGAAAAGAAATGAAACTTAAAAAAAAAAAAGGCCTGTCAAGACATCTGATAGTCTTGGGGGAGGTCAGGAAAGGCTCCTTGAAGGAAGTGATGGGTGAGTCAAAATAGAAAGAATGACTAATGATTCTCTAAGCAGGAGAAGTGAATGCATGGAGCAGCAGGCTAAAACAACAGCAAGTTCTGAAACCTTACAATATTTTTTTTACTGCTGGATAACAAAAAAGCCCACGGTCTAGTGGCTTAGAACACTACCAGCCATGTATGATCACTCAATGGTTTCAATAGGCTGGGGATCAGAAAGCAGCAAAGTGAACGGTTCCAGCTTGAGGTGTCTCAGAGAATACAGTCAGATATTGGCTGGGGTTACAATCATCTGAAGGCTTGACTGGGGCTGGAGGAACCACTTTCAAAGTGACTCACTCACCTGGCTGACAAACTGGTTCCTCTTCCCATGGCCTCCCCACAAAGCTGCTTGAGCATCCTCATGACATGATGGCTGGCTTCCCCCAAGAGAACAAGTTGGCTTTTGTGGTCTAGACTCAGAAGTCCTTTTTATACTGTTCATGGAGTTCTTGCATATAGTCAAAGCTATGTTCCTTTCAGTAGTCACATACGGAAGTGAGAGTTGGACCATACAGAAGGCTGAGAGCTGAAGAAGTGATGCTTTCAAACTGTGGTGCTGGAGAAGACTCTTGAGAGTTCCTTGGACTGCAAGGAGATAAAACCAGTCAATCCTAAAGGAAATCAATCCTGAATACTCATTGGAAGGACTGATGCTGAAGCTGAAGCTCCAATACTTTGGCCACCTGATGTGACGAGCCAAGTCATTGGAAAAGACTCTGATGCTGGGAAAGATTAAGAGCAAAAGGAGAAAGGGGCAGCAGAGGATGGTTGGAAAGCATTACTGACTCAATGGACATGAACTTGGGCAAACTCTGAAAGATACTGAAGGACAGGGAGGCCTGTGCTGCAGTCCATGGGGCCACAGAGAGTCGGACAGGACTGAGTGACTAAATGACAACAATAACTGAGAAGTCCTGCACCTTCACTTCCACCATACTCTCTTGGCTGTAGAGACTGGCCCCGGTTCATTCTTGGAGAGGATTCCAGAAGGGCGTGAGTACTGAGAGGCAAGGAATGTTGGAGGGCCCTGTAGGAGGTGGGCTTCCGCAGCTCTTAGACAGGAAGGAGTGGGGAGCCTCTAGGATGTAGCTCAGCTGGGTGAACCAAGGGATGAGTGGCAAAAGCTGATGTGGTTGGAGCTAGGCCTGTAGGAGTTGGGTTTATCCTAAGAGCCCTGGGAAGCCATTCAGGTATCTTCAGTAGGGTAGAGAGGACGTGATAAGATCAGATCTAGATTAAAAATAATAATTTGTTTTTGGCTGTGCTGGGCCTTCATTACTGCTTGGGCTTTTCTCTTGTTGTGGCGACTGGGGGGCTACTCTAGTTGGGGCACACAGAGTTCGCATTGCGGCGGCTTCTCTTGTTGTGGAGGATGACCTCTAGGACGTGAAGGTTTCAGTAATTCTGGTTCATGGGCGCAATAGTTGTGGTTCCTGGGCTCTAGAGCACAGGCTCAGTAGTTGTGGCTTACTTGCTCCTTGGCATGTGAGATCTTCCCGGACCAGGGATCGAACCCGTGTCTCCTGCGTTGGCAGGCAGGTTCCTCACCACTAAGCTACCAGGGAAGCCCCTCAGATCTAGAAACTTCACACTTCCTTGTGGAGAGTAGGTGGTAGAAGGGCTGAAGGGCAGCCCGGGAAGGAGACCAGGCAGGTGTCCAGGAGAGGGGGGAGGAATGACTTGAGTTGGGGCACTGGCCCTGGAGGGGCAAATCAGCTAACTGACTCAGGGGCTGTTTGAAGGAAAACCTGGCCAGGCGTGGTGGCAAGCCTAAACAGAAAGCCCTCAGCCTGCTCAAAGGCCCTGCAGAGGAGCAGACGGGTCTGCCCAGCACTATTCACCATAGGTTTCCCAAGATCTGATTTCCAGTCACTTGAGCCTAGAGAGTTTGCGAGGCTCTGTCCTGGTGGTCTTCCTGCTGGGCCACCTGCCTGGGGCTGGGAGTGGCAAAATGTCCCTGTGCAAGCCTTGAGTGCTGTTCCCAGGGCCTTTGCTGGGCTGGCATCAAGTAAGAGCTCAGTGGCTGTGACTAATTCCCCAGCATGTGGCGTGACTCAGCTTCTGCCTTCTGATTAACCATGGCTCAGGACATGTAGCCATCCCTCCACCAGCCCTGTGCTCTGGGCTGCCGAGACCTTAGTTGGGCTGACCCCCAGGACTCTCCTGGTCTCTGGAGTGTGGCCCTCCAGCTGGAGGCAAGAATGTGGCTCAGGAACTGGGAGGTGGGGCAAATCTTTAAAAAATTTTTGGTTACACTGGGTCTTTCTACACGTGGGCTTTCTCGAGTGTGGAGAGTGGGGACTGCTCTTCATCAGAGTGTGCGGGGTTCTCATTGCGGTGGCTTCTCTTGCTGCACAGCACAGGCTCTAGGCCCATGGGCTTCAGCAGTTGCAGCCCACGGGCTCAGTAGTTGTGGCACATGGGCTTGGTTGCTCTGAGGCATGTGGAATCTTCCTGGAGCAGGGACTGAACCCACCTCCCCTGCATTGGCGGGCGGATTCCTATCCACTGCTGGGGGAAAATCTTCTGCAGGGAAGGAGTCTGGTGGCCCAGCCAGTCACTCTGGAAGCCATGTGTAGCCCTTTCCCCGGACCTTGGCCAACATTTCACCGGTCAGGTGAGTCAAGCAAAGCAGGTGCTTCAGGGACTGTAGACAGAACCTGGGTTTGCAACTGATCTGATTTGGACTACAGTTTCTGAGTTTGTGAAATGGAAATCATAGTGTTGTGGCGGGGGGCAGGGGAGAAAACCACTCTGTACCTACCAACATTTGCATCAGGCACCTCCCACGTGGTAGCCCCCATGTCCTATGTATTCAAAGGATATTTGGATTCCAACTGAGTGAGCCCTTGGAGAGCCAGCTGTGAATGAGGCAGACCACCAAATCCTTGCCCTCTGGAGATCAGTCTTTTCTTTAAAAAAAAAATTGATTCCATTTCTTTGGGGCTGTTCTGGGTCTTCATTGCTGCATGTCGGCCTTCTCTAGCTGCAGCAAGCCAGGAGTACTCTCTAGTTGCAGTGCTCAGGCTTCTCGTTGCAGTGGATTCTCTTGTAGAGCATGCGCTCTAGGGCGTGCAGCCTTCAGTAGTTGCGGTGCACTGGCTTAGTTTTCCCACAGCACTGGAATCTTCCCGGACCAGGGATCAGAATGGTGTCCCCTGCATTGGCAGGTGGATTCTTAACCACTGGACCACAAGGAGCTCATGATTTTTGCAGGGGTTGGCTTGCTAAGGCCCATGGGCTAAATCTGGCCCAGCAAGTTGTTAGAAATTAAGTTTTTTTTAATGTAAATAAAGTTTTATTGGAATACAGCCATAGCTATTCCTTTGTGTATGTCTATGGCTACTTCTATGCTAGAAAGGCAGCGTTGAGTTGACCGAACATATGGCCTGCAGAACCTAAAATACTATCTGATTCTTCATAGTGAAGTTGTCAACCTTTGCTCTACTCTAGTGGAACAGAAAGACTATGACAGACAGAAATAAGAGTCAATGACGGTGCTAAGTGCCACGAAGCCACAGGAAGATAGAAAGGCGGGGCTGAGGGGTTGTTTCCAGATGAGTGGACAGGTTGGGGGATCCTGTGGGTAGCAGCAACTTTTGAGCGGTAGATCTCCCAGAAGAGTAGCCTGGGCAGCATTGACATTGAAAGCAAAGGCCCTGGCGCTTGAGAGCTTGAAAGACTGAAAGTGGGTCAGAGAAGCTGGGGCTCACTGAGGGGAGTGGAAATGAGTTGCATCATGGCAGGACTTTGCGGTGGTGGTGGTGTTTTAGTCATTAAGTCGTGTCTGACTCTTATCACCCCATGGACTGTAGCCTGCCAGGCTCCTCTGTCCATGGGATTTCCCAGGCAAGAATACTGGAGTGGGTTGCCATTTCCTTTTCCAGGGCCTTGTAAGGGTAGTTAAATGCTTACATTTCAAGGGCAGTAGAAAGTTCTGTAAGATTCTAGAGGGAAAGAAAAGGGCATTAAAAGTGTTTGAAAATGCCCTCTGGATGGAGTGGGCTGAGAGATTGGGGAAGGGGCTGCTATTATAGTACAAGTGAGAGATGATGGCAGTCTGGGTTACACAGAAAGTCATGTGTGTATTTCAGAGGAAGAAGCAACAAATTTCTCACCTCCAGCAGGTGAGGGGAGGAGAGGAATTAAGAGATGGTGCCTGGCTGGTTTCTTCTGAGCAACATGAACAGATCAGCTGGGCTGAAGGTGCAGCTTTGACACCAACTTGCTGGGTGAAAGTGAAAGTGTTACTTGCTCAGTTGTGTCCAGCTCTTTGCAACCCATGGACTGCAGCCCACCAGGTTCCTCTGTCCATGGGATTTCCAGGCAAGAATACTGTATTGGGTTGCCATTTCTTTCTCCAGAGGATCTTCCCAACCCAGGGATTGAACCCGGCTGTCTTGCCTTGCAGGCAGATTCTCTACCATCTGAGCCACCAGGAACCTCGGCCAGTTTTTATCGCTGAGCCCTTGTCCCATCTGTAGAACGGGTCGAAATTATCCCTTGGCAAAGGGATTACAAAGAGAATCTACCTGAGAGGGAGGTTCTAATAAATGCAGCTGCTCTCCTGTGAGCTGAGGCCCTTGAACAGCAGGACTGCTCATCTATCTCCCCTCCCTACCCCATCCCATGAGCGCCCCCTTTCCTAAGCTGGGTTAGGGACCCAGATGCTGGCTTTTGACAGGTCTACACATTCAGGCTTTGGAGTTAAAGACACCTGGATTGATAGTTCTTCCTGTTTACTGAGCCTGTAATCTTGGGTAAGCCAGCCTCCTTTGTGACGAATCTCCTAGGCCATGGGAAATGGAGTGGGGAGGAGTCTTGAAACCTCCCTTTATGGTGGTTAAAGACTGAGTGTGTGTTAATCGCTCAGTCATGTCTGACTCGTTGAGACCCCATGGACTGCAGCCCACCGGGCTTCTCTGTCCATGGGATTCTCCAGGCAAGAATACTGGAATGGGTAGCCATTCCCTTCTCCAGGGGATCTTTCTGACCCAGGGATCGAACCCAGGTCTCCTGCATTACAGGTGGATTCTTTGCCATCTGAGCCACCAGGGAAGCCTGTTAAGGGCTAAATAACTCCTAAAGATCCTGGTACAGTAAGTAAGGAAGTACTGATTAAATATTCAATTAATAGCTATTAGTTTTATTCCTAATATTTCAGTTCTCCTGGATCCTGACCTGCAGTGGTAACCCATGGCGACCAGAGGGTCTGAGGTCCACTTCTGGAAGCTCTCCACCAGTTGCTGGGGGAACTTAGTTTATGTGCATGTTTACAAATACATTCACTTGTAAATTGCATAATACAAAAATGTAAATGTATACTGTAACCTTGGAACTCCATTCTGATGCTTACGTTGTGGCAGATAAAGTACTTAAAAAAAAAAAGTAGTCCTATCCTATTGATGATTTATTTCTTTATTGGGATAAAAAAACCATAGCATTTATTATCTTAATTGTTTTTAACTATACAGTACATTACTAACTATATGCACATTGTTCTGCAGCAGATCTCAAACTTTCATCTTGTGAAACTGAAACTCTATTCCTATTGAACAATTTTCCTCTTCCTCCCAGCCCCTGGCAACCACCATTGTTCTTTCTCTATGAGGTGACTAAGTCAGATACCTCTAAGTGGAATCACACAGTGTGTCTTTTTGTGACTAGTTTATTTCACTTAGCATAATGACCTCAAGTTTCACCCAGGCTGTTGTAAAAGGGCAGGATTGCTTTTTTTTTTTTTTAAGGCTGAATAATCCATTTAATACATCCATAATGTATATGCCACATTTTCTTTATCCATTCATCTATCCTGTCCTTTGGGTTGCCTCCACCTCTTGGCTATTGTGAATACTGCCACTAAGAAGATGGGTGTGCAAATTTCTCTGAGATCGTATTTCCTATTCTTTTGAATATTTATCTAGAAATGGGGTTGCTGTTCATATAATTCTATTTTTAGTTTTTTGAGGAGCCTCCACACTTTTCTATAGCAGCTGCAGTATTCTAAATCCCCACTGACAGTGCAAGGGGGTTCTAATTTCCATGTTCTAATCGATCCTTTTTGTTTTGATCCTGGCCATCCTAAAGCATGTGAGGTGATCTCATTGTGGTTTTCATTTGCATTCCCCTGATTGGTCATATTGAACCTCTTTTCATGTACATTTGCCCATCTGTATCTATATGAAACTTTCTATTCCAGTCCCCTGTCTGTTTTCTAGTTATCTTCGAGTTGTAGGAATTCTTTATATATTCTAGCTATTAAGCTCTTATCAGATACGTGGGTTGCCTACATTTTTCTCTCATTATATTGGTTGCTTTTTCACTTTGATTCCTTTGCTGTTCATGAGTTCACTTTAATTTTCATGAGTTCGCTTTAACATAGTCCCATTTGTCTTAGTTTTTGTGACCTGTGGTTTTGGTGTCATTTTCAAGATATTATTACCAAGCCCAATGTTGCGAAGCTGCCCCCTCCTCCACCACACACACACTTTCTTTTAGAAGTGCCACAGTTTTAGGTTTAGGTCTTTAATCCATCTTTTGAGTTAACTTTTATATGTAGTGTAAGGTAAGGGTCCAATTTCATCCTTTTGCAGGTAGACATTCGCATTCTGGGTATCTTTGGCGTGTAGATATGGTTTCTCAGCACCATGTGTTGAAGAGACTATCCTTGCCCGAGTTCTGATGCTTTTTTAAGTACACAGGCTGTGGCAGTGGCCCAGGTCTCTCTACACTGTGAGATCCTTCGTGCATCCTCAACACTTTCTGGAGTAAGTTCTGTTAGCTCCTTTTCACAGATGAGGAAACTGAGGCTGGGTCCAAGTGACCTGCCCAAGGTCGTTATAGTGAGCAAATATAGTGTAGGTGGGATTGGAAATGAGTACTTGAACTTTAGAGCCCACAGGGTATAATGCCCTGGGGATGTTCCTCGTTCTATCCCTAGCAAGCGGCTAAAGAATGAATGAATGAATGTCTCAGGCAAGGCTGGCAGCAAATGGAGGAGCTTGGACAAATCCACTGCTCCGCGCAGGGGTGCTCTCCTCCGTCGCGCATGCGCGACCCCTGTGCGGAGCCAATTCCACAGCCTCCGCCCACTCATGGTACAGCCTCTCTCTGTGTGGTACGGCCCGACTTCCCCCACGCCTGGGCCGGGATGGTACGCGCCGCCTCCGCTCGCGGCCCCTCCCCGTCGGTTTCCGCGCGAAAAGCCAGGGTTGCCTGTGCTGCTGCCGCCTCTGCTGCACCTTCCAAGATGCCTGCCCGTACCGCCCCGGCGCGGGTGCCTGCGCTGGCCTCCCGGGCCTTCTCACTGCCTGACGATGTCCGCAGGCGGTAGGTGCCGCGGGGAACCGGGAACCTGGGTGGGTGGCACGGCGGTGGGGGTGGGGGTCATTTCCCCTCGGGGTAGCCCGTGGCCGCCGCTGACAGACGGGCGCGCATGCGTGGGCTGGCTCGGCGCGCGGCGGCGGTTGGCGCGGGCAGGGTGGCACTTCCGGTCGCGCGCGCCCCTGGCCGTTTGGCGCCAAAATGGGCCAATGCCCCCCTCCCCGTTCCCTGGTGACTAGAAACTTGGGGTCTCTTCTGACCTCAAAGTAGAGCAAGCTTTGGGTTTCCCTTGGAGAGCCCCTTCCCGGAGCAGCCTCGGGCCCAGCTCCTGCCGCCAGCCTGGTCGCGCAGGAAGTGGGCAGCCTGCGGCCTCGGGATACCCCTCGGCCCGGGCACTTCGGCCTCCACTTCCGGTGCCCGGTCCACTCGAGGGGGTTGGGCTGGCCTGGTCCCCGGGGGTATTTGGGGGTACTCTCTCGGCGTCCCACGCCAAGCATCCCGATGGCAGCCTCCAGAGACAGATGCTGCCGCCGGTCGGGGCCCAGGCGCGGCCGGCTCAGGTTTGCGAGCCCTGTCTTCCTTGGGGGGCTCCCTCCGTCACCTCATACGGTAGTCGCATTCTGGAAGGACCCCTTATCCTTCAGTGAGGGCTAGAGCTGGGCAGCGTGAAAACGGAGTGGTTTCTTCCAGTAAATCTGAGCCGTGGGCATCAAGGAAGCCTTGCTAGGGAGAACTGGCTGGTTTCCTTGTGTATGTGTGCGCGTCTCTGTGCATGTGTGGGGAGGGGAGAGGGGGCAGCAGCTACAGCTACTCTGTGAACAGGGATCTTCAGGCAAGACCATTGTGCACCCTAGGCTTTCACTCTTGGAAACTTGCAAACCTCACTTACAACAATGGGGGAACCAGCCCTGAATGCTTCCAACCAGATTTGTGAACCTGATTTTGCCATTTCCCTATTTCCCTTTGCTTGTTTCCTATAGTTGTGCCAGACCAGTTCTGATTTGGGCTTTTGAAAGGTGGAGAGTAGGTGATAGAGGGTATTTGGATCTTCCTCCCAGGTGTCAGACCACTTCTTAGCCACAGTTAGAGGGTGATGTGCCTTGCTAAAGAATCCCTATACATCTCCCCCAAGATAAAACGTGACTTGAATTGGAAATGGATTTATGAAAGTGCCTCGCTTCATTTTAGACCCAGGACCGGGATATTGGGCCCAGCCTTCTTTACCTTATTGGTGAGAGTGCTACCTCCACTGAGCCATCCATGACCTTGGGCAAGTTTCATAAACAAGTCGCATCTGTGGACTTGGACAGTTAACATGGGCTTTAAACTGGTATTGGATTAAATGAGAATATGCCTGGCACATAAAGGCCCCCATGTTAGCATTCTTGACTAATCTAACTTGCTTTTTTTTTCAGTTCTGCTAATTGTATAGAACACTTTACATGATCTCACTTAATCCTCAACTGTTCTCAAGAGTGGTTGCCCCAGTAATTAACTGTAAGGAAGCAAAGATTTCTGCTAAGATCTGCTGCTTGGCAAAACCTTTCCCTTCTGTGAGGGGTTTTATTGGGCCAGAGCAAGTGTTGTGTTTAGCTGAATTTGAATGTTCTTAGGTGAGTGTTACAATCCATCAATCCATCATTCACCCTAGGTTCCATAATACCTTGAACTAGAATTGCCTACTATTAGGTATAGAGTCTGGTTTTAGGGTTTTTTTTTTTTTTTTCGTTTTGGGTTATCTTTTGACTACACCTCACGGCATGTGGGATCCATCCTTGACCAGGGATCAAACCCGTGCCCTCTGCCTTGGGAACATGGAATCTTAACCCCTGAACCACCAGGGAAGTCCAGTGTAGGCTTAGGTTTCTGCCTCAGACACTGACATTGTCATTTTATGTGACCCTCTCAACAGCTTTTCTTAAATTTTGAATTTTAGCTTCTAAAATACAGATGTAAACATGGCATTCAATATTCCCTTTAAAATGTTCTCTTATACCACCTTGTAGATGGAGATATAACTTTTTGATTCATGAAAATTTGGTACCTCATGTTATGGATTATACTAAATCTAGTAGAATAGGAACAAAATTTAGGCCTAGTCCTCACTGAGGAATTCTTGTCACTTATGCTAACTTGTGTTTATATGGCAGCTTCTTTTAAGACTCATACCATTACATTAGCTATATAATGATACTAGAAAATGTTCTTAATGTTTCAGTTCAGTCGCTCAGTTGTGTCTGACTCTTTGCGACCCCATGAATCGCAGCACGCCAGGCCTCCCTGTCCATCACCAACTCCCGGAGTTCACTCAGATTCACGTCCATTTTAATGTTTAGGTATTTGTAAATTTATTTATGGCTGCACTGGGTCTTTGTTGCTGTGCGTGGGCTTTCCCTAGTTGCAGCAAACAGGGGCTACTCTTTGTTGTTGTGTGCAGGCTTCTCATTGTGGCTTTTCTTTCGAAGCACAGGCTCTAGGCGCGTGAGCTTCAATAGTTGCAGCAGTCAGGCTCTACGGCACACGTTTAGTGGTTGTGGCGCACGGGCTTAGTTGCCCTGCAGCGTGTAGAATCTTCCCAGACGAAGGATGGAGCCTGTGTCCCTGCATTGGCAGGCAGATTCTTATCCACTGCGCCACCAGGCAAGTCCAGTGTTTGAGTTTTTAAAGTATAACTAAGTGTAAAAACTAAGTTCAGGACTTCCCAGGTGGTGCTCGTGGTAAAGAATATGCCTGCTAATGCAGGAGACATAAGAGATGAGGATTCAATCCCTGGATTGGGACGGTCCCCTGGAGAAGGAAATGACAACCCACTCCAGTGTTCCTGCCTGGAGAATCCCATGGACAGAGAAGCCTGGCGGGCTACAGTCCATGGGATGATAAAGAGTCGGACACGACTGAAGCAACTTAGCACGCACATGTCCTAAGTCTTCTAAAAATCAGGCCTTTCAGGACAAGCCACATTTTTCCACTTGATTTTTCTTACTCTCCAAGCCACCATCTTTTGTATAGAAAAAGCATTAGTCTTCCCACTTGTCTTTCTGTTGCCATTTGGTCTTTTTTCTCTAAGTGGAAACTTATCGTCTTAAGATATAAGTTGGAGCTGAAGGTTTTCCTGCCCCATAGGCCACGTGATGACTTGAAGTCCAGGACTGCCGTCCCCTTTGCCTGACTTGTCCTGTACCCTTCTTTTCCTTACAAGCCATTCAGGTTATCTTTTAGGTTCTTAGGGCCTGAGACCATGCAGAGCTGCCAGTGTGAGGCTGGGCTGCACCTAACCCCTTCCGCATAGTAGCTACTGTCCATTCATTCCCAAGACTGCTCAGAAAGACAGTCCCCTTTCCCTGCGATGAGAAGGGGTTAAATTCTGTCAGTGTACCCCTCATGCTGCCTCTGCAGTCTGGAGTTGATGATCACTTGTCGTCCAAGCATATTTGCCTCATTGGTTGCATCTGCTGCTTAGAATCCAGTAGACTCAGATTCTTGCTTGCTAGACTTTCACCTTCAGTGAAGCCTGAATTGACATAATACTAGACACCTCCTCACACATATCTGACTCAGCCTTTGTAATTATGACAGCTTTCCTATCTGCTAACCACTCTGATTGGATTAGACTGGGTCTTCAAGTTCTTAACTAGTCTGTGGCTCCTGAGTAGGTACGGAAGGCATAACTGACTTTTCTAGTTCTCCCCTGAAGTAGGATTCTAGACGTGCCGACTCCTGGGGTTCTAAGCCCACCTTGCCCACTTGCCAGCTATATGACCAAGTAGCCTAACCTCCTGATGCTTTATCTATAAAATGGGACAGAGGTGCCCACCACACCAGGGCACTGTGAAGACTGAGCTGAAAGAGGTAAATGTGGCAGAGCAGCACCTGCCCAGAAACCTGCTTCCCTCCTTATCACGTGGCAGCTGTATGTTTCACTTCCATTATTGGGGGGGTGGGGAACATACCTTATTAATGAATTACCAACTTGCAAACCTGATACTAAGGCAGATACTAATATAGCAGCCCATGCCTGCTTATCATTCCAACCTTCCTATTTGCCTGGCTTCTTGTGTACTCATCTGGACCTGTTCTTTTTGCTGCCACCTTAGCTTAGCTTTTGCGCCAGGTGTCCAGCCATTCCTCAGTTAAGATGGTTTTCTCTCTCATTAATTCTTTGTATTCTTGACTTTTGTGATGCTGTTTACTACCTGGGAGCTTCTTCCCTGATCTCCCCCATATTTCTTTTCAATTCTTGGATCCTTATTTTCCTCCAGTCTTAGGATTTCTGCTTTCAGCAGTTGAACAGTACCACCCAGAGATGCCTCTTTGGAGAGCCAGTTCTAATTTCTAGCTGTTAAATAGCCATGTGGATTCACTGGAATGTCTTTCACTCCTAAAATTCATGGTCTGCTCCCTTCTTCCCTACCAAAAAGTTCTGAATTTTTGGTACTGTATTAGTTTTTAACTGCTGTCATAACAAACTACTGCAGTCTTAGTAGCTTAAATGAAACACATTTGTTATCCTCTGATTCTGTAGGTCAGAAATGTGGTGTGGGTCTCACTGGGTTAAAATCAAAGCGTCAGCAGGCTACCTTCCTTCCTGGAGGCCCTAGGGGAGAACCCGTTTCTTACTCTCTCAGGTTGTCAGCAGAATTCAGTTCCTTATGGTTGTAGGACTAAGGTCCCTCTTTTGATGGCTGTAGGGTGAGAGTGGTTCCCCGCACCTGGAGGCGACATCATCTGTTGGCTCGTGGCCCCCTTCCTTCATCTTTTAAGCCCTCAAACCCAGTTCTCACGTCACATCTTTTTGACCATTCTGTAGTCACATCACTTGAAATGCAGCTGGGAACTTTCTCTGCTCCTAGGATTTAAATGATTTGATAGGGCCCACCTGAGTCATCCAAAAATACCCTCTCCATCTTAAGGGCTGTACCCTTAATCACATCTGCAAAGTCCCTTTTGCCATGTAAGGTAACAACATATTCACAGGTTCTGGGGAATTGGCGGAGAGGATCCGTTACCCTTCCCTCCACAAATACTGTCTCTGGCCACCCTGTACCACCCATCATGCAGCCAGTTACAGAGGCACAATCAACAGAACTTTGTAACTTCTCCAGGATGTTCTCAGCTGCTGCTGTGAAGCCATATTACAGATCAGCGTTTCTGATTTAGATGTCAAGAGTTAGCCAGTCAGTCATGTCTGACTGTGATCCCATGCCTTGTAGCCCGCCAGGCTCTATCCATCTGATTTTCCAGGCAACAATACTGGAGTGGCTAGTCATTCCCTCCTCCAGAGGATCTTCTGACCAGGGATCGAACCCAGGTCTCCTGCATTGGCAGGCAGATTCTTTACCATCCAGCCACCAGGGAAGCCCAATTTAGGATGTTAGAGTGATTTAACACCTTACCTCTTTTTAACTAATACATATTGTATATTTCTGCCACCTTGACTTTGTTTTTCCCCCACTAAAATATGACTGATTCTTGGGTTCTATCTCCCTCATGACTCTTCCAATGGTTTGTTAACTATGGAGAAAATCTGTGATTTTTTTAGCCTGACATTGCTGACCTCCTTGAGATAGGCACCCAGCTCCTCTCAGGATTTGCCTTTCTTCCCTTGTGTTGGCCTGACTCCTGTGAGTTTCTTGCCCCTGCTATGGCAGTCCTCTGCCCAGTTCCCACTGAGCTCTCAGCTTCCCTGTGTCCCTCCTTCCTGATGCCATTTATATCCTTTTTCTTCAGAAGCCTCAGACTTAAACTCTGTTAAGCCTTCACAGTGGTCAACGTATATCCTTTTTGCCTTTCAAGAACTGCTCTGATGGAAGCAGCTAGGAATGAATCATGGGATCTTGGACCAGAAGGGAGCTAAGGTTTTATATATATGTATATATAATGTTGCCATCCTCTGTGACTACTCTACTTGGTCCTTCATATCTGCTTCTTATCCTCCTGGCTATGAACCTAGATGGGAGGTAGTGTTACCAGTTTTACTGGAATGGGGATAAACTCTCCAGTGAAAGCCTGGGCATC
Organism: Oryx dammah; assembly: GCF_014754425.2. Classification (NCBI taxonomy): domain Eukaryota; kingdom Metazoa; phylum Chordata; class Mammalia; order Artiodactyla; family Bovidae; genus Oryx; species Oryx dammah. The sequence goes on from NW_024070189.1 coordinate 94,676,323, forward strand.
AGAGGAGACATGCTGGCCAGCCTTCCTCCTGCCCCGCCTCTGGCTCCTCAGTGCCTGCCCTGGGCTCCTGCCTCCCACTTCAGGGCTGAGCAGGTTAAATCTAGTCTTCACAGGGCGAGACTTTTGAGATACCCCCAAGGTCTGTTTCTCCCTGCCAAGCTAAATATCCCACTTCAATAGAAAAGATTCAAAAAATTCCCACCTGCAGATCTGTCTCCTGCCCGGATGGAGGCGTTGTCAGTGTCGGGCAAAGGGCCCACTGGTGGGCTTCCATCTGAGCGTTGTCCTTGACGCCCAAGGTGACCTGCTCAAGGTGGGAGCTGTGTCCTGCCAGGGTTTTGTGAGCACAGTGACTGAAGGCGGGTGGCTGTGGCGCTCCAGCAGCAGTGTGTGCGCCTCCGGCTCTGAGCAACCTGTTCTGCAATCGTCCTCAACTAAGGCTCTCCCAGGACCTGAGTTGCTTTGAGGGTAGAATGACTTTTGCCTGGAAGGGCCTCCACATGATTCTGAAAAGCCTGACTCTGAATCTTGAGTCCAGTTACACAACGCATGTGATACACAGCATATTAACCACTCTGTCGGTAGGCTGCTATCTTTTTTTTTTGGCTGTGCTCCGTGGCAGTGTGGGTTCTCAGTTCCTTGGCCTGGGATCAGACCCAGGCCCCCTGCAGTGGAAGTGTGATTGTCTTCGCCGCTGGCCCACCAGAAGGCCCCTGCTCAGTCTCTTCTATAGCCAGACCTCTGCTGAGCATCCAGTGCCAGCCGGGAGGCCCCTGCCTGGCAGTGCCTACATCTTAGCACTCAGCTCGTTGCCTGAAACAGGGTCTGGCGCAGAGGAGGCACCCACAGATGATGTTTGCAGCTAGAAGCAGGATCCCCACCCACTCGGAGTAGCCACTGTCTGTCACTAGTCCAGCAGAGCCTGTCCCTCACATTCCTGTCTGTGCTGCTTACATCTGCCCTCCCTCTGGGAAGGTCTGTCTGGAAGAACTCTATTCCTGCCCTTTAGGTTGGTGATAACCGAGTGCCTTGCCTGGGTGCCCAAAGGGAGGACCCACGCATGGTGGAGGCCCAGTCCTTCCATGCCCAGGGCAACCCCCCTCTGCTGACAGACGCTGGCTTAGCTGGTTGGACCTGTTCTTACCCCGCTGCCCACAGGAACACTGCCCAAGCCAAGAACAACAGCCTCTCCATTTCCTCTGTGTCTTTTGCTTCTTGTTCCTTTATTCTCTTTGCTCCCTTCCCCCGAAAAGAGGCAAGACACTCATCTTCGGTAATCAAGTCAGACCATGATTTTTCCAGCGAAACTCATGACAGTTCTGCACACCTAAATGACTAGGTACAAACGTTCACAAGGATGAGCTCTTGGGTGAGGCGCCAGCCAGTTTCCCTGACTTCCTCTCTCCTCCTTGTGTGTGGGGTGCCCTGTGCTGCCCCAGGTGACCCCGACTCCATTTCCTACTCAAGAGTGCTGCCGCTCCCACTCTCCCCATCCTGGCCTTCGGGGGTGTTAGCTGACTGTCCCCACAGCCTCCTATTGCCCTGGTTCACTCTTTCTAACCCGTGTGTGCCCTTCTATGGACTCTTGGTCAGGGCCAACTGGAGGAAGACCACCTGTTGGTCACTTAACTTGGGAAGGATCCCAGCTATGCTTCCTCTTTCCCAATGTCTTTTTTTTTTTTTTTTAATCTTAATTTTTGACTGCACTGTTCAACGTGTGGGATCTCTGTTCCCCAACCAGGGATCAGACCTGTGCCCCCTGCATTGGGAGTGCAGGCTCTTAACCACTGGACCGCCAGTGTCTTTAAAATAACATTGTTATAGAGTGCCTGTATTATCCCTTTCCACTATCAGAAAAACACCCCCAGAAAGGGAACCTCATTCAGATTGCAGATGACCTCTTAATGTGTATGTAGGCACTGCAGTGGGGCATTCTACACATTGGGGGTGGGGGGAAACCGTTGTATTTTCTAATATCCGTGTCGAAGTTATTTCCAAAGTTCTTTAAACTGTGGTATTATAGATGAACAGTGTTGCTTAACAAGTATTTTCTTTCTTCCCTTTTTTTCTTCCCCCAGGCTCAAAGATTTGGAAAGAGATAGTTTGACAGAAAAGGTAAGGTCATCTCCACCTTAACAAAATCTTTTATCAGATGTGACTGTCTGATAGACTGTATGGCTCAAAGGCTCTCTTTTCCTTAAGCTCTTAAGGATAACTTGGATGTTTTTGTCTAATGTGCTATATTAATAGGCTGTTATCAGTTAGCTTTTGGTAACTCATCAAGTTTCCCAATCTAGGCTGCCTATCATCAGGTCTAGATTATAACTTGCCTTGGTCACACTGTTTTTTCAGAATCAGTTTTGTTCTGCTATACCATTATGTTTCTGTTTCACTTCCTAATCTTCCCATTTTTCACCACCCTGTAGATGGTGTGATATGATCTTTTAAAAAAAAAAAAAATTTATTTGGCTGCACCAGGTCTTAGTTGTGGCACATGAAATCTAGTTTCCTGGCCAGGGATCAAACCTGGGTCCCCTGCATTGGGAGTGTGGAGTCTTAGCCACTGGACCACTAGGGAAGTCCCTCTTAAAAAACAATAATAAGTAATATGATCTTAATGGAAATATCACGAACATGCCTTGACTCAGCATTGCCTGCCATTCAGTCATTGTTATGTGGCCAGGCAGTGTAACTGTGCCTTAGTCCATTAGTTAGAAACTAATAGTTAGTTTCTAACTCATGGTTTCAGAGTGTGGGGACTTCTAAACATATATCCTTCTCTTAGGAATGTGTGAAGGAGAAACTGAATCTCTTGCACGAATTTCTGCAGACAGAAATAAAGAGTCAGTTATGTGATTTGGAAACCAAATTACATAAAGAAGAATTATCTGAGGTAAGTCTTCAGGGTCCTGCCGTGTGGAAGACTTGGCCTCCCGGGTAACTGGTCTATGACCAGGGAGGCCGAATAAGGCCAAGTCCCCATGTCACCTGATAGTTATATAAAGGGAACGCATGTGTTTTCTTATTATTCTCTCATTGCCACTTGTTTACATTCACTGCTACTCAAATTATCCTTTCCTGCTGTAGGAGGGCTACCTGGCTAAAGTCAAATCCCTTTTAAATAAAGATTTGTCCTTGGAGAATGGAACTCATGCTTTCAGTCGGGAAGCGAATGGATGTCTAGAGAACGGGAGCCAGACAAGTGGTGAGGATTGCAGAGTGGTAATGGCAGAGAAAGGCAAGCCCCCCAAACCTGTCTCCAGACTTTACACACCCAGGAGAAGCAAGTCTGATGGAGAAACAAAGTGTAAGAGCATTCGACTCGTTTGACCTTGTTGGAGTGTGGTATCACCAAAGGGGAGGACAATTAGACTTGGCGCCATAGGTTCATCCCACCCCCTCCTCTGGGCAGCACTTATTTCTTATGTATCCATATATGTATATATTTTTGGCCGCACTACTCGGCTTGTGGGATCTTAGTTCCCTGACCAGGGATCATACCTGGGCCCATGGCAGTGAAAGTGCCCAGTCTTAACCACTGGACTGCCAGGGAATTCCCCCTTGTGTATACTTCTAACGAGCTTAGATGTAGAAAAGAAATTTTTGTCTTTGACCAAGTTTGAGAGCATTAGATCTCCAAATGTGGTTGAATTTGAGGTATAAAGTAACAGGATCTACTGATACTTAGAACTAAGTTATATGCCTGTTTAAGCTAAACATTTATTCTTAGATTCCTTGCCCGTTTGTAGTCAGAGTAACTCTTCTGAAATGTTTAAAAGAATAAGAGCGTGGGACTTGAGCTCAGGTCAGGCTCTTGACCACTTCACCTTCTGATGATGTAAGTAGAGGTTCTGTTTCCTTGTCTGTGTCAGGGTTGGGCCTGTCATATAAGAGGTTGTGTTAAAATGGTTCAGCAAACTGGCAGGTGCTAATTTGGTGAGTTTTATCAAGATGGTGGTTGCTGAGAATAAGAAGAGGAGGATTCTTAATCCTCAGAAGCTGGTCTCTGCAGCAGCCTGGTAATTCTGAAGAACTGTACTTTGCTGTGAACTTTTTTATTCTTAGTGACTCTTTTGTTTCTTTTTCTTTAAACAGCTGAAGTCTCTTCTAGCCCCAGGATTACAAGGCAGACTACCAGGCAGACCACCATCACATCTTATTTTGCACAGGGGTCAGTATATAATGAATGGATGAGCCCCTCTTTTAGGGGCCAACTGTTTTTGGTAAAACACGTATAGAATTAGCAGGATGTAATTTAGAAATTCTGACTTTCACATTGCCTGGGTTTTCACTTTGGTATTTTGTTATTAGATACTTATGAACAGCGTTTCTGAAGACCTCATCCATTTTTATTGTTAATGTTTTTGTTCAGTTGCTAAGTCCTGTCCAACTCTTTGCGACCCCATGGAGTGCTACACAGTAGGCTTCCCTGTTCTTCACTATCTCCCAGAGTTTATTCAAACTCATGACAGTCAAGTTGGTGATGCCTCCAACCATCTCATTCTCTCGCCCCCTTCTACTCCTGCCCTCAGTCTTTCTGGGAAGCTTCAAATATGCATACACAAAATCACCAAGAGTAGTAAAATGAACCCCTTGTATATGGCCCAGTGACAGCAGTTAACAGCTCCTGGTGATCGTTTCATCTACAGCCCCATGTGCCCCAGTTGAATTATTCCAGATGAATTACAACTCCACACATACCACATCCCCCCAATTGGGTTACTTTGAAACAAGTCAGACATGTCATCTTATCCATAAATACTGTATTTCTAGATGACAGAGTCTTCCTCTGACAAATTTTACTTCATATTTTGCTATAGTTGCTAACATTTAGCCAACAAACAGTCTTTTTAAGAAGACAAAACAGAACTATAGTTTCGTGCCTCATAAAGTATAATAGCTCCTGACTACCAGGTATACAGCAGTGTTCACACTTCCACGTGTGTTAACAGAGTTTGGTTGACTTCTTCCTTAATCCTTTCAAGATTCCTTATTTTCTTGCCATTTATTTAAAGAAACTAGATTTTGTTTTAGCTTCTAAAACAAGAGGATCTAGCTGACCTCATCATTAGTGGTGGTAAATGTTCACTTGTCTCTGGTTTTCTATAAACTGGTAGCTAGGTCTAGAGGCTTGTTCAGATTCCAGCTTTATTTTTTGAAACTTCATTGAGGAACTGGGGCTGTCCATCAGAAGCATGTCACATCTTTTTGGTGATGTTAGCAGCTGTTGATCAAAGTCTAGATCCATGATTTTATAAGGTTTGCAGAATGGTGGTATTCTAAACCTGTCATTTGAAGAAACGTTAAACTTTAACATCCTGACAATGAGGGCTTCTCCTTGGAGGGAAGGGGGAGTCCATGCCCTGAATCTTCCCATACAGAGGGAGGAATGTATCAGTAAGTTGCTTCGTGCCCACTGAAGGTCTAGGGTTGGGCTGAGCTAACAGTTGGCTTTACTGTGTGTGACAGCCCTGCCAAACGAAAACCCGAGGAAGAACCTGAAAAAGTGAAGTCAGACGATTCTGTTGATGAAGAAAAAGACCAGGTGGGGCTTGCGTTTAAGTTTCTTCACTCTGCCTTATTTTGGTACGTTTTCTGTAATTGTGAATTTACGCTTGGTCTGTCTGTGGACCAGAAGTGACTGAGAAGGTGTTAGAACATATCCCTGCATCACAAAGTGTATCATGATGAGACCCGCGGGCTTAGCAGGCCCATGGCTTGAGTCTGCTCTCTCCTGTCTCCTGCCTCTCCACCTGGTAAGATGAGATGTTCAAACTAGCAGAGGTGATGTGTTTAAAGCATTTGCTTCTGACATCAGATAAGCTCCTTTCCCACGTCTAATTTTTCAATAAGAGCAGAATTGTCATGTTATTATGTGCATTGTAATAATGCTGCTTAGACTTTTTAGGTTGGAAAACTGGTGGCTTGCCAAAGGCCTCTGGTAAAGACAATGCCTCTGACGCTGTCCCTTGTGGCTTAAGGGGCAAATCTAGGTAATACCAGCTGGCCACATGCTGTCTATTTCAGTTCTGCCACAGGATTAGCTGTGTAATTTGGGAAGTCTGTAAGCTTTTGGGTGGGTAGTAAATGCCTTGTTACCTGCTAAAGATGAATATTTGTGGTTTGTTCTAAGGCTGGATGTCTCAACCAAGGCCTTGACTTTTGGGGGCAAATAAACCTTTGCTGTAGGGGTCAGTCCTGTACATTGTAGAGTGTTTAGCAAGGTCCTGACCCCTACTCACTAGATGCCAGTAACATTCCTTCTGTCTCCCAGTTGTGACAACCAGAATCACTTTTGGTCTCTCCCAGATGTCTCAGAGGGGCAAAATTGCCCTGGGTGAGAAGCATTGAGCCGGGTATCACTGAGGTAGACTTGATAACACACACTCATTCTCTTGTCTTATTCTTGGAAATTATATGCGACCATTCATGACCCTTATGCAGGTGTCTGTAGTTAGGGTTAGTCAGAGTACCCACTCGTAGTGGGAAACTGAGATGGGAAGCGTCTAAGCCATGTGGCCAAGTCCCTTGCCTCCTCGGAGAACATGTTGTGGGCAAGCTGGCTCTTGTAATATTGATAAGTCTTTAAAAACAAAACAAACACATAGGGCTTACATAGCCTTTTCTTTTTGCTTTTAAAGAAATTAACCCGGGTATTCTTTCCCAAGTAGGAAGCTGTTTCACTGGCGGTGTGTGTGAGGCCTTGCGGACTTTGAGGATGAATCCTTGTAGGAACAGGCTTTATTCCAACATGCTAGAGTCCTAGTGCACCAAACCAGTGATATCAGATGGTATTGGTTGAATAAGTCAAATAAGGTCAAAACCTTATACTTCAGCCAGTTTAAAGTGTCTTAAAAAATATATATATTTATTTATCTGTTTATTTGGCTGCATTGGGTCTTAGTTGTGGCCCGCGGGCTTAGTTGCTCCACAGTGTGTGGGATCTTAGTTCCCTGACCAAGGATTGAACCCTGCTTTAAAAGGCGGATTCTTTACCAGGGAAGTCCCCCAGTTTAAAGTTTTGCAATCTTACTATGTTTTTTTATTTTTTTAAACAAGTATTACCTACACTTGGTAAAACAGTACAAACAGCTATAGGTTACAAAGGGGTGGTATTCCCACCCTTCTGTCCGTCCCTCTCCCGCCCCTCCCTCCTGTCTTCCTTCTAGAGGTGAGTATTTCTCGGTCTCTAATATATTGTTTTGGATAGTATGTCTATACATAGTACTATATTATATTAGTATATAATCTGTATTAGGGTTCTCCAGAGAAATAGAGTCTGTGATATCTGTATATATGAGATTTATTTTAAGCAGCTGATTTACACGATGTCAGACTGGCAGGTCCAAAATATGCAGGACAGGCCAATAGGCTGCAGACTCAGGGAAGTGTTGATGTTGTAGCTCAAGTCTGAAAGCAATTTGGAGTCAGAATTTTATATATAATACACACACACATAGACTAATTCCATATAATATATTATGGAGGGGTTCTGTGTAATTTACCCAACTTTCTCCAATGGTAACATCTCAACTATAATACAACAGTAAAACCAGGGAATGGACACTGGTATAATCTACAGACTTTGTTCACTCTGCATGCATAGTCAGATGTGTGTGTGTGTGTGTGTGGATTCTTGTAATCTCCACCTCAAACGAGATATCTGCTTCATCACCACAGTATTTTTATCCTGTTTATATACATAAATCAGAAATCCTGGAAATGGCAAGTCTTGTGAGCTTAGGGAAGCAGTGTCCTGGCCGTTCATCGGAGAAGAGTTGGTGTCCAGTTTAGGTTGTCATCATCCCTTCCTGATGGGAATCCCAAATTACTGGGTTGGTTTTTTTTTGCTAACACTAACAAATCCCTGACATGAGGTAGATCTTTAACTTCACGTAGCATCACTAGACAACCTCTGGTTGTGCGGATGTGTGCTGGGTCAACTCCTGAGCCTCTCCTTTGTTTTGAGGCTGGTGGGACCTTAACACCAGAGCGACAGTTGTTCACATCTTCCCCAAACCCAGATTACCCCCAACCCCTGTTTATAACCATGCATGCATACATGCCAAGTTGCTTTAGATGTGTCCGACTCTTTGTGACCCTCTGGACCATAGCCCTCCAGGCTCCTCTGTCCATGGGATTCTCCAGGCAAGAATACTGGAGTAGGTTGCCATGCCCTCCTGCAGGAGGTTTTCCTGACCCAGGGATCGAACCCCTGTCTCTTGTCTTCTGCATTGGCAGGCAAGTTCTTTACCACTAGCAACAGCTGGGAAGCCTGTATTTAACCATATGAAATGTGTTAACACTTTGACTTGTGCTTTTGGTTTTGATCTTCTTTTGAAATAAATATTCTTCTCGTCCCTTCTCTCCACATAGGAGGAAAAGAGACGTCGAGTTACATCCAGAGAACGGTAAGAGTTTATACCTTTTTGTTCTGTGTAATGTGTAATCTTGGCTACTGAAATTGCTTTTCTGAAATGTTTTAAAAGGAAGAACTAGCAGGTCGCCAGGGTGATCATAGATAGCTTAAGGACACTGAGTTTGCAGCCAGATTATTAACCTTGTGATTCAGGTTGAATTCTCTTGCAAAGAGTGAATTGGGGTGGGGGGCAACTGGCAGTTATCAGAAGTAGATCTAAAGGTGGTATTGAATATTAAATGTTAAAGTAATATGTACTTTTCAGGGCTACTGAAATGAAGATTGGCTTTTGGTGGTCGGGTGTCGGGGAGGAAGGAAGCCCTTTTGAAAACTGCTTCCAGGGGAGGAGTCTCTGAAAGTCATCCTTAGGGTGTGTTATCTTGCTTGATAGAGTTGCTGGGCTGCTCCCTGCAGAAGAACCAGGAAGAGTAAGACCAGGAACACACATGGAAGAAGAAGGAAGAGATGATAAAGTAAAGCCTGGTCACCTCCGTGTTTGTCACTTCTACCTGAATCAGAGTCCCCATTGGTTCTAGGAAGAGGGATCAGGGCGTGGAGAGCATGTAGGAACAGAATGACTTTCACTAATGATCACAGTGACCTTGACTTTAGCAAAAATGCTCTTCAAACTCCTCTTTCTGCTGCTTCTCTATGTGGAAGGTGTGTTTATGTGGTTCTGGTGACAGTAAACCACTGATAGGCCTAGAAGTCACCTGGACCTCTGCTGCTTGATCAGTTAGTCTCACAGCTTTAGCCTCTCCCCTCGCCTACGCATCTTGGTTGCTCATGAGGTCTTGGTGGAGATCTCACTTTCAGACACACAAGGTGCTAAAGTGCTATAGCATTGTCCAGGGTTAAAGCTGCATTCTTAACTGAGATCAGATCAGTTCTTTCCCCAGACTTGTGGCTCCTTTGTAAAATCAAGGTGGGCTTAAGGTTCTGTGAAATACAGATATACCACCGAATCCCATCCCAGGAGCTTGGGGGAGGGTAAAAGAAGGAATTGGGGTTCTGAAAGTGGGAGCTTTACCAGAAGACAGCACGGTGAAAGGCTGACATTGGTTGGTCCCAGGTGGTGGAGCAATCTCAGATCCCCAAAAGCTTTATGACCACACTGATTAGAATTTTCTTAGAAACTCCCATGGGTGGTGTGTGCCCTTGAGAGCCTGTTAAAGAATGGGTGTCTGTTAATTTTGTCCTAATGGGGAATCAGCAAAGATGCATGATAATTCTTGAATCATTGGGTACTTGAAGCTAGTCTTTAATTGATCACTTCCCTACCCTGATCCTAGTTAAAGTTAGCAGCAGTTACAGTTGGGACATATGTTAAATCATTTGAGAACAAGCAGTTCCAGTAGACTGGCTCAAATCCTCCAAAGAAGGATTTAGGGCGTGATTGAAATCCCTTGTCTGTGGCCAGACTCCACGTGTTTTTTCTGTTTACGTCACCAACCTTTGATCTCCTCACAAAGTGTGAGGGGTTCCTGAGGCTGAATTCTGGAGATGTGTGTTTAGCTCTCTAAATTCAGACTCAGAATGATTTGTTGTCCATGTTTGAGCTGGAGCTCTTGTTCCAATTGGTCATATACTACTTCATTCCTTTATTTAGATTCTCATTTGGTAAAGTTATTAAGGAGATTGTCAACACCTAATCCTGACAAGTGACAGTAATTTTGCCTGCAAATCCATCTTAAACAGCAGAATCTAAGAGTTCTTTAACGTCCTGCCTACCTACCCCACCAAAAAAAAATGTGGTATCTGAAAAGAAGAATCCCTCTTCTTACCAGCTAGACTATAGGATCAGTTTAGGTATTTTACTTCCATAAAGCTCTTTAATAGAAATATTAGAATCAAATGGGGGGAAGAGAACTAGTCTTTTTTTTTTTTTTTTCCTCCCTGTCCCATCCACTTAGGAAGAAAAGAGACTCAGAAGTCAAACCAAAGAACCGTAAGTACAGTTAACATGCCTTTTGTACTTTGTGAAATTTACTTCCAAATTTACTTCCAAAAGTAAGTGTTCTTGTAAAAATTATGGATTGGACAGAGCATTAAGGTCATACATGTAATATGTGGGTAACTTCTGTTCTTGGAAGGTCAGGCAACCACAGTGTAGGCTGAGGTCAACTGAGATTTACCTGACCTTGACTGCTGGCTTGTCCTTAGTGGTCTGTCCTTACTGGTGTTCATACAGGAAGCAGTTTGTTAGGTGGTGTTTAAAGAGCGTTGAGCAGCTCTTGTCTCTTGCCTGCAGCTATGAAGATGCTATGTGACAAATTGCTCCAGAGCTCAGTAGCTTAGGATCGTAGGCACTTTTTGACCTTATATGTTTGTGGCTTGGTGGCCATTGACTGATCTTGGCCAGGCAGACCCGCTTCAGCCCTAGGTCTAGGCCAGCTGGGGCGCGTGCTCTTAGCAGTAGCAGTGTGTGAGGGCAGCAGTGGAAAGCAGCCTCTGACATGCAATGGACTGAAGCGAGTATTGACTGGGCCTGAGTCTGGAGTGGGCAGAACTCCTGAACCAAGTGCCTGGGCCCTTGGAAGGAGGGGAAGACTTCTCAGATGTCACCTCAGGCCAGCTACCAAACATGCACAGGAATCCACCACAGGCAGGATTCCCATCAGGTTATCAGGGATCAGGGGAGCCCTTTTGTCTCTTGTTTTTAAACTGCGGCATGTCTCAGTAACACATGAAGTGTTGGTGGCATTCTGAGATCATAAGTTCTGAAGTACCAAATGCCTCTTGGGTTTCTTGCAATGAAAACTTGCCATTCAGATGAGAAAAATCATCCATGCTGTAACTTGGGGAAGGGAACCATGTAAACCCTCGCTGCGGCTTCTTGAAACGGTGGTGGGCTCCCTGAGCTGACTGTGTTTTCTTCTGTGACAGGACACCTAAACAGAGAGCTAAGGAGCCAGAGAGAGATGCGAGGCCTGGAGGAGCTCAGGCCGAAATGAATGAAGGAGAAGACAAAGTAAAGACTGACTCGTCTCACTTATCTCTAACCGATCCTTGTGTTCCCACTTGGCTGGGAGAAATGGCATGGGTTAGGGCTGTGCATTGAAATCCAGCCCTGCCTGCCCTGGGGTGGTCTTGGGCAGGTGACCTGCCCCTCCTGTGGGGCTCGGCAGCTGTCACTGCATGTTAGAGCCTGATACATAGTGAGCGTTCAGTCGTCTGTTTCTGGTAATGGTGGCAAGGGCCTATGTGTGCCTGGACTAAGATGTGTGTGGACCAGCTTCTCTTCATAGCCTCTGGCCTGAGAAGGTTTGACATGTCACCCCAGATACACGTGTCATCATGCTTCTGCTGCTTTATTGACCAGTCCGTCTCCTGAGTTCTGAGTCTAGCTCCTCGCGTTCCCGCCAGCTCCCACAGTTCAGCTTAGTTAACATATTTAAACCCTAAAATATTGTACACTGACCCAGGGTTGGGACTGTAAAAAGTCTCAGATGGTGAGGTTATCCACAGGGCTGTAAACTCCAGGGGACTGGGCTGCATCTGCTGGGGGCCACAGCACAGGGATCTTATTAAGCTCCTTAGCAATTTGCTCTAAGAAAAGCCAAACCAGGATGGTCCCAAGATTGTCTCTGGTTTTCTGTGAGATCCAGGGAGCAGAGCCTGAGAGACTTCCTGGGTCCTGAGTGTTCTCGCTTCCAGTGGGCACCCTTGCTTGTTCTGTGGCACGTGATCCTTTTGGTGTGTCACCTCCAGCTTGTTCTTTCTAACATCTTATTGTCTCATCTTTTCTGATTACTCGTGATCTTAATCGTCAGCACTTGTCTGGGATCCCTTCAGGTCTAGAGAGATCGCAGCGGTGGTGTCAGACCATCCGTTTTCCTCAGACAGCAGCTGGCAGGAGCTTCTGACCCCACAGCCAGCGCTCTTGTCTCATGGCAGAAAAGGACAAAAGGACTACAAGTTTGACTTTGTCTAGTTTTGTGTTTTTTTTTTTAATTATTGACTTAGTCTGTGTGTATACTTCTTTATGAAGGTCAGCAGCATATCAGCAAGGTGGTCTTTGTATGTGGGCTCAGCTATCTTGAGTGAGTTGGTGGCCACGTTGGGAATCCCCACTTCCGTCTCTCTCCCATATACTGGATTCCAAAGCTTAGCGTTGCCGCATGCTTTCCCCGCTCCTGTCCCAGTGCCTGTTCATGTGACATCTTCACCCCCGACCAAATGACAGATGGAGCTGTAGACATCTGGGCCGACATAAGCAAAATGGCTCCAACAGTCCTTTGTGCTTTGAGCTATCCCGGGACAGGGGTGTGTAAAATTGTGGTGCACAGGCCAAAGTTGGCCCTCTGCCTGTTTTCATGAAGTCTTATTGCGTCACAGCCATGCCATTTCACTTACGTATTGTTTCTGGCTGTTCTTGTGCTGCAGTGGCACAGTTGAGTAGCTGTGATGCAAAGTCTGTGGCTTGGAAACCTGAAAATGTCTGTTTTATGGCCCCTTGCAGGAAATCTGCCAACTCTTTGTAGGCGTTAGGGAACCGACTTAAAATTTTTGAAGCCTCATCTCTAGCCTGTAGACCTGCCCAGATTTTCCAGTTCTCTCGTCCCACGGTGCTGCAATCATTAACTGATACTTTGGGGGTTTGTCTCACTCTTGCTCAAATTAATTTTCCCCCCTTTATTTCTCTACCCACACGTTTCCCCTCTCAGGATGAAAAGAGGCACAGAAGTCAACCCAAAGATCTGTAAGTGGTTAAAATGCTTGTGCTTTTGTGCTGTGCTTTGTGTAGTTTAAATTACCAAAATAACTATTGGAGATCTGTGATGTAGATGTTTACAGGGAATTGCTGGTGCTGTTGGAAGACTGGATCAGTTTGGGTGGGGCTGGATGAGAAATCAAACTGTGGGCCCCATCTTGCCTGTCGTCCTTGGCCACATGGGTAGCACTCCCGTCACTCATGTGTCTTAGTTTCCAGTATCTCACCAGGCCCCATGTCTGAGGGTCACATGGGGTCTGAAGGCCTCTTTTCAGGATCACGTGTTAGTGACGCACCTTTGGAGCCACTGTGACAAGGGGGCTTTCTTTTGGATGGGAAGAAAGTGTTTGTTCATCAGATCTGTTCTGAATATTTTGCTTTTCTATAGGGAGGCATTAGTTTGTCATTTTTTATGTGAATTGGCAATACAGGTTTCAAGCTGACATTTGGCTTATTTGTTTATCCAATAGAGCTAGCAAGCGGAGACCAGAAGAGAAAGAGCCTGAAAGAGTAAAACCACAAGTCTCTGATGAGAAAGATGAAGATGAAAAGGTACGCTCTTGTTTTTTCAATTCTTCTGTATTTCATAACATCCCATTGGCTGGAATATCTTACAGTGATTTTTAAACAACTTTCCTCATGAAAACTTTCAAACACACCCTAGAGTAGGCAGAAAAGGGTAGCATACCCTCGTATTCTCATCAACCTTCATCAGTTAAAGCCTCAGTTATTCTCCTTGCCCTCCCTCACTCTGGTAAACAGATCCCAGTCATATTATTGAAATATTAATAGAAGTGCTTCTATAAGGTGCTTCCTTCTAAAAAGGAAAGGAGTCTCTTAACATCATCACAGGGACTTCCCTGGTGGTCCAGTGGTTAAGACTTTACTTTCCAATGCAGGGGGTGCAGATTCAGTTCCTGGTTGGGGAGCTAAGACCCCACATGCCTCGTAGCCAAAAAAACCAAAACACGGAACAGAAGCAATGTTGTAACCAATTTAATAAAGACTGTAAAAATGATCCACATCAAAAAATATTAAAATTAAATAAACGTCACCACAATACCATTTTCCTAACACCATAGGATCAAAGTCCAATCTCTGTTCAGATTTCTGTGAGGTCTGCATTGCATGTTTTGCTGTTTGATTCAGGACCCCAGCCAAGTCTATATATGATATACCTGGTTGCTATTTGTCTCCCCTGTGTCATCTACAGCATCACCCGATCCTCTTACTTGCAGTTGGTGTAAGTAGCAGGCTTACCCATAGCATTAGTGGGTTCTCAGGTTTGACATCTTCCCATAGCCCTGTCCCCTGTAGACCACTAGTTAGGTCCAGAGGCTTGACCAGAGGCATGTCTCTTGTTTCCCAGAGGACTTCTAAGGTGGTGCTGTATGCTTCCTGTTACATTACACCAGAGGCATGGTTATCTTTGTAAGGCTTAGGACTCATCACTGAACCCAGGTGCCCTCAGCCTGCTCCATGCATTATAAAGTTCCCCTCAGCTTTTCACCTTTTCACCTGTTTTTTAACAAGCATTGTTTAAATCCATTATTTCACTGGGAGTTGCAGAGTGATAGTTCTATCATTCCTTCATTTACTCAAAATAATTCTAGAAATAAGTTTTCTCTTATTAGTCACCAGGGGTGGGTACCATAACCAAATACGACAGTCTGGGTGACTTAACCAACAGACGTTTATTTTTCTTACAGTTCTGGAGAATACAATTCACATATCAAAGTACCAGCAGGGTTAGTTTCTGGAGAAGTCTTTCTTCCTGACGTGTGGATGGATGCCTTCTTGCTGGGTCCTTACATGACCTTTCCCTGTGCAAGCACGTAGGGAGGAGAGTGCTCTGGTGTCCTATTGGATTAGGTCTCTCCCACGACCTCACTTAACCACAGTCACTTCCTTAAAAGCCTCATCTCTAAATACAGTCACATTTGAGGTTAGGGCTTCAACATAAGAATTGGGTTGGGGAGCAAGGACAAAACTCAGTCCATAGCGCCCCATATCAATTATATACTTAATGAGGTATCACTTAATACAGGAGAGCTAATTTTTGTCAGGCTTCCCTGGTGGCTCAGGGATAAAGAATCCACCTGCTGACGTAGGTTCTGTACCTGGGTGGGGAAGATCCCCTAGAGGAGGAAATGGCAACCCACGCCGGTATTCTTGCCTGGGAAATCTCATGGACAGAGAAGCCTGGTGGGCTGTAGTTCCATGGGGTCATAAAAGAATCAGACATGACTTGGTGACTAAACAACAAAAGTTTTGTCTTTTTTTTTTAATGCTAGTCTCTTATGAGTCTTTTAAGGAAGTCTGGTTATAAGAATTTTGTTTGTAAGACTAGACACTGGAGGTGGCTTGGGTCTCACTGGTTTTCTGATTGCCTTCCTGCCTCTGACTAGGTTTTGTGATAACCATGTCCATAAAATTCTTTAACTGTGCAACATAAGTCCGGATGGGAAAGACTTTTTTACCCTTCACTCTTCTGTTTTCTCTACTTAGGAGGAGAAGAGACGCAGAACTACATACAGAGAACTGTAAGAACTTATTTTTTGTCTTTCTACCAAGCAGATTGTAATACTAAACAGTTGTCTGAGAAAGAAAGAAAAAGGGGCGTTTAGAGACTTCCTGGAGCAGCCTTAGCTTTGTGTGTGATGGATAGTGAGCGCAGGACTGAGACATGCCGGTTCTGCTGTGTGAGGCAGGTCCCCTCTGCATGGCAAAGACACACTTGCCCCTTAGGCAGCAGCTGGCGCTCATCTGTGTCTGGATCCGGTATAACTTTGACAGATTCTGACATGTCGTGTAATGACTAAAACAAACCTTCTGCTTTGTTTCCAGAACCGAGAAGAAAATGACTCGAACCAAAATAGCAGTGGTGTCCAAGGTAAGTGTACACCTGGGAATAAAAGCTGTTGTGTGAAGTGAAGGGACTGGCTCAGGGCTGGCTCTCTGAGCGCTGTCTGTGTTCTCGTCCCCACAGACCGATCCTCCGAAGTGCACCGAGTGCTTGCAGTACCTGGACGACCCCGAGCTGAGATACGAGCAGCACCCCCCTGATGCGGTAAGTCCCGGCTCTGCCTTCAGCTGTACAGTTGCCGTCTCCCATGTCCCTGCTCACTGTCCACTGTCTCTCAGGTGGAAGAGATACAGATACTGACCAATGAGAGGTTGTCCATCTTCGATGCTAACGAATCTGGCTTTGAGAGTTATGAGGATTTGCCCCAACACAAACTAACCTGCTTCAGGTAACTGATAGGTTTTGTGTGTTTTTCTTTTTTTTAAATCCTGCTGGAGTCTTTTTATTTATTTGGCTGTGCTGGGTCTTTGTTGCTGCTGCTGCTGCTGCTGCTGCTAAGTTGCTTCAGTCGTGTCCGACTCTGTGCGACCCCATAGACAGCAGCCCACCAGGCTCCCCCGTCCCTGGGATTCTCCAGGCAAGAACACTGGAGTGGGTTGCCATTTCCTTCTCCAATGCATGCAAGTGGGTCTTTGTCACTACACAGGTTTTTCTCTAGTTGTGGCGAGCAGGGGCTACTCTCTAGTTGCAGTGGGCAGGCTTCTTGTTTCGGGGACTTCTCTTGTTGGGGAGCATAGGGTCTACGGTGCAGGGGCTTCAGTAGTTGCAGCCCCCGGACTCTAGAGCACAGGCTCAGTAGTTGTGGTGCACAGGCCCAGTTGCTCTGTGGCATGTGGGGTCTTCCCGGACCAGGAATTAAACCCGTGTCCCCTGCATTGGCAGGGGGATTCTTTACCACTAAGTCACCAAGGAATCACAGGTAACTAATATGCTTCTTATCGTAACAAAGCATTTTCTTAAAGACAGCTGAGTTCTTAATATCCTAGTAAAGTTTTCAACACCTGATCTGCAACGTTTCTTAAGCTGCTAACACTTCAGGGCCACCAAGCTGGTAGATGACTGGTAGGTCTTTGGTTGTTAAAGCTATTCCTTTTAGATCTTGAGTAGGTAAACATCCTTTTAAAAATCACTTATTTGGCTGTGCCAAGTCTTAGCTGTGGCTTGCAAATCTTTAGTTCTGGCATGTGGGATCTAGTCACCTGAAGAATTGAACCTGGGCCCCCTGCATTGGGGAGCGTGGAGTCTTAGCCACTGGACCACCAGGGAAGGCCCTTGCGTCGGTAAATATCCTAAAGCTCATTCATTCCACTGAGGGCCAGCTATGTGCAGTGGGTATTACAGATACAACACTTCAGACCCCTGGTTTCGTGGAAGCAGAACAAGCTGTACCTGTGGGCAGTGACATTGTGATGGATGTGAAAAGCCTGGGGAGCAGAGAGAGTAGGTGGGAGAAAGTTGTTCAGAATGGAGGGGAAGGGACTTGAGCAAAGACCTCAGCTTAAGAACAAGCCAAGGAGATAGTGAGGGAAAGACATCCAGGAGGAGGGAACAGCAGGTGGAGGCTGGGAGGGGGCCGCGTGGGCTGTGGAAGACTAGGTAAGAGGCTATGTGGCTGGAGTGGAGGGGCGGGGGGGTTGAGTGGTTGGGGAACAGGGACCCAGGGCGGGGGCTGGATCCTGTGGGGCTCTTTAGGCCGAGGCAATGATGCTGGGGTCTTCTTGGAGGTAGTGGAGTTTGGACTGCGTTTGGGGTTCAGACAAGCCTGTGATTGGGCAGAGTCGCCCTCCTCTCTAGCCTCCTTCGTTCTGCTCTCTCCTGCTCACTGGAGGTGCTTCCCTTTGCTTCTCTGTGTGAAACAGCTTGGCTTCAGCTCATGTCTCCTTTCAGGGCTTGGCACATGCTTTTCCTCTCCCTGGACAAGAGAATCGTAGGGGCGGCTGGATCGCCTGTTATAAAGCCTCAGGTGGAATCATCTTGAGATGGTCTTTCTGACATTCCTGCCCCACAGTGGGCTGGGCGCTCTAGGAAACCCCAGAGTGTTTCTTCGCAGTGCTCTGTATGCTCGCTGCGGCTGGGTGTGTCTCTCCTTCTCCACGAGCAGGAGCCTGATCCATACTGGGATGCTGTCCACTCCCCAGCCCACTCCCCGGCTCAAACCTCTGCCTGACAGCACAAGTGATGTTAGCTTCACTGATGTTCATGGCTTTGTGCTTCCCAGTGGCGCTGCTGGGGCAGATGCCCGCAAGAACCAGGGGCTGGAGCCACTGCAGACAGGAGTGTCAGGGCTGGGGGTCTCTGGGTGGCTCCTCAAGAACAGGTCTGCCCCAGACTCCTTCCTGTGGGTTGGGAAATAAGAACACACGTCCCAGGAATGACATATGCATTTGAGCATCAGGCCATTGAAGCCAGACCACCTGGGTTAGCTGGGGGTTCTGTTTACCTCTGGTCCTTGGGCTGAAGGTGGCAGGTGGAAACTAGCCCCTTCTGCACACTAATGGGCTCTGCCCCGGCTGGGGACTTGGCACTTCTCCCTGATGTCACCTCTCCTGACGGAGCACGAGGACAGTCTGTCAGGCTGGGCCCTGGCTCCTCCCCTTCTGTGCAGCCACCATGTCCTGCCCTCCCGTGGGTGTGTGTCCATCTCTCCCACAGCTTCAGGTCCTAATGGCAGGGCTGTGACCCATGTCTGTCTGCTGTGCCTGGTAGAAGAGCTCCACTCTTGTGTGTTCAATGTACTCATGTGGTCATTTTTCTTAATTTGGTAAGATTCCAAGATGAGAATTTCTTGGCTTCCAGGGTCTTAAGCAGTGGGAATGTGGCGGGGGATACTCTCAGACCTGCACAGCACTTCTGGCCTTGAGGCCAGCACAGGCAGGTCTGTCAGCAGAACCCACCCCAATCCCATCCTGTTAACTCAAATTCAGCATCCTGCTCAATGATGCACATTCTCCAAATATCATGGAGCGTCTCTAGGCGATGGATATTCTTGAACTTGAGGCTTCACCCTCTCCAGAGGGAGGTGGAATTCCCTCCTTCTCATGTCCTCAATACACCTCGCCCCTTATGATGCTGTGTAATACACATTATTTTAATCTTTTTGAGGTGAAAGTCATATTGCAAACATATAAAATAGTGTGAAGCAGTAAATCCAGAGAAGCAAAGCAGATCAGGAATTGCCGGCGTGGTGTGGGGAGAGGGGAAGGAGTGACAGCGCAGTGGGTGTGAGGTTTCATTTTTAGCAGCAAGAACGTTTTGGAGCTAGAGGGGCTGGTGGCACAGGTCTGGGGAGGATGTATTGGAGCAGCCAGTGCGTCTCCACAAGCCACTCCCCAAGGGAGGGTGCGCCAGGGGCTCCCCTGTGAGGCTTCCCGCTGTCGGTCTTGCTGGCCTCTCCACATTCCCTTCTCATAGTCTTGCTCTGGGTGCCCAGGTGGGCGAACCAGAAGCTATGGGGTGAAAGAGCACTGTACTGACCCAGTGTTCTGGCAGCCAGGGAGGTAGTGGAGTCTAGGAGTCACACCTCGTCCCCCCCGTGTCTGAGCTTGACTCTGTACCTCTGCCTGCCTCTGGTCTCCTGGTAAATGCCCTCTGTCACCCATTTAGCGTGTACTGTAAACGCGGTCACCTTTGCCCGATTGACACCGGCCTCATTGAGAAAGATGTTGAGCTCCTCTTTTCTGGTTCAGCAAAGCCGATATACGAGGATGACCCATCTCCCGAAGGTAAGGGGAATGTTCCAGATTGTCTGGGACAGTCAGTTTATAAACTGAACAGTCTGGGCTGTGAGCAGCTACAAGCAGTCTCGCTCTGATGGCTCCAGTAAGGCTGTCAGGCTCACCTGATCAGAGGTGTGGGCTCAGGTGGGGACTCGGTGCCACTTAACCTGCTTGGGTTTTTGAGGCATATTCTTTTAGTCATGTCCAACTCTGCAACTCCATGGACTGTAGCCCGTCAAAGCTCCTCTGTCCATGGGATTTTCCAGGCAAGAAGACTGGAGTGAGTTGCCATTTCTTAGTCCACTTCATTTTAAGAAACCTTTTCCTCCTCTTTTAGGTGGTATTAATGGCAAAAATTTTGGGCCCATAAATGAATGGTGGATTGCTGGTTTTGATGGAGGTGAAAAGGCTCTTCTTGGCTTTAGCACCTGTAAGTATGTGGCCAACTGTGGACTGTTTGGGAATCTGAAATGAAAGATGCTTCTGTCTTCCATGGGGCTTGGTTGGGCTCTGGGAAGTCTCAGGCTCCCATGACCAGGCTTGGTTGGGCTCTAGAAAGTCTCAGGCTCTCGTGACTGTGTGGGAAGCATGTCAGGCTTGATTGGGATGGCCTCTCTTACTAGTTACAACTGACCCTGGAACTGACCTTGCAGCTGAAACCCAGACCGAATTCCAAAAGCCAGAATCGAGCTAGGAAAGCCACTTGGCCAGTCTGTTCTCTGGTTGGCTCCGACAGGCCCCTTCTGAATGAGCTAACCCTGACCGTACCTCATGGGTTTTGACATTTGAGTGTGGAATTACTGCCTGTTCCCTGAGCCTCATAGCCTCATCTCTGCCCTTTGGCTACTGCCGCTGCCGTCAGGCTCACACTGCTCTTATCCGTCTTGTCTACTCCAGCATTTGCCGAGTATATCTTGATGGATCCCAGCCCAGAGTACGCACCACTATTCAGCGTGATGCAGGAGAAGATCTACATAAGTAAGATAGTGGTTGAGTTCCTGCAGAGCAACCCTGACTCCACCTACGAAGACCTGATCAATAAGATTGAGGTAAGAGGCTTAGGTCCTTCATTATCTGAGATTCACAGATTGTTTACATGTAATGTTGTTCATTCACTGGTTTGGGTCCACCTCTTGCTGACCCCATGGGCTGCAGCTCTCCAGGCTCCTGTGTCCATGGGATTTCCTGGGAAAGGATACTGGCAGGCGGGTTCTTCACCACCAAGCCACGTGGGAAGTCCCATTTACATGTACTAAGAAGCATGTTTGTTTGACGTAAACCAGTTTTGCTTAAGCCTAAGAGAAACTTCCGTTTTATTCTTTTTTTTTTTTTTTCCAAAAGACCACTGTTCCTCCTTGTATGCTCAACTTGAATCGATTCACAGAGGATTCTCTCCTGCGGCATGCCCAGTTTGTGGTGGAGCAAGTAGAGAGTTATGATCGGGCTGGGGACAGTGACGAGCAGCCCATCTTCCTGAGCCCCTGCATGAGAGACCTCATCAAGCTGGCCGGGGTCACCCTGGGAAAAAGGTGAGGGTGCAGCAGGAGTGAGCCTGAAGACCTGAGACGGAGTCTGGAAGGCAGGGCACTGCGGGAGCGCTTCCTGGGCCGCTAACGCCGTGGAATCTCTCTCCCAGGCGAGCCGAAAGGCGGCAGACCATCCGGCAACCCGCCAAGGAGAAGGACAAGGGCCCCACCAAGGCCACCACCACCAAGCTGGTCTACCAGATCTTCGACACTTTCTTTGCGGAGCAAATTGAAAAAGATGACAAGGAAGACAAGGAGAATGCCTTTAAGCGCCGGCGCTGTGGCGTCTGTGAGGTAACATCGCCTAAGCCGGCTCTCCTGCCCCTCATGATCTCTGAGGAGCTCGCTGTTTTCTCTTTTTGGCTTGAGAGTCTTACTGCCTAGACGTGACCTCCAAAAACAGAGCTCAGAGAAGGAGTTACTTATCTAAGGGGACTTGCACGTCTTACGGGACAGCTGTCAAAAGAGGCATGCGCAGGCCCTTTGCCATCAGTGCTGCTGCTGCTACAAAGGAGTCTGGCCACATCCCATTGTGTCCTCAGGCCCCGTGTGAGGGTGAGGGGTGACTGCCCCACAGAGGCCAGCACTGCTTCATTCAAGCGGGGTCGTCCTCCCAGGATCCTGTCTTGTCTCATGGTGTAACTTTCCCCAGAAAATGGGGGCTTCGTCCAGCTTAGCTTTGAGGCCTGAGACGACCTCTCTCTGAATTTTTTAGTATAATATATATTTATTTCACCCTGTAGGAATTAATCTCCCTAATTCTATCCCTGACCCAGAATCAGATCTGTTTTGGTGTCTATTTGACTTAATTTGGATGAAAGCTTGAAAGTGAAAATATAGCAGCTGCTTTCAGAACCGCTCTCCATTCACAGTAGTCCCTGGATTCTGAGGGTCTCCTCTGTCTTCAGTGGCTGCCTTCAATAGGGATTTGTGTGTTGAACCCGTGTCCCCCAAGCATTGGAAACACGGAGACCTAACCACTGGGCCACCAGCGAACTCCCTGTCCTCACCATTCTTGTTTTGGTTTTTATTTCATCTAGCACGTGTGTATCCAAGCTTTAAATTTTCTTTTTTTTTAAATATACATAAACTGGCATCTTTCACAACTACTGTGTGTTGATACGGGTAGACCTAGTTAACACTTTATTCCATAGTGTTTCACTGTGACCCTCCCAGCCTATCCCTCGGTGATGGGCAGTGCGATATTCTAATGTGTCTTCTGTGATTCTTCACTACTTAGAAGCACAATTGCTGGGGTGTAGGTTACATACTTGACTTTGATCTAGAACACTGTTTTCCAGAGTAGTGTCACCAGCTTACCTCTGAGCCACCTGAGCTCTCCTTTCCCCACACCTGTGCCAGCACCGTGTCTCAGGGTTAACCTTTACAGGCCTCACGTCTTGTTCCTAACTCTTACTTCCCTGAGTTCTAATGAGGTTAAACTTACATATTTTAAAATTCACCAAAAACTGGTTATTGGCTGTGACTAATGCCATTCAATTTTTTTTTAATGTGTTTTAGATTTGTCAACAGCCCGAGTGTGGAAAGTGTAAGGCCTGTAAAGATATGGTTAAATTTGGTGGTAGTGGACGGAGCAAGCAGGCTTGCCAAAAGAGGAGGTAAGTTTGGCCAATGATTGTTTTTAGAATGGAGGGAAATGCCAGCTGATGGCAAATAGGCTTCGTGTGGAACAACTGGGTTGACACGTATAGAATAGGCAAGATCCCTTTGTCTAGCGTTGTTGCCAAACCTGTCCCTGTTTTCTTAGTGAAACATCTTCAGTTGGTTTTACTTTTTTTTTTCCGGCTGCGCTGTGGGGGCTTGTGGGATCCTAGTTCCCCGACCAGGGCTTGAACCTGTGCCCTTGGCAGTGAGAGCACAGAGTCCCAACCCCTGGACCACCAGGCAGTTCCCAGTTGGTCTTATTTTTTAAAGACCTTGCCTATCACAAGTGACTTCGTAGGTGTCCCAACATGGCCATGAAGGAGGCAGATGACGATGAGGAAGTGGATGACAATATTCCAGAGATGCCATCACCCAAAAAGATGCACCAGGGGAAGAAAAAGAAGCAGAACAAGAATCGGATCTCTTGGGTTGGCGATGCCGTCAAGGTAATCCGGGAGTGGCCCTCGGCCGTCCTTGTGCTGCTGTGCTGCTGAGCAGCCGGGTGCCTCACTGCCAGCCGTTCTGAGAGCAGCCGGAGCCCTGGAGCCGAGAAACCTGCCCACGCATCCCACAGCTTCGAGCAGAGCAGAGCCGGCTGAGCGGCTGGGGTCTGTGGCCAGGCGCCAAAAATGCGTTTTTACTTGTGTGCCCAAGGACGCGATGTTCCTTGCCCTCCAAAGCGGGCATTTGATACAGTCCCAGTGTGTGAGACTGGTTCCCCTGTGAAGCTGGTTTTGAGGAGAGTCCTCACTGCCCCCTCGCTAGGAGTTGGTGTTTGGGAGCACTAGCAAACCGCCTCTGGGGGTTCTTTGCTCACTTGCCTAAGAATCAAATCCTTTGCCACAGCTGGAGAGTGAATATGTTCTCCGTGTTGGTCCCTTGGTGTCCATAAGCTGGAGATAGGCCAGTTCCCTCAGCAAGCCTGAGGCCTGCCCCTTCTGGGTGCTGCTCTAGGTCTGGGCGACACAAGTGCTGTCAGGCAGGTAGGGCATGGGAAGAGGGCTGGGGCCGCAGAGGCTTCTTGCTGGAACAACATCCGGAAGGGTTGGAGAGTAGCTGGCCACTTAAAGTCCTTACGAGGAGCTAGGGCAGAGGCCCTGTGGTGGGAACCAGCTTTCCTTGTGGGAGAGAAGGAAGGGGGTCCGTGAGTCTGAGGGGGGTGTGATGAGTGGGATGTGGCACTGTTCTGATTGAAGGCTAGGATCTGACTTGCTGACAAAGGAGGGCGGAGCTGGCCACAGAGGGCTGTGAGTGCCTCAGCTGCAGGCTTCCAGCCAGGGGAGGGGCTGCTCTCTGTAGTAAGTAGCCAGGCTGCTGGAGCTCACGGCTGTTGAGAGAAATCGTCATGAGCTATGCTTTTCTGTAAAGCAGCAGGCACTCGCAGGACAAGCCTTGCACAGACCTTCAGATCCATCCTCTCCTGAAACTAAGCTCTTGTTTTCAGACTGACGGGAAGAAGAGTTACTACAAGAAGGTATGCATTGACTCGGAAACCCTAGAAGTGGGGGACTGTGTTTCTGTAATTCCAGACGACTCTTCAAAACCACTGTATCTAGCAAGGTTTGTATCCTTCCTTCCGCCTGACTTTAGCCCACACTTTGAGTAAAAGTAGGAGGTGCCTGTTCTCCAAAAAGAGCAGCAGCTCTTTGCCTTAGACTAAAACCGAGAAATGGGCTTCCTTGATGACTCAGTGGTAAAAGAGTTCTGCCAATGTAGGAGGCCTGGGTTCGATCCCTGGGTTGGGAAGATCCCCTGGAGAAGGAAATGGCAACCCACACCAGTATTCTTGCCTGGAAAATCCCGTGGACAGAGGAGCCTGGTGGACTGCAGTCCATGGGGTCACAAAGAGTCAGACACGACTGAGTACATACGCAAGCGACACCAGACAGTTATCTGCTCCTGAGGAGCCTCGCCAGCTCCACCGGCCGAGTGAGAACCTTCTCCCTCCCCGTCTTCCGGCTCCAGGGTCACGGCGCTATGGGAGGACAGCAGCAATGGGCAGATGTTCCACGCCCACTGGTTCTGTGCTGGGACGGACACGGTCCTTGGGGCCACTTCGGACCCCTTGGAGCTATTCCTGGTCGACGAGTGTGAGGACATGCAGCTCTCGTACATCCACAGCAAGGTGCAGGTCATCTATAAGGCCCCCTCGGAGAACTGGGCCTTGGAGGTGAGTCCCCGGTGCCCTGCACGTGTTCCCGCCCCTTGCTGCGCGGGGTCATCGTGGCTGATGGTGGCCCCATCCCCAGGGAGGTGTGGACCCTGAGGCCCTGATGTCGGAGGACGATGGGAAGACCTACTTCTACCAGCTGTGGTACGACCAAGACTACGCGAGATTTGAGTCCCCTCCGAAAACTCAGCCAACAGAGGACAACAAGTACAAGTGAGTGCGGGGCCTGGGCTCCCAGGCTGCCCTGTCGGTGCTCTAGGATGCTGCGTGAGTGTGTGAACTCCCCTGCTTGTTCTGTGCCTCTCTCTGCTGGGTCTGCTGTCCCCCCATCCTCTGATTGCCCTTCCTGCCAACTAGAGACCAGCCTGACTCGGTTGCAGTGGCTGAGTGTGTGGACAGCCTGGTTGGGGGTCGGGGTCACCCCCATGAGAAGCTGTCCCACTCAGGGATAGGATGTGTCTTTCTGTGTCTGTCCCACAAATCTATGTCTTTCCCTCAAATCTATGTCTTTCCTTATAAGTGAGATCTTTGATTCCATTTAACTCTAACGCTTAGAGAGGCTTCCTTCTTAAATGCTTAGTGCTTCTGTTTTCCTTTCTAATCTTGATACCTCACTTTTTTTAACTAAAGGTGGTGACTGGAGTTTTCCATCATGAGCAGCGTGTGGGAGCGAGGCTGGGAGGGTTTGCTGAGCTGCCTCTGGTACTTCTCCAGTCAGCCTGGGCTGCTTTGGGGCTTGATCTGTTTTTAAGGCACTCTAACTCTCCTCTGAAGGGTTTATTAATCAGGAATGTTGCATTTTACCAAATCCCAATAGCCTTTAGAGATAATAGTGTGAGCCTCCTTTGACATGGTTTAAGTTCCTGGCTTTACCGTGGTCTACATTATCCTTCATGTTGGATTCTTACCAGATTCTAGGTCATTTGCTAATGTCTCTGGGTTTTTATGTCAGCTACTCAAAAGTGGGGTCAACTTGACATTTTCCTGATGTGCATATCTCTGGGCTTTGGTTCCCAATCAAAGTGTGAACATAAAAGTACAGGAGAGCCAGTGCCTTCTAACATCCGTGTGTACTTCCTCTTGGTCACCGGAGTCTCTGGAAATACGCCAGCGGCAGCTACTTATAGTCACCACCAGCCACTCAAGGGCCTTTGGTTTCTGTCCACCACTCCTTCAGGTTCTGTGTGAGCTGTGCACGTCTGGCCGAGATGAGGCAGAAGGAAATCCCCAGGGTCGTGGAGCAGCTCCAGGACCTGGAAGGCCGCGTCCTCTATAGCCTCGCCACCAAGAACGGCGTCCAGTACCGGGTGGGCGATGGCGTGTACCTGCCTCCCGAGGCCTTCACCTTCAAGTGAGTGCCCCTTGAAGCCAGCGGGGCCAGGCGCTCCGGGCCAGCAGCAGGCTGGCTGCACCACGTGCCCCCCACCTCAGCCCACTACCAGCTGCTGCTGAGCTGTTGCACTGGCATCTGTGGTGAGCAGATGCCATCCAGCGGTCCTGCGTGGAGCCACTGTCCTTCTGTGGCAGTGAAGCTATCTGTGAAAGAAGTGAGACAGAGCCTGCTGGCTAAAGGAGGATGCTGGGGTCAGTGATGGGTTCCTGCCCAGCTAGTCATGTCAGAGACCCTGCCCCCAGTTCCCGTTATTAGATGGGGAGAGGAGTATCTTGTCTTGCCTGCCAGGCCTCTAAGGAGTAAGTGAGTTAAAAGTGCTTATTAGGGACTTCCTTGTGGTTGAGTGGTTAAGACTCTGCCCTTCCAGTGCAGGGGGAACAGGTTCAGTCCTTGGTCAGGGAACTAAGATCCCACATGCCTTATGGTGTGGCCAAAAAAAATCTAAAATTAAAAAAAAAAAAAAAAAAAGTGCTTATTAGCACAGCGCCTGGCTTAGTGTAAAGGCTGGCTGTGAGTTACTGCTTGGTAACTGGGAACTGAATCAAAAGACTTCCACATCAAAGGACTGAGGCTCTTCAGGGAAAAATCAAAGCCACAGATATTTCCCACACTTGATCCCTTCCTTGTTGGTTCTTAGAACTAGTGTGTAGTTGGATTTACAACCAGCATTTTGGCAAGCTTAGCTCAGTTTCCCGACTTATTTTCCTTGAGTCCTCATTGGAACCCATTCAACTGAATGAGTTCAACCCAGTCAACCCATGCACTGAATTGCAGAGCCTCAGTCCTCCCAGCCCGGCGAAGCGGGTGTACATGGTGCCCTGAAACACCAGTTCTTGGCCTGGAAGGGGAGGCCGCCCTGTAGGGCTGTTGACCAGGTATTCCTGGCCCCGCCGGAAATGAGAGCACAGGTATTCAGAGGGTCTCTGGGGCCTGACAGACTTCGGGAGGCCTGGCGGGGACACACGACACCACCCTCCTGAACTGCTCAACTTCCGGTCTTCAGAGTGTGGCCCTGTGGTCCTGGCAGCTTGGCATCTGATGTGATGGCCTGCTTCCACCAGTGCATGGCCAGGCCAGGTTCGGCTAGCCCAGACTTCCCATCTTCTCCCCTGGCCTCTCCTGCAGGGCCCCGAGGTTAGTGCCTCAGTCAGAATGTAGGTTATGCCACCGCCACAACTCTCAGACCACAGGAGTTTACCTCTTGCCTGGACTGTGTGTCCACTGTGGTTCAGGGGACTCAGACTGTTGTGTCACTCAGGGACCTGGGTTGACAGGGCCTCTGCCTTCTCAGAAGTTGCCTGTACAAGGCAAGGGGAAGCTCACTGGCAATTCTCCTGCCAGGGCAGGGCTTGTTTATCACAGCTGCTCACACCCGTGGAGCTGAACACATCACCTGCCAGGAAGTCCTGCCTTAAGGCTGGGCGCAGGGAGAATGTGAACAACCTCAGCAGCGAGACCCAGAGCACAGATGGGGAATACCTGTGTTAAAGTGTGGATGAGATTGAATCTCTATATCTGTGCTCAGGGTACCAAGTTGCATTAGTTCAGGTGCTGGAATTTAAACAGTGATTATCACTGGTCAGTCACGCCGAACCGCTTTCTAACGTTTCACGTTCAGTCACTCAGAGCAGTCACTTCTCTGCAGCATCAAGCTGTCCAGTCCTGTGAAACGCCCCCGGAAGGAGCCTGTGGACGAAGCTCTGTATCCAGAGCACTACCGGAAGTACTCTGACTACATCAAGGGCAGCAACCTGGATGCCCCCGAGCCCTACCGTATTGGCCGCATAAAGGAGATCTTCTGCAGCAAGAAGAGCAACGGCCGGCCCAATGAGACCGACATAAAGATCAGGGTCAACAAGTTCTACAGGTTGGTGAGGGCTCTGCGCTCCAGGGGCCTCTGCCTGAGTTACGGGAGGTAGTGAATCGCACACACAGTGGTGGTCTAAGGGGTGGAGGAGGTAGTCCTCCCAGGTGTTCCTGACTACCTGGTGGGTGCTGAGGATCACTACAACTGTGTTAACACAGCCCTGGATCCCTGTCTTAAAGCTGCAGAGCTTTGTCCAAAAGAGATCAGTGAGTGGAGGTCTGGAGTGCGACCAAGGCAGGCATGGCATATCCTGGGCTCTGTCTGAGGCGCCCTCAAAACCCTGGTATCTGTTTAAGCTGCCCTTGTGTTCCGCTCCTCCCTACTGCCAGTCCTCCTGTCCTTTCCAGGCCCTCTTCTCCGTTTCTGGGGTTTCTCTCTGACCCAGGGTCTTGGCTGCACTGAGTTTTTGGGATCCTAATAGTACTTAGGAGCTTAAACTGAAGCTGATCCATACAGATAAGTCTACAGTTGCTCCACTTCTGAGCTAACATACAGGAAAGTTTTTCTGAAGTCTTTGAAGTAACAGGTACTGAGAGAACAAGGAATCTGGCGGGCATAGGGGGGCGAAGGCAGCTCTAGACATGCTTCTCAATAGGAGGTCAGCGACTGGTCTCAACCCAGGCCCACCCAGTCTTCTTGGAGGTATAAAGAGCAAGCAAGCCCTTAGCTGAGTTCACGGTAGGAAATCCCACTAGTTCGTGGTGTTTAGCGCCGACTAAGGGGGTTAGTAATCAAGGTGACTTAGTGAGGCATGGGGCCTAGTCTTTACCCTCTGATCCTATGGGCACATCCCCAGGAACATGCCATTTAATTCATCTTCAACTTGCGACAAACGAACTAACAAAGACTTTTGCACTCCCAGGCCGGAGAACACACACAAATCTACCCCAGCCAGTTACCACGCAGACATCAACCTGCTCTACTGGAGCGATGAGGAGGCCGTGGTGGACTTCAAGGCCGTGCAGGGCCGCTGCACCGTGGAGTACGGAGAGGACCTGCCTGAGTGCCTCCAGGACTTCTCTGCTGGTGGCCCCGATCGCTTCTACTTTCTCGAGGTGGGGCCCTGGGCTCACTGCAGGGAGGGCCTCTGGGTCAGACACAGCACCCGAGAAGTTTACTTACGCAGAGCACGAGTCTGTGACACTCAGGTTGATCTGGAATTTAACACTTAAAGCAAAATGAAATATTTTAACATCCTAATGCAATGCTGGGAGGGATTGGGGGGCAGGAGAAGAAGGGGACGACTGAGGATGAGATGGCTGGATGGCATCACGGACTCGATGGACGTGAGTCTGAGTGAACTCCGGGAGATGGTGATGGACAGGGAGGCCTGGCGTGCTGCGATTCATGGGGTCGCAAAGAGTCGGACACAACTGATCGACTGAACTGAACTGAACTGAATGCAATAACTCAGACCTCCATGGTGGCTCAGACGGTAAAGAATCCTCCTGGAATGCGGAAGACCTGGGTCCAATCCCTAGGTTGGGAAGAGTCCCTGAAGAAGGGAATGGCAACCCACTCCAATATTCCTGCCTGG
This sequence comes from Oryx dammah, assembly GCF_014754425.2. NCBI lineage: Eukaryota > Metazoa > Chordata > Mammalia > Artiodactyla > Bovidae > Oryx > Oryx dammah. The sequence continues at coordinate 94,706,196 of NW_024070189.1, forward strand.
AGAATTCCATAGACAGGAGTCTGGTGAGCTACAGTCCATGGCATTGCAAAGAGTCGGACACAGCTGAGCGACTAACACACACACACACACAAATAACAATTTTTATAGACTGTTAGGTGGCCTCTGCTGGTCTGGCCAGTGTCTATGAGTTAGGGAAATGGACCTCTAGCCCCAGGAGATGAATCCCTGCCCCCAGTCCCTTCAGCCTCATAGCTGAGCTTGTGGCCTGGTTATTGAGAGAGAGAAGAGCCAGGAGTCTGTTGATTTAAGGTAATCACTTTTAAATTGTTTGAGCACGGCTTCTTTGTGACAGGCATGTATGGTCTTAAGATAACCCCTGTGTCCCCCAGGTTCTGGTCTGTACAGCCTGATTATAATATTTGCCTATTTTTAGAATGAGTAGTCCACGTACTTAAAATAGCAGGAATTTCTGTCAGCCACATAAAACATTTTTATTAATAGACTTTTCCCCTTTTCTCTATTAGAATCAAAGCCCTCTTGGCTTCTGGCCATACTTAGGAAGAAATGAAGTATATTCTTATCAAATTAACTTAAATCCTATTTGTTAGAGAAGGGAACTGGTGTTTCTCTTCCAGACTGTGGTTCTTTCCCCCTCAGGCCTATAACGCCAAGAGCAAAAGCTTTGAAGATCCTCCGAACTACGCCCGGAGCCCTGGAAATAAGGGGAAGGGAAAGGGGAAAGGTATGTCTGGTGTGTCATTCCCCCAGGTTCCTCTTCAAGGCTGCGTCTTCCAGCTCGGATACTCATGAGTCAGTCAGTATGGAAGAGCAGCCTCTGATGTTACCTCCCTCAAAACGAGGTGGACTCTGAGTCACCAGGGGCTTTGAGGAGAGCCCATCAGGACCCTGCTCTGACTTGGGGTCCATCTCCTGCAGGAAAAAACAGGACGAAATCTCAGACGTGTGAGCCGAGTGAACTGGAGACAGAAATCAAACTGCCGAAGCTGCGGACCCTGGACGTGTTTTCCGGCTGTGGGGGACTGTCGGAAGGCTTCCACCAAGCGGGTGCGCTCCGGGGGCGGGTCTCTCCACACAACCTGTTTAAAACTGGATCAGGCAGGCTGTGTCTGGAAGACCTCTGTGGCCCTGGCCACAGTTCCGACTAGAGAGTCTCTTTCTGGGGAGTTCATGACACGTCTGTGTCCTTGTATCCCCCACCCAGGCATCTCGGAGACACTTTGGGCCATCGAGATGTGGGACCCTGCGGCCCAGGCGTTCCGGCTCAACAACCCTGGGTCCACGGTGTTCACAGAGGACTGCAACGTCCTGCTGAAGCTGGTCATGGCTGGGGAGGTGACCAACTCCCGCGGCCAGAAGCTGCCTCAGAAGGGAGACGTGGAGATGCTGTGCGGTGGGCCGCCCTGCCAGGGCTTCAGTGGCATGAATCGCTTCAACTCGCGCACCTACTCCAAGTTCAAGAACTCCCTGGTGGTCTCCTTCCTCAGGTAAACAGAGCGAAAGCCCCTCTGCGTTCAGTGCCACCCAAGGGCGACTAGATGGCCTGCTCTTGTGCTGCAACACCTGGTGCCAGGGCCAAGCAGTCACCGCTTTAGCCTTCGCTCCTACAGAAGGCTGCTGCTGAGCGAGGCGCCACTCTCAGTCTTCAGGGAGTTCACGGCTCCCTCTCCACTAGGGAGAGACCCTGAGAGCCGGCAGGTTTGTCTTGACAAGCGTCAAAGCAGTTGGGAGTGACTTCTGGCCAAGGAGGCCGCCTTGCTCTCTCCAGGCGTGGGGCTGACTCTCGGTCACTCCTGTCCCCCACAGCTACTGTGACTACTACCGGCCCCGCTACTTCCTCTTGGAGAACGTTCGAAACTTCGTCTCCTTCAAGCGCTCCATGGTCCTGAAGCTGACGCTGCGCTGCCTGGTCCGCATGGGCTACCAGTGCACCTTCGGTGTGCTGCAGGTGGGCCCAGGTTGGGGGCAGACGCAGAGGCCAGAGACGGGGGCGGCCATCCCTGGGCTGCAACAAACTGCCCCTAACTGAAAACAGAGCTCTAGAGGGGGCTTCCCCAGCACTTCCACGTGGGGGCTGTGGATTCGATCCCTGGTGGGGAACTGAGATCCTACATGCTGCTGAATGTGGCCAAAAATTAAAAACAAAACTCCCCAAAGGGTCAGGCTGTAGGGTGATGACCTATAGTCTGGTGGAGGCAGATGCTGGCCCGCACTGCACTATGGAGCCTTTGGCATTGAGATTCTGGAGGAACTCAGAGCCAGGACCCCAGCAAGTCCGGAGGGACCATGTGCAAGAGACCTCTTTGCTGCGTCGTTTCCAGCTCGTTTCCCCTGATGGGGTGTGGGGTGCCCAGCTGTGCTCCAGGTAGCAGCTAGATTCCCACACAGGGTGGGTCAGGAACCACACATAGACCACACTGTTTCATAGACTAGACATTTGAGTCTCTGGGTGAACGGACGTGCTTATGAACACCTCGAGGGTGTGCATGGTAAAACTCCAGGGGGCTCTCAGTGGCTGTGGCTGCAGCGACAGGGCCTTGGGGTGGTCAGAGGGGACGAGGCCTCTTCTGAAGAGCGACTGCTCTGTGTGTGCCTGTTGAGTAACTGATGGCATAACTAAAACTGAAACAGGTGCTGAAACAGGAGGGAGAGATGGCTGGAAAACAGCGTGTGGAGGGGAGAGGGTGGCACTCGGCCCCAAGCCCTCCCTGTTGGTCTCCACAGTGTCTCAGCCTCACCGAACAAGCCTCACTGGTGGCCGTGTTCTGTCCCTGTGACTGTGGGCTGCCAGGCGGGGGGCGCGGCTCCTGGTGTCTCCCCTGGCTGCCCTCCTCCCCAGCACTAAGACCACGGCACCCCCATGTGTCCAAAGAACCGGCTGAGAGCATCTCCTGAGCTCACTCCCACCTCCCCCGTGGTTGCTGGCCACCTCTTGGGATCGCCTGTCCTGCCCTCTGGCCTCACTCTGGTTAGGTGGAAGCCTGTGGGTTAACTTCCTGGAGAACGACATGGCAACCTACTCCAGTATTCTTGCCTGGGGCATCCCATAGACAGGGGAGCCTGGTGGGCTGCAGTCCATGGGATCGCAAAGATTCGGACGCGACTGAAGCAACTTAGCACTAGCACTGTGGGTTAACTAAGGGCTCTCTGGGTGAGCTTCACACCGGCCAGATGCTCCCCAAAGTCAGATGCCACGGACCCCAGCCCTCGGACCAGCGAGTCAGGGTGCCCGCTGACTGTGCGTCTCTGGTCCTCCCTGCACAGGCTGGTCAGTACGGCGTGGCCCAGACTCGGAGGCGAGCCATCATCCTGGCTGCAGCCCCTGGGGAGCCACTCCCTCTGTTCCCAGAGCCGTTGCACGTCTTCGCGCCCCGGGCCTGCCAGCTGAGCGTCGTGGTGGACGACAAGAAGTTTGTCAGCAACATCACCAGGTAGGAGCCCTGCCCGCCCATGGTCGTGGTGCCGGGGGACCTCAGTGACAAGGCCCCGGGCCCAGAGAAAGTGTTAGCGAGGAGCAGTGGTGTGGGGTCCAGCCTGCCCCCAGAACGCTCTGCCCCTCTGGGCTCATCCTGCCCGAGCACCCTGAGTACAGGGCCACAGCCAGAGCCCATGCTCTACACAGGGTCTGAGGAGAGTGCTGCCCCAGTGACCTCGGGTAGCCCTTTGACTCCGAGTCGAGGTCCCCTTTGCTGGAGAAGACGGTGCCAGTCGTCGGGGATAGCAGCTGTGACTCAGGTAACAGTAGCTGTGTGTCCCAGAGGTGCCAACCCTCCATGCTTTGCTGCAGGTTGAGCTCAGGTCCCTTCCGAACCATCACCGTGCGGGACACCATGTCTGACCTCCCCGAGATCCGGAACGGGGCCTCGGCACTGGAGATCTCATACAACGGGGAGCCCCAGTCCTGGTTCCAGAGGCAGCTCCGGGGCTCGCAGTACCAGCCCATCCTCAGGGATCATATTTGCAAGGTGACCAGAGCAGGCCTCCCTGCAGCTGCCTGCTGGGGACAGAGCTGCGGGTGGAGCCCAGCCTGGGCTGGAGAAGCTGATGTCCGCCCCTCCCCTTCCACTCCTTCTACTCTGGATTGCTCACCCCTAGCCCAGCGTTATCTCAGCCGGCCCCCAGCCTCACCACCTCACCACCTCCTGCTTCTCCTCTTACCCACCCTCTCTCCGCCACCACCCTCCCCCACTGCAGTACTTGGTCGTGGGGTGTTCATCAGAGCTTATTACTCCGAAGTAATAGGTCTAGGAAGACCTTATACTCTAGAAGAGTTTACACTCTTCCTAAATAGGTCTGGAATGGCCACTGTTTCCCACCGCGTCTCTCACCACCCCTGTTCTCTGGGAGACCCCAGGGCTCCCCGCCTCTGGCTCCACCTGTGCCACGCCAGCTCCTCCCAAACCCTGCCTGCACTTGCCCGAAGCCGCCCCTTCACTCGTCCTCCCCTTCACCCGTCCTCCCTTATCCCACATGCCCGCTCTGGAGTTGTCAATGCACGTATATGACTCTAGACTGTGCACTGGGGTTACTTTCAGTCTCCCCCAGTGGGATACAAGCACCTGGGGGCTCCTAGTCGCCGCCAACGTGCCCAGTGCCCACCATGACAGCACCCAGCCCCCATGGCACCTGCTTGGGTGCTCCCCCAACTGGGCGACAGCCAGGCCTTCTGTGCTCCTCCAGGACATGAGCGCCTTGGTGGCTGCCCGCATGCGGCACATCCCCCTGGCCCCGGGCTCGGACTGGCGTGACCTGCCCAACATTGAGGTGCGGCTCTCTGATGGCACCCTGGCCCGGAAGCTGCGGTACAACTACCATGACAAGAAGAACGGCTGCAGCAGCGCCGGCTCCCTGCGCGGGGTCTGCTCCTGTGTGGAAGGTGGGGCAACCCCTCCCCGTGCCCTGGCCTCCGAGTATGGCTTCCTCCTGCTTGGTGTGAAGCCTCCAGCCCTGTTAGGATCTGCAGCCATGTGGGGGCCTCAAGGGAAGGGGCACAGTCTCAGGCTTTCTCAGCAGGAGGTGCAGGGGCTCAGGAGGCCAGTGGCCCTGAGCTGGGTGCAGACCCACCGGACCTGGGTGTCCCTGCTCTAAATAAAGGCTGCTGAAAGCAGAGCTTATGGGGAGGCTCCGCCCGGTGGACTGTCCTCCACCACGGCCCCATCACAGCCCTGTCTCCCTGCAGGCAAGCCCTGTGAGCCTGCGGCCCGACAGTTCAACACCCTTATCCCCTGGTGCCTGCCCCACACTGGGAACAGGCACAACCACTGGGCTGGCCTCTACGGGCGTCTTGAGTGGGATGGCTTCTTCAGCACAACTGTCACCAACCCTGAGCCCATGGGTAAGCAGGTAGGTCTGCGGGCCCCTCGGGCCTGGTGGGGACGGACTCACTGGCCAGGGCCAGTGTGGGCTTCCTGTGGCACAGTTGTAGGTGGTTGCCTCTCACACCCTCCCCCACCATGCTTCTCGCCCCTAGGGCCGCGTGCTCCACCCCGAGCAGCACCGAGTGGTGAGCGTCCGGGAGTGTGCCCGCTCCCAGGGCTTCCCTGACACCTATCGGCTGTTCGGCAACATCCTGGACAAGCACCGGCAGGTCAGTGGATGGACACTGAGGCAGGGCCGGCCGGCATCTCCCACAAAGCAGGCCCGGCAAGAGGGAGACGAGGGTGGGGTGGCTCTGTGGGGAGCTCGGCTCACACGGTCACTTCTGAGGGGACCCTGAACCCCCACAGCTGGTTAACTCGCTGGCCTCAGTATTCCCAGGAGGGTGGTGGTAAGAAAGGGGTAACCAGCCATCCCTGGGGCCTCGGGTCCTCATGGGTCAGGCGGAATCACTAAGTGTGTGATTGCTATTGACAGCTGAAGGAGATTTAGCCCAAAGGAAACTTCCAGTACATCACACAGAGCAGGCTGAGTGTGTGGTGGTACACATTCACTGTCTTGTCACTAAGCATTGAAATGAACCACTATTTCCTCCTGTTTCTCAGAGTACTAGGTTTGGCTCTTAATTAAGGTACATCCAAGTAACGCAGGTGCATCGCTGGGGTTACAGCGAGACCTTCCCATTTCACACCACCCTCACCTCCCCCAACATGCCGTTCTCCCGGAGTATCAGCTTTCAGCCAGAAGTGAGACCTGATGGCTTCTGTATCTGGATTCTAAGATTTTCTAAAGTGCTTTAAATCCCCTTTCTCTGGCTGATTCTTGACCCATCAGTGTTTGGGGTGGAAGGAGGGTCCAGTGGAAGGGCTTTGGAGGCCCCTGTGAGCCTGAGGCCAGGGACCCAGTGCCCGGGTCTGAGTGGAGGCTGGTGCTGACTCCGGCCATGCCAAACCAGGTGTCGCCCTCCTTCCCTCCTGCAGGTGGGTAATGCTGTGCCGCCGCCACTGGCCAAAGCCATCGGCTTGGAGATCAAGCGCTGCATGTTGGCCAAAGCGCGTGAGAGCACCTCAGGTATGGTGGGGGTGGACTCAGCAAGGGTGTGACATTAGGCTCTGGGACTGGGGCAACTCACCCAGTGCCCTCATGTCTCTCTCAGGGTTGCTGAGACTGAGCAGGCAGGTGGGTGGGTAGGTGGACAGGCACTGGGGCCCAGTTCTGTCCTGTGGCAGAGTCTGGCTTGGCTGGGCCCACTGTGGACGCTAACCAAAGCCTTTAGGGGGCACCTGAGCAGGGCTCAGTCTCTCTGAATGTTGATACAGAGCTGCCACAGGTTCTTACCTGGTCATCCTTTAATATCGACACCTGGGTATTAATATAGCTCCTGATTAATGTACCTGTCTTGTCTGTTGCTTACTGTAACGCACGTTCCTTGCAGTGACTCTCCTTTTATTTCCCTTCAGCTAAAATCAAGGAGGCGGCTGCCAGGGACTAATTCCCTCCTCCTATCACCCGTGTTTCTGCCACCAGAGACCCCCAGCGTGCACTGATATTGTTGTATTTTCACATGTCAATCAGTCAGTTCAGGTGTGTCGTATGCGGTGTTTGTGGCCTTGGCTGACATGAAGCTCTTCAGTGAGATTTGCCTATCGGCTAATTTGACTTAGTGATCGAACTGTGCAGTACTTTGTCCATTCTGGATTTTAAAAGTTTTTTATTAGGCATTATATCAAATTTACCACTGTATGAAGTGGAAATTAAGACTTTATGTAGTTTTTATATGTTGTAATATTTCTTCAAATAAATCTCTCCTATAAATCACCCTGGGTGGCGGCTCACAATTTACGAGGGACTTCTGGGTGCCTCTCCACTGAGGCCGGATGAGAGTGGGGTCCTTAGTGCCGAGTGTGACCCCACAGAGGTGTTCGTCTGAAGTTAGATCATTCCATGTGTGTTTGGGGTAGAGATTGTGACTCAGTGCTGCCCAATAACATGCAAGTAGAACTTGCTGGTGGTGTTTCCAGGAAAGCCTTTTATTTTGTTTATTTTGTGGCTACACTGTGAAGCATGCAGGATCTTAATTCGCCAACCCGGATCGAACCCATGCCACCTGCATTGGGAGCATGGTGTCTTAACCACTGGACCACTAGGGAAGTCCCCAGGAAGTCTTAGTTGGCCTTCCTTGTGGCCTTGTATCTCTTTGGTCTGGAGTGGGCTGTGATGCCTGGCAGTGTAGCAGCTGTCTTGTGACCACGAGTCCAGAAGCCCCACACAACGGATGGTGGCACAAGACGAGAAGCATCACGTGGAGCCCTGGCCTGCCACCCCCAGACAGACCCTTTATTTGCTTAAGAATATGTTAGGTGGACTTTTCCACATTTTCAGCCTGACTCAGTGGTACTGAATTCTAGGAGGAACAAACCTTTTCTTTGGTTCATCTTTGGGAAAGACCTGTATAAAATGACAGTGAAGCAGAAGCAGACAAAGAAGTGTCACTCACCAGCACAAATGCCCCAGAGGGCCACCGTTAAGATGTGGCCTTGGCTGACATGCCTAGTCAGCCAAGTAGCACCTGCCCCACCTCTGTGTATTCAGGGGGGCACTCGGTGGCACCTCCACTGGAACATGACGTGCAAGTCACAAGTGCCTTAATCCCAAGACTAAAGGACTAGAGAGCATTCAAATGTAAAATCCATTCAGCTCCTTGATAAGTAATCTGGCTTCCCTGGTGGCTCAGTCGGTAAAGAATCTGCCTGCCAATGCAGGAGGCTCAGCTTTGATCCCTGGGTGAGGAAGATCCCCTCAAGAAGGAAATAGCAACCCACTCTGGTGTTCTTGCGTGGAGAATCCCCATGGATAGAAGAGCCTGGTAGACTACAGTCCATGGGGTTGCAAGAGTCGGACACGACTTCATGACTTAGCAACTAATCTACCACATAGTAAGTAATTAAATGTTTCATCTTCCTACTGTTGTAAACGACACCATGCTGAGCATCCTTGGATGGACTCTTCCATTGTGTCACAAAGGTCCGTCTAGTCAAAGCTATGGTTTTTTCCAGTAGTCATATAGCTGTGAGAGTTGGACCATAAGGAAGGCTGAGCGCCAAAGAATTGATGCTTTCGAACTATCGTTCTGGAGAAGACTTGAGAGTCCCTGGGACTGCAAGGAGATCAAACCAGTCAATCCTAAAGGAAATCAACCCTGAATATGTGTTGGAGGGATTGATGCTGAAGCTGAAGCTCCAATACTTTGGCCACTTGATGTGAAGAGCCCAACTCATTAGAAAAGACCTTGATGCTGGGAAAGATCGAAGGCAGGAGGAAAAGGGGACGACAGAGGATGAGATGGTTGGATGGCATCACTGACTCAATATGTGTTTGAGCAAGCTCCGGGAGACAGTGAAGGAATGGGAAGCCTGGCATGCTGCAATCCATGGGGTCACAGTCAGAAATGACTTAACGACTGATAATCTAATTTATTCTGTCAAAAATCATGACTGAGATTTGAGGGGTTTTAAGCCTTTTTGTGTGTTTGTGTACAGTTCAGTGGCATTCAATACAATCATTCTGTGTATTTCCAGAACATTTTTATCATCCCAAACAAACTTTATAGCCACTAAATAATAACCCCTCATTCCCCATCTCCCCCCGCCCAGCCCCTGGTAACCTCTACCCTATACTTCCTGAGTTTCCCCATTCTAGGCATCTCATATAAATGGGATCATATCAGCCTTCTGTGTCTGACTTCTTTCACTCAGCAGAACACTCTCCAGGTTCATCCATGTTGTAGCACTGGTTGGAACTTCCTTTTTAAGGATGAATAATATTCCCTTGTATGTCTACACATTTTGTCCTTCAGTCTGTCAGTGGACGTTTGCATTGCTTCCACCTTCTGGCTATTGTGAATAATGCTGGAGTAAACACTACAAGTATCTCTCTGAGTTCCCGCTTTCAAGTTTCTGGAGTATATACCTTGGAACAGAATTGTTGGATCACAGGGTACTTCTGTGTTTTAACTTTTTGAGGAACCAGCAAAAAAAACAACTACCATTTTACATTTGTGGTAGCGACACACAGATGTTCAAATCTCTTTACATCTTTGCCCACACTTGTTACTTTCTGTTTCATAAATACCATCCTAATAGCGTTGCTGTGTTTTTTACTGGTTTCAGGTTTATGGTGTGTGTGTGCGTGCATGTTCATTTTTATTTTTTTTTAATTGTGAAATACATATGATGTAATTTTCCATCTTAACCATTTTTAAGTGTGCGGTTCAACGGCACTAAGTAATTTCACACTGCAGTTACATCAGTACCATCCATCTCTAGAACTCTTCATCTTGTGAAACTGAAACTCTCTCCCCATTAAACACCAATTCTGAAGGCTGGGGGAAGGATGGATTGGGAGTCTGGGGTCAGCAGATGCAAATGATTCTATATAGGATAGATAAACAAGGTCCTACTATGTAGCACAGGGAACTATATTCAAAAGCCTGTGATAAACCACAATGGAAAAAAATATGGAAAAGAATATATACATGTATAATTGACTCAGTTTGCTGTACAATAGAAGTTAACAATACTGTAAATCAACTACACTTCACTTTAAAAACACCCTAACTCCCCATCCCTCCCCCACCTCAGCCCCAAGCCCCCACCGTCCACCTTCTGTCTCTGGATTGACTCCTCTAGGGACCTCATAGGAGCTGGAGTCATGGAATCAGTGCTGCATGAAATCATGCAGTACTTGCCTCTTTTTTTTTTTTTTCTTTTGTTTGTTTTGGTGTTTTGGCCATGCCCTGTGGCTTGCAGAACCTTTTCTTAAATTTTAATTTTTATTGTAGTATTGTGAAAGTTGCTTAGTCGTGTCCAACTCTTTGCGACCCCGTGGACTCTAGCCTGCCAGGCCCCTCTGTCCATGGGATTCTCCAGGCCAGAATAGTGGAGTGGGTTCCTTTCTCCATGGGATCTTCCCAAACCAGGGATTGAACCCAGGTCTCCTGCATTGCAGGCAGATTCCTTACCATCTGAGCCACCAGGGAAGCCCAAGAAAACTCAAGTGGGTAGGTAGCCTATCCCTTCTCCAGGAGATCTTCCCAACCCAGGGATTGAACCCCTGTCTCTTACGTCTCCTGCACTGGCAGACGGGCTCTTTACCAGTAGCACCACCTGGGAGGCCCTTAGGTCACCACAGAACATTGAATAGAGTTCCCTGTGCTATACAGTAGGCTCTCAGTTATCTGTTATATACGGTAATGTATATATGTCAATTCCAGTCTCCCATCTCATCCCACCCTCTTCCCTTGCTATCTGTAAGTTATCCTCTATATCTATCACTATTTCTGCTCAGCAAATAAATTCATCTGTACCATTTTTCAAGATTCCACAAAGAAGCATTATGTACAATATTTATTTTTCTCTTTCTGACTTACTTCACCCTGTATGACAGTCTCTAGGTCCATCCACGTCTCTGTAAATAGCACTATTTCATTCCTTTTTGTGGCTGAGTAATATTCCATTGCATATATGTACCACATCTTCTTTATCTCTTCCTCTGTTGTTGGACATTTAGGTTTCTTCCATGTCCTGGCTATTGTAAATAGTGTTGCACCGAACATTATGGTGCATGTATCTTTTTGAGTTACGGTTCTCTCTGGGTGTATGCCCATGACAGCTTGCAGAATTTTAGTTTCCTGACCAGGTCCTGAATAAACCCGGGCCCTCGGCAGTGAGAGCCCAGAGTCCTAACCACTGGACCGCCAGGGAATTCCCAGAAGCTCCTTCCCTTTCAAAACTGAATAATGTTCCACTATATGGATGGACCACATTTTGTTCACTCATTCACCCATCGATGGACACTAGGGTTGCTTCCACCTTCAGGCTAGTGTGAATTATGCTGCTGTGAACGTGGATGTACAAACATCTGTTCAAGGCCATACTTTCAATTCCTTTCTGTATACACCCAGAAGGAGAATTGCTGGGTCATATTTCTATTCTGTAGTCATTCTATTTCTGCATTTTTGAGGGCCCATCATACTGTTTTCCACAACAGCCAAGTTGTGTGTGTGTTTTTTGTTTTTTGACTTCACCCCATGGCATGTGGGATCCTAATTCCCTGATCAGGGGTTGAACCCACATCCCCTGCATTGAAAGATGGAGTCTTAACCACTGGACCGCTGGGGAAGTCCAGATTGTTTTGTTTTTAATGAAATAAGTATCCAAAGCACAGATGACACCCTGTCTTCCCCGCCTGCTACTTCCTCAGACACAACCATGATGAAAGTGTTGCTGTGTTTCCTTCCTGTCTAGGCTTTTCCACCATTGCCACATGTTCCTAAACTCAGTTATTCTCTGCATCTTTAAAAAAACATTAGGTTCATCTATTCTACTGCACGTATCTATCGGCAACCTGTTTTTCTCAAGCACATTTGCAATTTTCAAACAAAAGTAAGCTATAGAAAAAAAGACGACACTGAATCCCACAATGGCCAAAACGAATGGTCAGCACTTGTTTCCCATTTTTGTGTCACAAGGAAGCTTTTCTAACACCCCATCATTGCCACAGTGACCACGATCACGCACATATGTAATGTGTCCACACTGACATGCAATCATTTGCAACTACTAATGAAAACTGACGCAAACAGTCACACAACCACCGATCTACCACCTATTCCAGCACTGGTTCCAGTGCTGGGCATGCATGCAGCAATCACACAGACCAGCATCTTCCCCAACTGTCTCAAGAACAAGGCAGGCAGACAAACCACAAAGAATGAGGGGATTTTAAAAAGCAAGAAATACTACATTCAAAATAAAGCAGAGAACTTGGGGATTTCTCTGGTGCTCCAGTGCCTAAGACTCCACGCTCCCAATGCAGGGAGCTCAGGTTTGATCCCTGGTCAGGGAACTAGATCCTGCATGCTGCAACTAAGAGTTTGCATGCTGCAACTCAAGATCCCACATGCCACAACAAAGATAGAAAATTCCACTTGGCCAAATACATAATTAAAAAAAAAAATGAATTGGGATGGTCTGACTCTGATTCTAATTTGTTCCTCTCCAGATTTTATTATTAAAATGCACACATGTTGTGTGTGCCGCTGGACTTTTTTCTAAAGATCTGGCTCTTTTTTTTTTTCTCCAAGGATAGCTGGACTTTATACTTGTGTATTTGCCTGTGTCATCAACTGCCCAGATCAAGATGCAGAAAATTCCCTTCACCTGCCTGGCACTGCAAGCTGGTTCCCTCTCCATTAAGAGATGATCACAGATGACTTGTTACTATGGATTAGTTTCGCCTGTCAGAGAATTTCACACCAGCGGAATCGTATGGCGTCTGTTCGTTTGTGTCTGAGACATGCATACATGTCACTGTGTCAGTCGCTTGCTCCCCTTTATTGCTACGTGGTACTGCATTGTAGAGATGAAACAGTTTGCTGGTCCATGCCTCTGCTGATGGATTTTTGAATTCTGTTATGTCCTGCGTTGTGTCTCCCACAAAGGTCATATGTTGAATAACCCCCAGTACCTCCGAATGTGTATATATTTGAGGGTAGAATCTTAAAAAAATTTTTTTAAAGATGAATAAAACGAGGCCATTAGGGTGGGCCCTAAGCCAACAGGCCTGGTGTCCTTATAAGGACCATGTGAATACGCAGGGAGAAGACAGCCATCCACAAGCCAGGGAGATAGGACTCAGAAGGACATTTTGATTGCAGACTCCCAGCCTCCAGAACTGTGAGAAAATAAATTTTCATTGTTTATAAGCTGTTCAGTCTGTGGTATTTTGTTATGGCAGAAACAAATTCAAATGATTCCCAATTTGGGCCATTGTGAATAAACCTGCTAGGAAAGTTCATGTGCTTGTCCTAATATGTGACCTTTTGTGGATGTGTGTTTCTGGTGTTTTTGAAGAATACCAAGAAGTGGAATTCCACCTGTGAGCACCAGTGAGTCCCTTGAAACTGCTGCCAAGTTTCCGACCGGTTCCGCACCCTGAGTGTCCACACCCCCCTGCTGACACCCTCTGTAGAGTTCCTTCTACTCTTGTCTTTTTTTTTTTTTTTTAATTATTTTTATTTTGGGCTGCACCGGGTCTTCACTGCTGCGTCCGGACTTTTCTCTAATTGTGAGCAGGGGGCGCCCATTGCAGCGGCTTCTCTCGTGAGGCACAAGTTCCAGGCATGTGAGGGCTTCAGCAGTTGCGGCTCCCAAGCTCCAGGTGCGCAGGCTCAGTAGCAGCACAGGAGTTCAGTGTTCCACGGCATGTGGGATCTTCCCAGACCAGGGATCAAACCCCTGGCCCCTGCATTGGTGGGCAGATTCTTTCCCACTGGACCACTAGGGAAGTCCTGCTGTTATCTTGGCTGCTGTCCTGTGCAGTCTCTGGATGTGGAAAGGATGTTGGTGTGGTGATAAAGGACCAAAAGAATGGCTCAGGGACTTCTTTTCCATCCAACCTTGTCCCATGCTTCCCTTGGCTCCCTTTTATTATCCCTTAGAAAACACCTGATTTGAAAAAAAAAAAAACATGTTCAATGTTTAAGAAAAAGTTTTCCAGGGACTTCCCTGGCAGTCCAGTGGTTAAAACTCTGCTTCCACTGAAGGGGGTGCAAGTTCAATTCTTAATCAGGGAAGTAAGGTTGCACATGATGTGTGCTGTAGCCACCACATAAATAAATAAATAAATAGAGAACTAAAAAGAAAATTGTATTCCATACAGAAAGAATACTGCAGTGGAAGTACAAGCAAACCTCAGAGAAGTTGCAGGTTTAGTTTTAAACCACTGCTGCTGCTGCTGCTGCTAAGTCACTTCAGTCGTGTCTGACTCGTTGCAACCCCATAGATGGCAGCTCACCAGGCTCCGCCGTCCCTGGGATTCTCTAGGCAAGAACACTGGAGTGGATTGCCATTTCCTCCTCCAATGCACGAAAGTGAAAAGTGAAAGGGAAGTCGCTCAGTCGTGCCTGACTCTTAGCGACCCCATGGACTGCAGCCTACCAGGTTCCTCCGTCCTTGGGATTTTCCAGCCAAGAGTACTGGAGTGGGGTGCCAGCACCTTCTCCGTGTAAACCACTGCAGTAAAGCAAATATTGAAATTAATCGATAAAGAAAATATCATGAGTCACAATTTTTTTTTTTTTTTTTTTTTTTGCTTTCTAGGGCATATAAAGCTCATGTTTCGGGGATTCCTTGATGGCTTAGTGGTAAAGAGTCTGCCTGCCAATGCAGGAGACACGGATTCAATCCAGGAAGATCCCACATGCTGCAGAGCAACTAAGCTTATGTGCCAGAACAATTAAGTTTGTGCCCTAGAGCCTGGGGGCCACAGCTGCTCAAGCCATGGAGCCCTGGAGCTTGTGCTCCGCGACAGGAGAAGCCACGGCAATAAGAAGCTTGGGCACTGCAACTAGGGAGTAATCCCTGTTCTCCACAACTAGAGGAGAGCCCAGGCAGCAACAAAGACCCAACACAGTCAAGAAGAAATACATTTTAAAAATAAATAAGAGTCATGTTTGGGCTTCCCTGGCGGTCCAGTGGTTAAGAGTCTGCCTGCCAGTGCAGGGAAGTGAAGTGAAAGTCACTCACTCATGTCTGACTCTTTGAGACTCCAATACAGTCCATGGAATTCTCCAGGCCAGAATACTGGACTGGGTAGCCTTTCCCTTCTCCAGGGGATCTTCCCAACCCAGTGACTGAACCCAGGTCTCCCACATTGCAGACGGATTCTTCACCAGCTGAGCCACAAGGGAAGACCGCCAGTGCAGAGAACAGGGGTTCAATCCCTGGTCCAAGAAAGTTCCACATGCTGTGGGGCAACTAAGCCTGTGAGCCACAACTACTGAGCTTGTGCTCTAAAGATCCTGCTGTGCAACAGGGGAAGCCACCACAGGAGAAGCCCCTTTGGCCGCAACTAGAGAAAGCCCTCACAGTAATGAAGACCCAGAGCAGCCCAAAATAAATAAAATAATTTTTTAAGTCATGTTTATACTATGTGTATATGTGTGTGTGTGCTCAGTGGTGTCCAACTCTTTGTGACCCTGTGGACTGTAGCCCACTAGGCTCCTCTGTCCATGGCATTCTACAGGCAAGAATACTGGAGTGGGTTGCCGTTTTCTTCTCCAGGGAATCTTCCCGACTCAGGGATCAAACCCACATCTCTTACATCTTCTGCACTGGCAGGTGGATTCTTTACCACAAGCGCCACCTGGGAAGCCCTATGTAGTCTATTTAAAGGGCACAATACTATTCTGTCTAGGGAAAAATAGAACTTTTAATTTAATAATACTTTGCTGCTAAAAATGCTACATAAACATCATCTGACCATGCAGGGTTCCCATAAACCTTCAATTGGTAGGAAATCTATAAAGTGCAATGAAACAAAGTATGCCTGTAAAGATGAGGCCAAGTCGAAACACCTAGAAGCATCAGTGTTTAGTGGTTAAGGTCCTTTTTGGTAGCCAGAAATGGGCACAGTTTTCTCTAACAGGGGTGAAGCTCGTTGGGCAATATTTAGCTAATCCCTTAGTCATGACAGTTGTGCTGTTTTCAATTCCAACTCTTTAAACCACATTGCACTGGACGCCTTCTTATAGCCAGTTTAGTGCACTTGGATGTGTATTTCCTTAGGTCCCTTCTAGAAGAGGACATGCAAATTTGTGAATATGAAAAACATGTTAAAAGGACTTCCCTGGTGGTCCATGGCCAAGACTTCAAGTTACCAATGGAGGGGGTGGGGGAAGGGGCCCGGTTCAGTTCCTGGTCAGGGAACTAGACCCCACATGCTGCAACTAAGAGTTTGCATGCTGCAACTAAGAGTTTGCATGCTGCAACTAAAGATCGTGCATGCGACTAAGACGCGGTGCAGCCAAGTAAGTAAACACACAAAAAGAAGAGATTTTTAAAATATATTAAAAAATATATATAACATAGGATGTGTGCTATATATTAATATGAAAAATATAACTTTATAGTTTATGTATATGTTTATATTTAAACCAAAACAAATCAGATGGTAAAAATTTTAAGTAAAACAGAAGTTTAGAAATAAGCTGCTCTTTCCTGATGGCTTCCTCTCAAAGCATTCTCTCAGCAACAGTTTGATCATTCTGTTCCTAAAATAGCTTGAATGTATCTACATATCTATCTACTATTATTAAAGATGTACAAAAATTGGTTCCTATAGCATATGCCATTTTATACCTTGCTTCATCTCCTTTTCTTGGATGTATTTTTAACATGACCTCAAGTAGATCTACTTCCTTAAGGACTGAATAGCATTTAATAGATTACAGCATAGCATGTCTTTTTTTCTTTTAATATTTATTTATTTAGCTACACCAGGTCTTAGTTGCAGCATGCCAGATCTTCCCTGACCAGGGATCAAACCCAGGCCCTCTGCATCAGGAGCTCTGAGTCTTAGCCACTGGACCACCAGGGAAGTCCCAGCAGCATAACACGCCTTAATCTATTTAACCAGCCGCTGTTAATGGGCAGATAGGAATTTCCAGTTTTTGCTATCATGAACAGTACTGCTCGGATAGCTTGTTCTCACATCTCTACATACATTCTCAGGTTTTTCTCACAGGCTGAATTGTCAACTGGCTCAAAGAAAAACACGTATGTGTATTTAGGTTTTAGTAGATATCATCAATATGCCATCTGAAGAGTCTGCATAATCTCACTAACAAAGTACAGGAGTGTCTTTTTCTCCGTATCTTTGCTACCATTGATTAATATCAAATTTTTATAGTTTTGCCCAACTGCAACATTCAGTGTTTGGATTTTGCATTTCTTGAAGTAAACTTGAGTGAGTTTGCACAACTGTTTATTGACCCTTTGCACAAAGTTTATAATAGTTTCATCTGTTGCCAGACTGCCATCTTTCTTTTTTTTTTTTTGGCGGTGCCTCACAACTTGCAGTCCTAGTTTCCTGACCAGGAATTGAACCCATGACCCCTACAATAGAAGTGTGAAGTCCTAACCACTGATTGTTACTGTTGTTCAGTTGCTAAGTCTTGTCCGACTCTTTGTAACGCCATGGACTGCAGCGTGCCAAGCTTCCCTGTCCTGTACTATCTCTGAGTTTGCTCAGATTCATGTCTACTGAGTCAGTGATACTATCTAACCATCTCATCCTCTGGTGCCCTCTGGACCACCAGGAATTCCCAACCACCCTCTTTATTTACTTATTTTCCCAGCCTCCTTCCTGGTCTCCTGCTAATTTATTCCTTTCCACCCTATCCTCTACAAGCTTCCAGAATAATCTTTCTCACAAGAAAATCTGGTCACATTGGGTCACCATTCAGAACATGTCAGTGCCTCACTCACACCCCACAGCCTGCAGGATAAAGAGCCTATGCTGGGAATTCCCTGGTGGTCCAGTGGCTAAAACTCTGTGCTCAAGATACAGGGGGGCTGAGTTTTATCCTTGGTCAGGGAACTAGTTCCCACGTGCCACAACTAAGACTCTATGTAGCCAAATAAATAAAAATAAATATTTAAAAAAACCTTATATATATTATATATATATATACATGTATATATATAATATATATAAGAGACTATGATCTTTAGTCTAGTTTTTAAAGTCCTTTATAATCTGGTTCCTATCAATTCCAAATACCCACGAATTGAGCACTTATCAAGTGTAGACACCCTGAGGGTGCTGGGGACCCAGAAGTGAACAAAGCAGGCAAATGTGTTTCTGCAGAAGTCTGCAGCAGTTTTTACCATTTTTTTCATTATCATCCCTCTAAAGGAGAAAAATGGAATTATCTTCAATTTAAATCAGTGTTAATCTAATTACATTTAATTTCTCCCTAACAATAGAAATTAAATGTTTAGGAATAAGATTTTGTCTGGGAGGGTTGGCTTTGGAGGCCACAAGTCATTGTCATCTCCAAGTTGGTTGTTTTTTTGTTTTTTGTTTTTTTTTGCCACAGAACAATTAATTTTGGTCCCCTTGGGAGTCATATCACTCCCACTGAGAATGCATGCAGTAGAGGGAAAGCTGGACAATAAGCAATAAATTTTTAAAAATGGAAAGGATTATATCAGGGAGCCAAGAATGTTACTAGGAATTCCTCCGTGGTCCAGTGGTTAAGACTCTGTACTTCCACTGCAGCGCCCAGGTCTGATACCTGGTTAGGGGATTAAGATCCTGCAAGCCTCACCGTGCAGGGGGGAAAAAAGAAAAAAGTTACACAAAGAGGGAGAATAGTTAGGGGGTGACTTGATATCTTGATCATTTGAATCAGGAAAGTTCTTTCCAGACAAGGGAGACCAGTTTTGGTTTCTTCAGCTGAAAAGTGGAAACGATAATTTCCTCCTCACAGTTCCTGCAAACAGTTAGAGCTATATAATTGAGCTTTATTGTCATTATTTTTAATTTTTAAAAAAAGGTAAAAGAAAAGGTCCGGTGGTTAAGACTCAGTGATCCCAATGCAGGGGCTCCTGGTCCAGGAACTAGATCCCACATGCCGCAACTAAGACCCAGCGCAGCCAAATAAATAAATAAATAAATAAATAAGATTTTAAGGTAAATGAGCCGAGCCTCTATTCAACGATTAATAGTAAAATACCGGGGCCCAGCCTCTCACACAGCCGGCGCTTCTACCTCCGTCCGTAGGGGGCGCTATGGAGTGCTACGGCTGCTCTAGGCGGCGGAACCGGACGTCTCTTTCACCTCTTACTTCCGGTCTTTGGCCCAGGCTTGGGCTGCGTGGAGATTTTGCGATGCCGACCGGAGACTTTGAGTGAGTCAGGGGTCGTGGAGGGGGTTTGGGAGGCAGACCGGGGATAGGGGGCGGTCCTAGGAGTTAATATGGAGCCTGGGTGCGTCGAGGCCGCGGGAGCCGGGCCTCGCCTCACTCATCCCTTCTTTTGACAAACTTGTCCCCGCAGTTCGAAGCCCAGTTGGGCGGACCAGGTGGAAGAGGAAGGAGAGGACGGTGAGTCTACCTTGTCGCCTCGGATCACCGCAGCCCGGCCTCCCCCCGCCGCCGCCCCCAGGCCGTCACTGCTGCCTGCTCTGATCCTCCACCCTGGCACCGCCGTCAGACCCTGCATCTCCCCTCACGGCCAGCCCCTGCCCCGCGCCACTCTCCTCTGGGCCAGCCTATCTCCACCTCCATATGTTCACCAGCCAGCCCATCTTCTGCCGTGCCACCGCCCAAGTCCTTGATGCCAGCACTTCTGCTTCCCTACTCCTGGCAGGAAATTGTTTAACAGCCACACTCCTGCCTTTGTATTAATACTATTGCTCGGATGCCTATGGCCCTCCCCTGCCCTCGGGCCCTCAGGCCAAGGATCCCTTTCCCCTTCTCATCGCTGGAAGTTACTGCGGGCCAGCTCCGTGTCCCTGGATGGCTATCCCAAGACACTTCCTGGCCAGTCCTCTGCCCTTGGTCCCACCTTTCTCGGCTCCTGGTGCAGGCATCATCCTAAAGGTCCCTTGATTTCAGCTTGGGAGTTCTGTCGCGGCCCCCCCCCCCCCCCCAGCTGACCCCTGCTCCCTCCACTCCCTGTCACAGACAAATGTGTCACCAGCGAGCTCCTCAAGGGGATCCCCCTGGCCACTGGGGATACCAGTCCAGAGCCTGAGCTATTGCCGGGAGGTGAGTGCCCGACTTCACTCCAGCCCTGGGCCGTCTCTCTCCCCAGCCTCCTTCCTTCTGGTCCCTATTACCCAGGGCTTAGTTCCTTTGTCTCTTTCCCTCTCCCAGCTCCACTGCCACCTCCCAAGGAGGTCATCAACGGAAACATCAAAACAGTGACGGAGTATAAGATAGATGAGGATGGCAAGAAGTTCAAGGTGAGGCTGGGGAAGCGGTGGGAGCCCTTTGCTTGAGGGCCACTTGGACTAGGAGAGAGTGGTGTGTTGGATGCCTTGATGAGGAAGATCTGCTGGGAACCTTGAGGAGCAAAAGGCCCAAACCTTTCCCCTCCTATCCACAGATCGTCCGCACCTTCAGAATTGAGACCCGGAAGGCCTCAAAGGCTGTGGCAAGGAGGAAGGTAAGACCCTTCTCCCCCTTTCTTGGGGGCTCCTCCAGGGCTGACTCAAAGAAAAAATAGGAGTTCTTTTCCCTATTGCCTTCATTTTTAGAAGTGGGGTTTAACTGTTTGTTAAACAATTTTCCTGGTGGCTTCCCTGGTGGCTCAGTGGTAAAGAATCTGCCTGCAATGCAGGAGATGCTGGTTCATCCCTGGGTCAGGACGGTACCCTGGAGAAGGGGATGACTACCCACTCCAGTGTTCTTGCCTGGAGAATTCCATGGACAGAGGAGCCTGGTGGGCTACAGTCGATAGGGTTGCAAAAAGTTAGACATGATTGAGAGACTAATGCTTTTTTGTTTTTTTCTAATTTTTTGGTTGCACCACACAGCATGTGGGATCTTAGTTCCCCGAGCAAGGCTTGAACCCACGTCTCGTGCGTTGGGAGTGCGGAGTCTTAACCACTGGGCCACCGGGGAAGTCCCCTGTGTGTACCTCTTTTGTTGGAGCAGAACTGAGGCCTGTGTGCAGTCCATGGGGGCCCTGAAAAGTCCAGCAGGTGCAGGAGTGGGAGCGGAGGGGTTGGTTCTTACTTCTCTTGGCTTGTCGCCTGGGAGGAACAGAGCCAAGCCCTCCTGTGAGGTGGTCGTAGCAGCAGAAGTGATGGCAGTAAATACATTTTGCACAGTTACCTACATGCTCTGTGTTAGACCCAGGTGCTTCGTGGGAAGTGTTTTCTCATTCAGTCCCCCTAGCATTCCAGGGAGGTGTGGGGAGCATTGTGGTCCCTTATAGGGGAGGATGCCAAGGTGCAGGTTGTTTAAGGAGCTCAAGGCCCCTGGAAATCTGGGTGACCCTGCACACCCCTGAGTATCACTCGGTGGAAGCTGGTCTGTTACCTGCACAGCCCCTCCCAGGGGTTGTTGGCTCTGGGTCTGTTTACCCCTGAGCTTCAGTTTTCTCATCTGTAACATGAGGCTGAGAGCTGCCCCTACTCTTGGAGCTGGCGTGAAGCTGGGGCCTGGCATGCCCTCAAGGAATAGAAACTGTCATCATCGCTTCTCCAAGGAGCGTTTGAGGGCAGTGAATAGGGTTCAAGACCCACTCACCCTCAAGGTGGTTCTTGTTAAGTCTAGGGTGCAAATGGAGGGGGTCCCACTTGTCCTTGCCCTGACCTGTCCCCCATCCTGCCTTGAGCTCAGAACTGGAAGAAGTTTGGGAACTCAGAATTTGACCCACCGGGGCCCAATGTAGCCACCACCACAGTCAGCGATGATGTATCCATGACATTCATCACCAGCAAAGAGGTAAGTGCGGTGGTGGGCAGGGGGAGTCAGTGGCCAGGGTGTTACTGGAGGCAGCAGGGGAGCAGCTGAACTGCCGTCTGAACTGCCCCCACCTGCCCTGCCAGGATCTGAACTGCCAGGAAGAGGAGGACCCAATGAACAAGCTCAAGGGCCAGAAGATAGTGTCCTGCCGAATCTGCAAGGGCGACCACTGGACCACCCGCTGCCCCTACAAGGACACGCTGGGGCCCATGCAGAAGGAGTTGGCCGAACAGCTGGGCCTGTCCACTGGCGAGAAGGAGAAGCTCCCCGGAGGTGCCAGGACCGTGGGATACTGCTGGCAGGCTTGAGGGTTGGGGGGAGGAGTGGGAGTGGAGCACAGGAATTGCGTGCATCTCTGGGAGTCGTGGGTCCTCACCTGGGGTCTGGACAGGACCAGCACTGTTGGTGGTTATCACCTCCCACACGGCAGCAAGGCTGTGGCCACAGCTCATGTTGGTTTGTGTGAAAGACTGCGGGTGGGTGCTCTGCTGGTGACGTCACCTGTCTCTCCCTGTTGGGGTTTGCGAGGGCCTCTAATGGGCACGGCTGCAGGGGTAAGGACATTGCGCGTAGTGAGGGAAGATGGCTGTTCTCTCAGTGTGTCTGTCCTGACAGGAGCTTGCTGTGTTTGCGCACGTATGCATGCACACACACAGACACACACACACACACTAGAGTTCTGTACTTGTGACTCGTGTGCACAGCCACTTGTCCCCTGTCCCCGGGATGGGAACCTGGGGGCTGTTGCTACCCTGTGTACCATCTTGGTGTGTGTTTGAGGCTGGGCATTTTCTCACCGTGGGTTCTCTCGCTCTTCCTGTGCTGCTAGCAGGCAGGGCATGTGGGTGGATCAGCCTCCTGGATGTGACCTTTAAGTCCTTTTAAGACCTTTAGCCCTTGAAGAGATCCCCCAGATCCCTGTGGTTTGAGAGAGAGGGTGCTTGGGGCTGGATCATGGCCGGAGCGGCTAGCGTCCTGGGCCAGGCTTGTGCCGGGGAGGCTTGACCTAACCTTGCTTTTGGTCCCCAGAGCTGGAGCCTGTGCAGGCCACTCAAAACAAGACTGGGAAGTACGTGCCTCCGAGCCTGCGTGACGGGGCCAGCCGCCGCGGGGAGTCTATGCAGCCCAACCGCAGAGGTGAGGCAGGGAGGGCACCTCAGTGCTGGGCTGATGCGTGGGCGGGCACCCCTTGTACCCTATGATTATCCCATGGGTGGGGCCGGCCCCTCACTGACGCCTCTTCCTTGCCTGCCCAGCTGATGACAATGCCACCATCCGTGTCACCAACCTGTCTGAGGACACTCGTGAAACTGACCTGCAGGAGCTCTTCCGGCCCTTTGGCTCCATCTCCCGCATCTACCTGGCAAAGGACAAGACCACCGGCCAGTCCAAGGTGGGCCAGCGGCTGTGGGGGCGGGTTGGGGTCCTGACTCCCAATTGTGCCCCGAGCGTTGTCCCTTACCCCCACTTCCTCCTCCAGGGCTTTGCCTTCATCAGCTTCCACCGCCGCGAGGACGCTGCACGAGCCATCGCTGGGGTATCCGGCTTTGGCTACGACCACCTCATCCTCAACGTCGAGTGGGCCAAGTAAGACCTCTGCCCTCCGCCGCCCCTCATGGCATCATAGCTGATGCTTGGGCTGACTGTGGGCCTCACCAGGGATGTCCCCGGGTGTGGGTCTTTGGCTGTCCTTTGCTTCTCATGGAGGGCCCCACGCCCCAAGGCCTGTCTGGCCCCGGGTATGCTCCGTGCCCCATCCCCCCTCCTCTCTGTTGAGTTCGTGTTGTGTATATAAGATGGGTGGTGGTCCTGGGACTCCCTAAAGGGTCTAGAGCCCCCTCACTTGCCATCCTCACCCACCTCCTGCTTCCCTTTCTAGGCCATCAACCAATTAAGCCAGCTGCTGCTGTTGCTGCCCAGCCCCTGGCCCCGGGACCCTTCAGTGACAGAAGGCAGCCTCCTGGAGCAGAGGGCTTCAGGGCAATAAAAAGTC
Source organism: Oryx dammah (assembly GCF_014754425.2). NCBI lineage: Eukaryota > Metazoa > Chordata > Mammalia > Artiodactyla > Bovidae > Oryx > Oryx dammah. The sequence goes on from NW_024070189.1 coordinate 94,729,868, forward strand.
TTTAGTCTCTAGCCTTGTGCCATTCCATTTATTCCCTGATGTCAATCACACTGTTGTGGGTGGGGCTGGGGCCAGGGCCAACCTCCCCACCCCCCCATCTTGGGTTTGCTCTGTGGCCCTGCCCAGGGTTAGTGCTGTGAGTGGAAGCTCCTGCAGCTCTGGCATGGGCGCCCCCTGGTCCCACTGGAGGCCTTTTTGTGGGGAGAAGGTGGGGGCTCCTGGCTTGTCGGGGGGCTCAGGGCCGGGGGCCTGCTCTCTGCCTCCATTCTGCTACTGGGTTCCAGCATCTTCTGATGAGGAGAGGGCTGAAGATGGGCCGGGTCACGGGCTCAGCTCGGGGGACTGGAGTCCTGAGGTTTGGGGGGTGGCTGTGACGTTGAGGGGCAGGGCTTGGCTGGAGCAGGTGGTGTTCTTTGGGGTCTGTCCCTGCCCGCAGCGTTGGCGGCAGCAGTCCAGGCTGGGCACCACAGCCATGTAGAGTAGTGGGTGGATGCAGATGGCTAGGGGTACAAGGCCCCGTGTCACCTGGTGGGCCAAGTATGTCCTTTGGGCCAGTGCCTTCTCAGCCGCGGCCTCACTCGCAAAACCCGGGCAGAGGGCTCGCCAGCGCAGCCGGGCGTACACGTTGAGCACTGCTGTGATATAGTAGGGCACGTAGGAACTGGCATAGAGGGCCACGCCGCTGGCCACCAGCACTGTCACCTGCAGCTTGTTGGCTGCCGTCATGCCATGGCTGTGCTGCACGGCCCGCCCCAGGGCGCCGTAGGCTGCCAGGGTGAGCAGCAGCGGCAGGCCGCAGCCCAGGGCCGCCAGCGCCAGGCTGTAGACCCGGTAGGCCTCGAGCTGGCTGTCACCCGCCGTCCCCAGGCACTTGGTACAGGCCCCTGGGCTGGTCACAGAGCACTGGCCTTGGTGCTGGGACCTGCTCAGGTGAGAGAAGCTGAGCGTGGGGGCAGCGAGCAGGACCGCCAGCGCCCAGCCAGCGGCGCTGACAGCCCAGGCGTGCTTGGGCCGCAGTTGGCTGTGGGTGAAGAACGGGTGGACGATGCCCATGTAGCGGTTGAGGCTGATGCAGGTGATGAAGATGACACTACCCAGCAGGTTGCAGGTGAAGAGGAAGCGCTCAAGGCGGCAGGCAGCCTCCCCGTAGCGCCAGTGCTTGGGCGGGTAGAAGTAGGCAGCAAGGGGGGGCAGCGTCAGGGCGTAGAGCAGGTCGCTGACCGCCAGCTGGGCCGAGAAGATCACAGCTGGGGGCCAAGGGCGCTGCTCACGGCTGCAGAACCGGTACAGGGCCAGGCTGTTGCCGGCCACGGCCACCAGGAACTCGGCAGCCAGCATGGGCCACAGAAAGCCCTCTTGGAGGCCACTGAGGATGCGATCTGCAGCCTCCAAGAAGTTGACTGGGCACTGCATGGCACCTGTGAGCAGAGGGTGTGGCACATCAACCCTGCCCCTCACTGTGGCTCCCACTGTGGCACCCTTACCTGTTGTGTGCCAGGAGCCCCTTGTGGGCATGTTTCCAGAGTGCTTTTCCACACCCAGGAGGGGGGGTGCCAGCCACAGCACCTTTGTACAGAGGGACTCAGAGACCAAGGAAGGGTAGAAGCTGAGTCCATTAGGCTGTGTCCTGGGGCAAGGACCAGGGAGGCACATAACCTGGCGTTGACCACCAGAGCCACCAGGGCCTGGGCGGAGAAGCAAGAACCACCCCCCCGCCCCCACCCTACAACTCTAAGTCCAACATCTCAGAGTCTGTACCCTCAAGTGTCACCATCTACCTGGACCAGGAGTCTGGTCCCCCGTGCTGTCCCTGCTCCCACCCTCATCATCCATCTGTCCTCACAACCTCCAAAGGGCACCTGAGTCAGGTCACAGCCATACACTCCCGGACTCCCTACCTACCTGGAAGAAAAACCGATCCTCATCTCTTCCCACAGTGCCCTGAGGGAGCTACCACTCCCACCCCACGCACTCATTTGTGGCTCTCACCAACCATGGTGTCCTGGCTGTTCAAGGCAAAACCTAACCTCAGGGCCTTTGCATTGGCTGATGCACCAGGCATCCCTGGAGGCAGTCCCCAGCACCTCCTCCTGGTCTCAGGTCCTGAGGTGACCCTAACTTGGCGACTGCTCCCCGTGGTCCCCTACCGTGCTTATTTTTCCTCCACAGCTCTATCCCCATCCACATGACCACTGTTAAGGAAAATCCCCAGAACTTTCCCGAGGGTAGAAGTGCCCTGCTCCTGGCCTCCGCATGCCAGCACTCGGGATGCGACAGTGTAGGGGAGCTGAGCTCTGTAATCTCTCCTTCATACACCCCACTCAGCCTCAGCTTTCCTAGGAATGGCCTGGACTCGGCTGGTCCAGCAGGTTGGCCATCAGCTCTGTGCACGTACCCCTTCCACGACTCAGATGGCTCCTCCGCTTTCACTTCTGCCTTGCTATCCCATCCCTCTGGTCTGGGAGGAAGTGGGTCCAGCAGTGATTCTTTACCCATCTCCCCACCACCGTCTACGAGCCGGCCACCTCCACCCCCAAGGCCCTGGATGTGCCTGGTTTCACTAGCCCGGTCTCGCTGGCTCCTCACCTGAGATGTTGCTGGCTGAGGCTCGCATGGCCTGCCTCTGGGTCTGCAGCCACACTGTGTCCCGTGCAGCGTGCTCCCTTCTGAGACACAAGCTGCCGCCGGCCCCTCCCTTCTCTGGCAGCACCACTTTCAGACCGCAAAGGCCTCACTTCTACTTCCTGCTTCCCTCCTTCTGACAGCACCCAACCTCCAGAGCTTCTTCATCTGCTGTGGGGGCACTGGGTAGGCTGGGGACGGGTCCAGGGCCCCACAGAAAGGTCACAGCTGTGTCACCCTGGCATATGAAATAAGACCTTGCACGTCCACTGCCCAGGTACAGACAGAGGCCCGGGTACGGAGCAGAAAGCAGGCCCACCATTTCAAACGCAGACTCAGCCTCATGAGAAATGAATTTATTAGAGGGGAAGGTGGGAAAGCAGCTCTCCTTTATGAAAGGAAGCCGAGGGCTGCGCCTGGAGGCCCAGGAGGGGAGCCCAGCACAGCATCTCTCGGGCCCCAATCTGGGGCGTTCTATCCGCCACCCAGGCTTGGCCTCAGGTTGCTCTCTTGGGTGGCCGAGGTCGGCCTTGCCCACGGTTCCTGGCAACCCCCCTGTGTCCCATCTTGGCCTGGGCGCCTGGGCCCCTGCCCTTGGCCTTTTGGGGCCTCCGATCACTGCCTTGGTCCGGCTTCCGTTCCTTCAGCCGCTGCTTCTTGCCTGGGGGCCCAGTGGGCCGTCTCCTCTTGGCTGCCTTTGGAAACATGTCTGCAGGGAGAAATGGTGTCAGGGCCACCAGGGCGCAGGGACAGACAGGTGCGTGGTACCCAGGTGCCCTGAGCCCTGTCTGCCACACACCTTCATCAGGCTCCTCGCCCACAGCCTGGCGGAAATACTCAGCTTCATCCTCTTCTTCCTCTTGCTGGCTGGTCCCCTCTGCCTCTGGTGGGGCCCCGGGGTCCTCTGCATCGCTGTCCCCATCGGCCTCTGCCCGCGCCCGCTTCATGCCCGCCAGGCTCTTCTTCCTGGAGGAGGGACATCGGTCAACATGGCCGCCTGGACCTGGGACCCCGCCCCACCTGCCTGGTGACCACACACTTGTGAGCCTCTCGTTGCTCCCGCTTGCGCCGAACATTCTGGGCCTGCTGGTCCTGTCTCTGGGCCTTGAGCTGCAGCTTCTCCTCCTTGGCAGCCAGGATGGCCTGGAGCTCCTCCTCTGTTTTGTGCACTGAGCAGGAAGAGGCGGCCACTGAGCTCTTCATCCCCAAGACCCGGGGGAACCCGCCCATGACCAGGCCGCAGGCTCCACTGTGCCCCCGGCCCCACCCTCACCGAGCCTGTGGAACAGCACGTTGCCCTCTCCGACCCCCTCTTGGATCTTGATGAGCTCCAGCGTCATCCGAGGCCCAATCTGGAGGGACAGCAGAGGACAGGATGGGGTGTCAGTGCCTCCTCAGGGATGGGGGGAGCCACCAGGCCTGCCCTGCACTGGGCCTCACCTCTGTGAGCCGCACGGCACTCTGCTGGGCCCGCATGTTGCCACGCCCTGCCACAGCCTGCGGCAGTTCTGTGATGTTGTGCTCGCCGTCGGGCTCTGCCTCACTCTCCGACAGCCCTGCGCCCCTGCGTGGGGGACACAAAGGGCTCAGCAGGGGCTCCCTGGCACCGAGGACAGCTTTGGGGTCCCCTGGAGTATGGTGCCCCCAACCCCCCACCTCCAGCCCCAACCCTCCTCACGTGGCCAGCAGTTCACTGATGTCCTGCAGGCGACTCATGTTGGGGAACTTCTCCTGGAGAAGCTTCTTCATCCCACGACTGGCACCCACAGGGACCACCTTGATGCTACTGTAGGGGTCAGAGGGAGGCGGGGATGGAGGAGCCATGCGGTCACAGGTCAGCTCTACCCTGCCAGCCCTTTCCACAGTGTGTCAGCGCGTTTACTTTGAGATTGAGCAATCACAGTCTCAGCAGCTGTGCTGTCATCAGCCGCACATGGGGCCAGGCAACCCCCGGCAATTCCCCACTGAGAACTCACTAGTGACGGAAATCCAGCTCCTGGGCGTCAGGGTTGTAGTTGATGAGAAGGCAGCGCTTGATGGTGTTCAGGTTCACCTGGGAGAGAAAAGCGGGCACAGCACCTGCTGAGTTTTCCCTGGGCCTCCCTATGTGCCAGAGCCCCTGCCGAGCCCTGGCTCTGGCCACACTCCAGACGGGCGGCCTGGGTGCTGCCAGCACTGCAGGGACAGACGGGGCTGCAACTGGTGTCCACGGGCTACCTGGGAAATCCAGCTTCCGAGGCCCATTGAGGTTACCCACACTGGACTCCCCGATGACTGGCATCTAATTAACCTAATTTGAGACCCACTAATGCCAGGGATCAGGAGCCAGACCGATTTAAAGAATCCAGTCCTGCCTTCTTGTCTTTCGTATCTAACCTCAGACTAGTGTCTTCACCTCTGGCAGCCTCAGTTTCCCTCTCCGTAAAATGGAACACGCTACCTAGCTTAGATCAGCATTCAACGAAAGCACGCTTAAAAAATAAAATACCACGACCTGCCAGATGGGAGAGCATGAATGGGTTTAGAACTCAGGATCCAGAACTCTCAGCCTTCGGGCTAGGAGGTGAAGACTGAGCCTGAGTGTGGTCCTTGCTGCCTGCTTCACCTACACTCACCTTCATCATACATGGCCTGGCTCACCTTATGCACGTTGATGGAGGGGAACAGGTTCTGGAACATGGTAGCCATGAGCTTCACATGCATGCCATGGGGGCCAAAGCTGTTGAGCACCAGGAGGGGTGGGTGGGCAAACTGCTGCTCATGCATGCGGTGCCGGCGTAGTGAGGAGACCACATCACGCACCAATGTGTACTGCAGGAGGAGGTGAGGAATGGGTGACCACCCGTCCAGCACACGCAGCTGGTGCAATCCCCAAACCCAGCTCCTGCCCCTCGGAGCCCTCACGTCACCTCTTGTGTTGTGAAAGTCGCTCAGTCGTGTCTGACTCTGTGACCCCACAGACTATACACACGGCCCATGGAATTCTCCAGGCCAAAGTATTGCAGTGGGTTCTCTTCTCCAGGGGATCTTCCCAACCCAGGGATTAAACCTAGGTCTCCTGGGTTTGCAGGCCGTTTCTTTACCAGCTGAGCCCGATGTCACCTTGAGTCCTTACCTTGTTGATCCTGAAGGTCAGGGTGGGGCCTCCTGGGAGACGCATCAGTTTCTGCAGAAGAAAAGAGCTGTGAGGGTTGAGGTGTCTAATTCAGGAGTGGGGTTGGAGGGGGTGGGAAATGGAGACCACTGCCTGTCTCTTCAGAGCGTTTACTTTGAAGCCAGAATCATGGCAGCTCAGAGGCACAAGGGTCATCATGAGAGCAGGCAGCGGAGGAGGGTATGGGGAGTGAGAGCATCCACTCACAAAGTAGACGTTGGTCTCTGTTTTGCTCACAATCAGGAAGTGCGTGACCCCAAGGGGCCCAGCCACTGCTACACAATCTTTCAGAGAGTTTTTCTTCCGTATCTGGAAACGATAAAAAGAAAAATGGACAATCACAGATAACCTCTTATTAAGCAAAGCCTTTAAGCCTAACCTGTTATGCCATTTCTTGCACTTAACCCTTTAGAGAACTAAGAGGAGAGAGGAATGGAATGCTCTTGGCCTCTAGAGCCAATCAGACTTTAACTGAAGCTTCTGTCTCTTGACACTGCACCCTCACATTTTTCAGAGGGCCCATCTGAGGCTCAGCGAGGTTAAGTAACTTGGCTCGGGCCTTTGAGAGAAGCCAGCTTTGCTAACTCGACTCCCCTCTTAACCATCAGCCTTAGGCACTCAGCCAAGCTCCATGTTGGGTGCGTTTATTTGCTCGCCCTCGCTGCTGCCCCTCAAAGACCTGAGAGGCTGGCACGATGGTCCCCATAAAGGTCCCTTTCTCCAGCCTGGGAAACTGAGGCCCCCAGCGGTTTAGAGGATGAAGCCACCCCCGCAGCTGAAAAGACGAGGCCCAGGGCGGGTGAAGGTGGGCTGGGTGATGCAGACCTGCAGGCGGGTGGCGGTGAGCGGCTCCATGACCCGCCTCAAGTCCATACTGAGCTGCTGGACGCTGCGACCCACGCGGCCCCGAGCAAACACGAACGAGTGCGGCTGCGCGGCATATGCTTCGAGGTTCCGGAGATGGGCCTGGGCGCGCGCGCGCTTCTGGTGCCGGGACTGCGGGGACAAGAGGCAAGAGGTGAGCCCCGCGGCCGCTGGCGGAACCCCGCCCGCGCTGCCCGCTGTCCTGGTCGCCGCGACTCACCCTCCTCGACTGTCCCATGCCGCCGTCCTTTCCACGAGGCCTCGTCTGCCGGCTGCTTCCGGCGCCGCTCCGCTCACTTCCGGCTCCGGGGAGGCGACTATGTGAGGCGCCGCGATGACGTCACCAACAGTGCATGCGCACCAGGCGGCGAGAAAAATCCTTGGAGGGGTTGCTATGGAGACAACGAGGGCCTGTTTCTACGGAAATCAGGGCGGGGCCATGGTTCGAAATGAGCCGCTGGTTCGAAAAGAGGCGGTGGTTCGAATCCCGCCTCGGCCATTTCCACCAGCTGTGAGATTTTGAGAGCCAAATTATCCACTCTGAGGCTCCTAAAATATCCTAAATGATCATCATTTTCTCTCTGACCTGCGAATTAAGAGAGATGATGTGTACACAATACTTGGCACCCTGGCGCCAGGCACTTGGGAGCCTGAGAGGAGGGTAGCGCCTTGGCAATTACTCGCTTGGGCTCCCAGCTCCTGAGGATCAGCTGTCCCTTGCAGAGGCCCTGTCTGTGGACTGGCTGGGGGATGGAAACTCCACATCACCTTCTGGAAATTCAGGGCAAGGCGGGCGCTTGGTCAATAATTCCCCCGCTCCCAGTTTCCGCTCAAAGCCCCAGTCTTGGCCTCAGGCCTCTGGCTTCTTCCCCAGAACCTTCGGGTGGGGGAAAAGATTTCCCCCAACATCTCTCTCCCTGTTCCATCTGTTTCCTTCCCGTCTCCACTCCCCACTTTACTCCCCTCCCTCTTTTGTCTCCCCACCACTTGCTTCCCCTCTCCTGTCTCCTCACTCTAATTTTTTCTCCTCCTCCCACTTCTGTCTCCCCCTCCCCATCCCTGCCTTCTCCCTGTCTGCCTTCCTCTCCCCAGCCTTGCTCCTGCCATCAACTGTCTCGTTCATCATCTATAAGTTTCCGTCTTTCTCCTCTCTCTGCCCCTTTTCCCATTTCTCTCTTTTCATCTCTCTTCATCACCCACCTTTCTCCCCACCTTCCCTACGTCTCTCCTCTGTCTCCCAGACACTCCCTTCCACTAGCCCCTCTCCTTGACTTCTGAGGTTTCTTTCTCTGCGGCCAAAAGGGGGAGCCGGAGGAGACTACCAGTGGGGGGCGGAGGGGCCCCAGCCCAGGCCCAGAGCCCAGCCTGGCAGCGTCTCTCAGATCTGGGACGACCATTTCCTCCTTCAGCTCGGGAGGCCACTCGGGTTACGAGCTCAGGACAGTAGCAACTGGGAGAGTGTGTCTGCTGGTCGGGGAGGCCTTCTTACAAGGAGACCCTAGTCCAGTGGGGGCTCTACGTGAGTCGCTTTGTACCTCTGAGGGATGAGTGTGTGGTTACTGCTGCTTTTTCATCCTTGCAGGACTTGCCCTGTGTGAGGATGTGAGAGTGTGTGGGAGATAAATAGAAACTTGCACTGGGTGGCAGGCGGGTATCAGGGGCTTGTCTCCGCGGTTTCCAGTTGGTTTGTGTCTCTGCCCTTGCCTCTGTGTCACTGAGTATACTTGGGTGTGTGTGTGCCTGACGTGAGGATACGGACACACTCAGCCCACAGAATATTTTCTTTTGTCGTGATGTATGTGTGTATGTGACCACGCTTTGAAAAGTCACTGCCCAAATCTGTGCTGTGTTTCCAGCTGTCTTTTTCTTTTTTTGCCACATCACAAGGCTTGTGGGATCCTAGTTCCCTGATCAGGGATGGAACCTGGCCCCCGGCAGTGAAAGAGCGGAATCCTACTCATTGGGCCACCAGGGAATTCCCTCCAGTTGTGTCTTTTTAATTGGATGTGCCGGGCAAATCCATGGACACACACACATACACACAGATTCCATCTATCTTTGCTGCTTTGTGCAATGGTTTGCATGTCTTATTGGGGTATCTGTATGTGTCTTTATGCTTCACTGTTACACAGGAGTGTGTGACTGTCGTGGTTATGTGTGTGAGTTCTGGAGCCATGTTACCTGGGCTGAATCCCACTGCTGCTTTTTTCTTTGGCTGTGACCCACAGGCCAGTTGCTCACCCTCTCTGAGGCTCAGTTCTCTGCTGTAAAATGTGGCTACTTACGGAGACCAGCTCAGGTGGCCAGGATTACATGAGATACAAAATGAGATACAAAATGTTGAGTTTGGAGTCACCCGTCAGGCAGCAGGTGCTGCTGAAACTCGCCATTGCGGTTCTCTGTGATGTGTGTCTGTGTGTCTGTGTCTGAGGCTGGGATTCACCCCAGTCTCCTGGGCCTGCAGCCTCCCACGCTCTGTGCTCTGCTGTTGGCGGGACGTTCAGGGCACTGAACTGCGTTATCAGGCTCTGGTGGCCTGAGCAGGAGGGTCTGGCAATTCTGCCTCTGTTCTCACGTGGGAAATGCTAAATATTTACAGTTGGAACTCCCTGGCTTAGCATTTCACAGCTCCAGTTCCAGGCTCTGGGTGGCTGGGGTTGGTTACCACGCCTCCTTCCTCCTTGCTCTCCCACTAGCCTCTCCCCTTCTCCAGTTCAGAGGCCCTGCTGGACCCTCAGCTCCTTCTCGGACTTCTTGTGTCTGCTGTGGGCCTTGTGGAACTCAGGGTCTTGGTCGTGAGAGGTGAGAGCACAGGAGGGTGGGAGGGTAGGTGGAGGCTGAATCTGTCTGTTGGGAAACCTGGGCCTCGGTTTGGCTGAGGGGCTCCCCAGGCCTCCTCTTTACCACAGGCTGAGATTCCAAAAGGCAGCAGATGTTACACACACTCTAGTTCCAAGGGGTTTGTGTGGGTGCATGTTCAGTTGTGTCCAACTCTTTTTCGGCCTCATGGCCTGTAGCCCGCCAGGCTCCTCTGTCCATAGGACTTCCCAGGCAAGAATACTGGCATGGGTTGCCATTTCCTACTCCAGGGGATCTTGCAGACCTGGGATTGAACCGCGTCTGCCGTGTCTCCTGCGTTGGCAGTCAGATTCTTCACCACTGCGCCACCTGGGAGTCTCCAAGGGGTTTGGTCTATCCCGATGATGTAGGGCCTGAGGTCTTCCAGGGTTGGGGGCAAGGAGAGGACCCTGCTCTGCCCTGGGGAGCCAGTGCTTGGTGTTTGAGTACCATTGTGAATATGCCTTTCTGCGGCTCAGAACCCTCCACTGCTCCCACAGGACTTGGAGTAAAACTCCAGACCCTCCTCTGGTCCCTGCACACTGTGCCTCCATCACCTCCTTGTCCTCGCTGCCTCCTGCTCTCCCCCTTTCTCATTCTGTTCCCACCTCACAAGCCTCCCTGTTATTCCCTGGGCATATCAAGTTAGGTTCCACCTCAGGGCCTTTGCACTTGCTGTTCCCTCTGCCTGAATGATTTTCCCTTTATTGCTCTTCCTTCAGGTCTTCACTCAAGTGTCATTTTCTCAGTGAGCTCTGACTCCTCTACTCATTTATTCATTTATTTTTATTTTTATTTTTGGCCTCGCCACATGGCTTATGGGATCTTAGTTCCCTGACCAGGGATAGAACCCAGGCCCCTGGTAGTGAAAGCAAATTCTGACTCCTTTATTTAAAGTGCCCCCCAGCCCAGGTCTCTCCCATCCTTCCATATTTTTTCTCCTAAGACTTATCACTCTAAGACCTACCTACTGTTTTTTTCCAATCTGCTCTGTGAGGCCAGGGGTTTTGTTTGTGTTGGTCACAGCTGTGTCCCCATCTCCTGGCACACAATAGGTGCTCAAGGAATGCTTGTTGAGTGTGTGAATGAGGTAATGTGTGTGATGATGAAGCCCACAGGACACACGCTTGTGTGGCCACTAGGATGTGTGAGTTTGGACAAAGTGGATGTTGGTGCAGACAGGGCTGACGTGGACTATTTCCTGAATGTGGGCAAATGTACATGGGAGGAACGTGTTTCCCCATCTGAGAGGCTGCAAGTGTGTGAACCCCAGGAATGAAGCCAGTGGGGGCCTGAGTGTGGATCCTGCAGGGCAGAGGGTTAGTGGCCACAAGTATATGTCCTTGAGTGAAGACACCTATATGAGCTCACCTGTGGGAGTCAGGGAACACCTGGGGGGTGGAGCATGTGGGTGTTGCGGGGCCTGTGTGGCACCAAGCACTGTTTTAGGAGCTGAGGACAGAGCAGTGAACAAAACCCAGACTCAGTCTCTGGGAGCTGCTATTTTGGTGGAGGAATTCAGAGCATAAACAATGGCAAATCAATGAGGCAAATGCAGAATGACAAATGCTGAAATGGCAAAGACCACGGGGACTTCCCAGGTGGTTCACTGGCTGAGATTCTATGCTCTCAGTGCAGGGGGCCTGGGTTAAATCCCTGGTCAGGAAACTAGATCCCACATGCTGCAAGTAAGACCAGTGCAGCCAAATAAATAAATATTTTAAAAGAAGAAGAAGAAAGAAAAAGTCCGTATAGGGTGTGCCCAGGAGGGGCGACTCTAAATGGGGTAGTCAAGGAGGGCTTCTAAGGAGACAGCTGAGACCTGAATAAGGAGAGGGAGGCATGATAAATTCAGAGAAGCATATTCCAGGCTGAGAAAACAGCAAGTGCAAATGCCTTAAGGCTGAAGGATGCCTTATGTGTTTGAGGAACAGCCAGGAAGCCAGGGTGGCTGGAGCAGAGTGAGTAGGGTGAACAGGAGGAGGTGAGGAAGGGAGGGGACTGGACAGAGCTTGTAGAACTTTCTGCGCTGCAGGAGGACTTGAGTTTTTCCTCTAAGTGAGGGGACATGACCTGACTTGGGTGTTCACAGGCATTCTCTGGCTGCTGTTGGAAAAATAGAGCAGAACCTGAGGACAGAAGCCTGGAGACCTGGGAGGTAGCTGCTGTCAGGAAAGCCAGATGGTGTCTTGAGCTTGGATCATGGGATGGGGTTAGCCTGGGGTGGTGGGGGGTTATGTGCAGGAATTCAGGGTCTAAACACCACAGCTGACAGGCCTGGCTGAGTTCCATCTGCCATGGAGAAAGAGACACAGACAACCCTGGGGTTTGGAGCTGGGTATATGGGAAATGTGGTGTCCGCTACTAGACTGAGTTAGGGGGACTTTGCCCTCATCCCCTCTCCCCCCATTTTCCCATGGCTTCTGCTTCAGCCTCCTCCAGGTGCTTTAATACATCAGGCATGATCCACCCTCAGGGCTTTTCAAGTTTCAGTTCCCCCTGCCAAGGACCTCTGCTCTCCTAGAAACCCCCATGGTTTCCTCCCTCAGGTTTTTCTGTAAAAACGTCACCTCCTCCAGGTCTTCCCTCCTCTCGTCCCCGTCTTTTTACTGGTCTCTCTTTTTTTTTTTTTTTTGGCCTCTTGTGGGATCTTAGCTCCTGGACCGACCAGGGATGGAATCCAAGTCCCGAGCAGCAGTTAAACCACTGACGGCCAGGGTATTCCCCTCTGTCTTTTACTGTTATCTTTAATACAAACTAGGGCCATCTAATACTCTATGAATTCTAACTTAATTTTGTTTCTTGCTCACCAGGGCAGGGATTTTGTGTGTGTGTGCTGCCCCCGACTGTATTCCCAAGCGCCTAGAACTGAGGCCAGTAAACACTCAGCTCTCAGTGAAGCCTTGCAGGGTGAATGCACGAGGCATATTGACCTGTAGGGCGCCTGGAACTCAGCGGTGAGGCCAGGGGTGGGTTCTACTGCAGCATCTCCAACCTTGGGGCTGGGAAGGGGATGTATCCAGCGTGTGCGGCCCCTGATGCACGCAGGTGTAGACATGTGCGTTCCCGTGTGGGAGAGGACAGGGTTTGGTCCGACTTGACAGTCGGGGGTCCAGCCCCCCTCCTTCCCGTTCATTCTCTGTCCGCAGGTCCGCCATGTCGGCACCCCGGCTGCTCACGTTGCAGCTGCTGCTCCTGCTGGGCGCGTGGTGGGCGCGCGCGGCCGCTCCGCGCTGCACCTACACCTTCGTGCTGCCCCCGCAGAAGTTCACAGGCGCCGTGTGCTGGAGCGGGCCAGCGGCCGCGCGCCCGAAGCCGGAGGCCGTGAACGCCAGCGAGGTGGCGGCGCTGCGCGTGCGCGTGAGCCGCCACGAGGAATTGCTGCGCGAACTTCAGCGGCTGGCAACGGCCGACGGCGCCGTAGCCGGCGAAGTGCGTGCGCTGCGCAAGGAGAGCCGTGGTTTGAGCGCGCGCCTGGGCCAGCTGCGCGCGCAGCTGCAGCACGAGGCGGGCCCAGGGGCGGGGCCTAGCCCGGGGGCGGAGCCCGCCTCAGCGCTGGCGCTGCTTGGGGATCGCGTGCTGAACGCCTCGGCCGAGGCTCAGCGCGCTGCCGCCCGCTTCCACCAGCTGGACGTCAAGTTCCGCGAGCTGGCACAGCTAGTCAGCCAGCAGAGTGGCCTCATCGCCCGCCTAGAGCGCTTGTGCCCGGGGAGTGCGGGAGGGCAGCAGCAGGTAACTCCGAAACTATCACCCTCCCCAAATCGCAGCCACTTCTTGTGGGCGTTGTCAGTAAGGTGTGGCCTCTTGAAACCCCAGGATCTCTTATCCGCAGTTCTGAAGTACAAAAAAGCTCCATAAACCGGATCCCTACCTCTCCACCAACAACTCATTTGGATCAAAACGCTACTGGTAGCTACTTAAAGTCTTTACTTATCTACCTGATATGAATACTCAGTGGTGGTGCTTTAGTCGATAAGTCGTGTCTGATTTTTGCGACCCCCACGGACTGTAGCCTGCCAGGCTCCTCTGTCCATGGGATTCTCCAGGCAAGAATACTGGAGTGGGTTGCCATTTCCTTCTTCAGGGTTTCTTCCTGACCCAGGAATTGAACCCAGCTCTCCTGCATTGCAGGCAGAGTCCTGTAATCAAGTATATTACTAATATGTCCATGAAGACTTCATTGGGGATGCTACGGAATATATGTAGACCCTGTGTTACTGTTTCTTGTTGTCCTTTAGTCTAAGTCGTGTCTGACTCTCTGCAACCCCTTGGACTGTAGCCTGCCAGGCTCCTCTGTCCCTGGGGTTTCCCAGGCAAGAATATTGGAGTGGGTTGCCATTTCCTTCTCCAGTTATTGTTTCTAACTCCTGCTCTATTATTCAGAATTCTGGACTATGTCTGGCCTTGGGTTTTGAATAAGAGATTGTTGCTCTGACAGTAGCTACCTTACAGCTTTGGGAGGCTTCAGTAAGTTAATACTCAAGTGTTGGATTGCCTCATATTATCCCTGCTTTACAGAAAAGTTTGGAGGCACAGATTGGTTAAGCTGTGGACACCAGAGCAAGAGTTTAAGCCCAGCTCTGTCTCTTTTAAAATTTTTTGGCCACACCTTGAGGCATGGGGGATCTTAGTTCCCTGACCAGGGACTGAACCCCTCCCCTTGCAGTAAAAGCAGAGTCCCAACTGCTGGACCACCAGGAAGTCCAGCTCTGTCTCTTCTTGACTGCTGGAGTTAGGCTTGGGAGGATTAAGCCACGCTTCTGCTTGCTCGCCTTCCCATCTGGGTGCTGGGAGGTGTAGGGGCCCAGAGCCTCCAGGGCTAACGTCTCTGACTTTCTTGGTTACCCCAGGTCCTGCCCCCACCCCTGGTACCTGTGGTTCCCGTCAGTTTGGTGGGTGGCACCGACAACAGCGGCAGGAGGCTAAACTCAGCCACAGAACCCCAGAGAGATCAGACCCTGAGACAGCCAGGACCCTTGGCCTCTCCTCTGCCCTCAGGGCCCCCTGCTGTTCCTCCTAAGCCAGCAGGTAAGTCAAGGGCATGGCTGTTGGGGGTGTGAGGAGCCAGGGGATTCCCAGTGCAGCATGAATAGAGGGAAATAGGAGTCAGGACCTTAATGTGAGATTCCTCTTATGGTGAGGGGACTGGGGGGAAATGATGCATTTTTATTCTGTTGATGGAACAGGGAGATATGGCTCTTAAGGAACAAAATTCTTACTATGGTGTGAAACTAGGAGAGGTACTCTTATTTTGATGAGAGGGCAGCAGATTTAAGAATGCTACTTTGGTGAGAATTTGAGGAAGTTCAGAGAGCCATGTTCAGGACCTCTCTTCTGGTGAAACCATAGCAGGAGGATTTAAGAATCCCAGCCTCGACATTTTCTCTACTGAGAGAAGAGTGACTTAGAGTCTAATTTAGGTAAGAAAAGGGGTATTGGGGCTTTTATCCTGGAGAGGGAATAAGAGAAGCAGTACTTCTGTTCTGGTGAGGGGACCAGTGAGAATCAAGACTCTTACTCCAGTAGGGGGTTGACTGGTGCAGCTTGTGCCTCTCCCATATCCCTGTGCCCATAGGCCCATGGCGGGATTGTGCAGAGGCCCGCCAGGCAGGCCATGGACAGAGTGGAGTGTATGAGTTACGAGTGGGCCGGCATGTGGTGTCAGCATGGTGTGAGCAACAGCTGGAGGGCGGAGGCTGGACTGTGATTCAGAGGCGGCAAGATGGCTCAGTCAACTTCTTCACTACCTGGAAGCACTACAAGGTGGGCACAGGTGGGTGGGGCAGGGCTGGGCGGGGAAGGGGCCCAGCACCTGCCTTTCTGACTTTCTTGCCCTGCCAGGCGGGCTTCGGGGAGCCTGATGGGGAATACTGGCTGGGCCTTGAACCTGTGCATCAGCTCACCAGCCGTGGGGACCATGAGCTACTGGTGCTCCTTGAAGACTGGGGAGGCCGTGGGGCACGTGCCCACTATGATGGTTTTTCCCTGGAGCCT
Organism: Oryx dammah; assembly: GCF_014754425.2. Taxonomy (NCBI): domain Eukaryota; kingdom Metazoa; phylum Chordata; class Mammalia; order Artiodactyla; family Bovidae; genus Oryx; species Oryx dammah. Next base: position 94,745,340 of record NW_024070189.1, read on the forward strand.
GAGAGTGACCACTACCGCCTGCGGCTTGGCCAGTACCATGGAGATGCTGGAGACTCTCTTTCCTGGCACAATGACAAGCCTTTCAGCACCGTGGATAGAGACCGAGACTCCTATTCTGGTAAAGGGCTCTTATTTTGGTGGTGTGTAGGGGCAGGATAGAAGACTCTTGGTGAGGAAATGAAAGAGTGGGGTAAGACTTTCCTCTGGTAGGGATCAGGGCAAACAAGAGAATGGAGGACAGGACTCTTATTCTGGTGAGGGAGTCTACGTTCATTCTCTAATAGAGTCAATAAGTCAGGGCCCCAGCCTTTGTGAAAGGAGGTGGGGGAAAGAGGGAGCTGTGAGAGCTAGGACTTTTAACTATTGTAGAAAGAAAGTAGAGAAGATTGTGTTTTTTTTGGTAAAGGAATGAGAGGTAAAGCTCCTTGTTTGCAGAAAGGACAGAGGAAAATGTGACTTGTACTTTGGTAAGGGGATAAGGAAGAAACTAAGGCTATTACTTTGAAGTAGGGGGACAGAGTATGCCTGGCAAAAGCCTTGTGTTAGTGAGGTGCTGGTAGAAGCTTTTATTCTGGTGAGAAGAATAAGGCTTTTTTTTTTCCCCTCTCCCCTCAGGTAACTGTGCCCTGTACCAGCGGGGAGGCTGGTGGTACCATGCCTGTGCCCACTCCAACCTCAATGGTGTGTGGCATCGTGGTGGCCACTACCGTAGCCGCTACCAGGACGGGGTCTACTGGGCCGAGTTCCGTGGTGGGGCTTACTCTCTCAAGAAGGCTGCCATGCTGATCAGGCCCCTGAGGCCGTGACCCTCTGTCATCTGTCCCTCAGGTCCCAGGGGATGTGTGTCAGCAGGAGCCCAAGTTGTCCTGGCCACCCTTCCTTTGTGGCTCCATGCAGACCACGCCCCACAGACCTCCTCCCGTGTGGGTCTGCAGGGCTTCCCCAGGGCTCTGCAGACAGTGCCCAGGAATCCCCCTGCCAATATCTTGGACCCAGACGGCTCCCCAAGGGCATTGAGATCTCAGTTTGAGCTCATATTTTATAACAACACAAAATAGCCACAGACCGTGTCTGGTTTGCATCTGCATCTGGCAGGGGTCACTCCCCGTGCCCGCCCTCCTCCTCCTCCTCCTCCTCTTCCTCCTCCTCCTTCAGGTCCTCCAGAATGAGGTTGTCCAGGTCTTCCAGGAGGCCCCCCTGGCTCAGGCAGGTGGCCACAGTGGAGCCACTGCTGATGTGGAGGTTGCTGGGGTGCAGGACTTTGGGCAGGTGGTTCTGCTTTCGGCTCTTGGGGTGCGCACAGGACGTCCCAGGCACGTGGGGCTCTGGGGAGGGAGAGGTTCTGAGCGCCCCCCTGGGGCTGGAGGCCACGGGTGCTTTGGGGGAGGGGAGGGGCTGAGGCCACAGGCTCTAGGGCAGAGGTGGAAGTCATAGACGTTGAAGCCACAGGAGACCCACGGTCATGGTATCACCTGAGACTACAGAGAACAAAACAGGAGCCAAGAGCACAGACTGCAGGGGCTAAGTCCACAGGACACTGGGATGTGGGTCGTCAGGGTGACACCACAAAGCCTTGTGGGTGAAAACATGGAGGGTGGCTGATGCCATGGGAGGTGAGTGTGAGGAGGGACCCCCCCCCCCTCCAGGAGAGACCTGGAGGCAAGCAGGTGGAGGACGGTGGAAGAGGTGGAAGGAGGGGCCCATGTGGTAAGAGATGAAATGGCCTCCAGAACTAGGACCTTAGGAGTTAGGTGGAAGAAGCAAGCAGACACCTTGGTACTTAAAGCCCCAGAGGTGGAAGTCCCAGGAGTCCAGGCCACATAGACTGGGATAGGGGAGGCCATGTGGACGTGCCGGGCGCTCACCTCTCCGATTGTAGCAGTCCTCCGCGGAGCAGGAGTGGGTGTGGGTGCTGCGGCGATCCGGGTCGCGATCCCAGCGCGGAGGGAGGATCCGTGTCGGATACACAGGGAAGCCGCACCCGTAGCAGGGGGACCGGGACCCCATCTGTGCCCAGCCCCTGGGGGCGGGCAGGGCCGTGAGGGTCCAAGGGCCAGCTGGGCCAAGATGGGGCCAGGGCAGGGAGGGGCGGGGCCGGGCTGGGGCGGGGCCAAGGGTGAGGGGGTGGGGTCAGCGCCCTCTCGGGAAGTTGTGCCCTCACCGGAAGTTGTGCCGACATTTCGGGCAGTGGAATTCAGCCACGCCCCACATCTTGTCACTGGGCACGGGATCATAGCGCTTCCGGCATTTCCTGCATCTGGACACCTGGGGGTACAGAAGAGTGGAGCAGATGGGCACCGATAGCCTGATGGTGGTCACGTTGGGATTTACACCATCGAAATTGGCGAACACTGTAAATCTGGGGGCACTTCCTTCCTACAAGGGCTGGTTGGTAGGCGTTTACCAGAAGCACACCACTGGTCAGGGGGTTCAGAAGCCAGATTTGGGGTTCAGGTTTGATTTCTGTGGTAGTGGTCAAACTCCATAGTCAAGAGTTCAGGGGTAAGTTGAGCTTCTCCAGTTGAATGTTGAAAGTCCAGCTCAGTAGGTCAGAGTTGGGGCTGAGATTGGGGTTGATCTCTGAGGCTGCAGGTGTCCGGGGTTGGGTTCTCAGAGGCTGATGTTCTTAGGTCAGTTGGTTTGGACACAGAATGGGGGTTGGGAGCAGAAACGGGACAGAACCAAGGTCAGGGATTGGGTTATCACCTCTTTCCGCTGGGGCACGCGGCGCCACCAGACATGGTCACAGGAGGAGCAGGCGAACTGCCGGTCCACGGCAGGGATGAGGTCTTCCTGGGCACGCTGGAACATGCGTAGGTTGTCTTCTGTCAGTGGCAGGAGGGATGTCGCCACTGCCTGCAGAATGGGGTGGGTGGGGCCAAGAGGGTGGTCAGTCCTCTTCCAGCCCCTAACGTGTCCCTCCTCCTCATGTATGGATACCCCCAGGGGTGTGCACACCGCTCCACCTCCCGGTCCCACACCCTGGACTCACCTGGATGTCCTGGTCCTGCTTCATGTCCTCTGGGGGGTCCTGGGTGGAAACACCAAGGGTAGAAACTGGGGAGGTGGCTCATGCCTCTTTTTGGGGGGCAGGGCTTCTGGATGGGGAGGCAGGGTTCTGGCCCCATATGAGTAAGGTGTCCCCAACTCAAGAGGAGTTAATTGAGCAGCTTCCACTTCCTGAGGGCAAGGGTGTGTGACCTCAGTTGTCCTCATAGCAACCCTGAGAGGTGGGCACACCTGTGATCTTCATTGCTCGGATGGGGAAACTGAGGCCCAGAGCTCTGAGAGGGCTTGCCTGAGATTACCCTGAGTGAGTGTGGGGCAACAGGCCTGGGCCCCATGCTCCCTTCATGCTGGCAAATGCCACACACTTGCTGGCATTGTGACAGGTCACCTATTTGAGGCTATGCTGCTTTAGGCTAAGTGCTTGAGCTCTGGATTCAGAGAGCCACAGGTTGGAATCCTGGCCTCATCACTTCCAGCTGTGGGGTCATGGCCAAGCCACTCTCCCTAATGAAGGACATCTAGGAGTCCAGGTTCTGACTCTAGGTGACCTGGGTTCAAATCCCAGTCACCACATGCATTCAGCATGAACCTGGTGAGTGACTTCATAACCCTGTGTCTCAGTTTCCTCATCTGTCAAGTGGATATGATAAATAATAGGACTTGTCTCACAGGACCTGTGGCAATAAGTCAACAGAATTCCTGGAGTCCTGCTGCAGGAAAAGTGCTCAATGATACTCTTTGCTAGTTTTATTATACTCATTATATGTATAACAGTAAATATATAAATGTTACAAGTATAAAACATACTTTATTATACTCTTTAACAACTCTGTGCTGGGCCCTTTCAGACAGGCAAACCAGTGCACCAGCTACCAAGGCCATCTAAGGGGCAAAGTGGCCATACAAAGGCTTTCATTCATTCATTGTTTTAGTCATTCATTTACATGGGCTTCCCTGCCCCTCTTTTCCTCCCCCATCTCTTACTCGTCCCAGCCTGTCTGCAAGTTCCTCTGCTCAGGTCACCCTCTCTTCCAGGAAGATCTCCAACCCCTCCCCTTCCCAGGGATCACTCCTCCCTAGGCTTGAAGAATGTGGTACCACCTCCTCCAGGAAGCCTTCCCTGACCTCTTTGGCTCCTCTGTAATGATGATAATCCGGATTCTTTTCACTGCCTAGTTTCTTGTCTCTCTCCTCCATTTCATAATATCAGCATGTAATGAGCACCTATGGTTTGCAGGCTCCTTGGTCAGATCCACAACTGAGAGGTAAGTGAATGAGGCTAGACCATGAGTTGTGGATGGACAGTGCACAGAAGGAGCTCTGCCAGGGATGAGCCTGACCCTTCCCTTCTTCCTCCCCTTACCACGTGTTTTGGGAGGGGGGCAGTTTACCTGGGTATCCAGATCATTACTCAGTTCCTGTCCATCCTTCTGCTTTACCCCTGGTGGGGAGAGTAAGTGTAAGTGAAGGCCCCTTGAAAGGTTTTGTGGGAATTTCAGGGCCCCCAAAACCCTGATCCAGACCGCCCCCCCAAAGGGATGATCTCATCGCCTCTTCCAGCCCCCAGCACAGACCACACCCCCTCCCTGCTCCCCAGCTTAACTCTCACCAGGCAGGACCCCCACCTGCTCACCATACACGATGGAGCGCCCCACTCCAGTGTGGTCGCTGCCAAATTTCCTCATCAGAGTCCCCGCCTTCTTGGAGGATACCTTTCCATGAAACTTCTCCCGGAGGCGCCGGACGCTTTTCTCCAGCTGGGGTGGGGACCGGTGGATGAAGGAGAAGCGCAATTGCCCTTCCTCCATCCCTAGGCTTCCTTTTTTCACGGCCTGAACTTGACCCCGGGTTTTGGCCTCCGCACCCCCCCCAATCCCTCTACTGCATTTCCTGGAAAAAGCCAAAGTCCCCACAGGGTACTGGGGGAGGGAGCGGACTAGGGCGAGCGTCCCAGGCTAAGGGATGAGGCCGGCCAGATGACCCCTGGCCTCTGACCCTTGACCCAGCGGCCCCCGCTTTTCCTCGAGGAGGCCAAATTTTGCTCCGGGGCATGTGGCGGTCACTCTCCTTTCCGACGGAGACGAGTGCCAGCCTTGGGGGGAAGGTCTGGGTTGGATGGAGTCCCCAGCAACTGCGAAGCCCGCTCCGTGCCCCTAGCTCCTCCTCAGCATCTCTCGCGGGCCACCGGCCCAGTTGTAGCCATCTCCTACCTCCACACCTTCTTGAGACATGGTGGCGGCGTAGGTCCCCGCGAGGGTCCGCACTGCGCGCTCAGCGGCCCCCTACCTGGGCGCGCCCGTCGGTCCGGCCGCGCAGGGCAGGGGGCGGGGCCTCCAGGCCGGCTCCGCCCTTCCTTTCCTGCGCTCCGTTTCGCTTTCGTTTGGGAACGGGGGGGTGGACGGGGAGCGCTGGCTCCGCCCTGGCTCCGCCTCTGCTCTTGCGCCCCAAACCCAGGCGGGCGCCCCGGATCTGCACCCTGCGGCGGAGCGCGCAGAACTCGGGCGGGGGAAGCGGCGCGGCCTCTGCAGTCGGTCACATGTCCCCACGCTGCGCGGGGTCCGCGTCTTCACGTCCCTCGTGGGGGCGGGGCCGCATCTGAAGGCCGCGGCGAGTCTCCGTGCCCCCGCCTGTTCGCGCTCCCCTGTTCATCGCTCGGTCCCCTCCCTCCACCGGGAATCAGGCGCTATTGAGAATCTAGACCCCTGTCTCGCTCTGAGTGTCTTACCCGGCTAAGACACTTCTTCTCTCTGAACCTCAGTTTACTTCTCTGTAAAGTGGGGATGATGATAGTGGCTACATCCTGGGGACGGGTGTGTGTGCTCGCGCGCGCTCATGCCTGTGTGCGCGCGCGCGCACGTGCCAGGATTCGAGATTCCCAGGTCGAGTATTTAGTAGCGCCTGGCATGCTGTAGACATTCAACTAATCACTGGGCCACCTACTATGTGCAAGATATTAAGAAGCAGGCAGTTGTGGTGGGGAGAAGGTGCTCGTTAAAAATACGGATTCCTGGTTCCTCGCAGTCTTGCAGAATCGGTCTGTCTAGGGGTTCCAGGGAATTTGCGCTGAAAAACGGAAGATTGAGAACCCCGAGGGATCAGGACGATTTTAACCCAGCATGGGGGGTGGGCGAGGGGGCTGGAAGAGCCCTGCCTGGCGGCATCAGAAATGGTTTTTTTAAAAAAATTTAAAAAAATGGCTTCTTGGAGGAGTCCGGAAGAGCGAGGTCTCAGCAGTCAGAAGATCGGAGTGAAGGATGGAACAGCTTTGGGTGCAAAGACCCCAGGAAAAAGTGACTAGCGCTTTAAGCCAGGGCTTCTCAACCTCAACACTATTGGCATTTAGGGCTGGGTGATTCTGGGGGCCGGCCCTGTGCACTGTAGGATATTTCGCAGCATCCCTGGCTTCAAGCCACTAGATGCCTGTGGCACTCTTGCCCCAGTCGTGGTAACTGAAAATGTCTCCAGACGTTGCCAGATGTTCTCTGGGGGTGGCAAAATTGTGTTAGGATAAATGACATCCCTCAAATTGTTTAACCTCCATCAGTAAAAATGTGGAAGCTCAATTCCCCGAAGAGTGTTTGTTTATGAATTATATACAAATACAGTTATACTCAGATTCTGTGGTGGTGGTTTAGTCGCTAATTTGTGTCCGACTCTTGCGACCCCATGGACTGCCAGGCTCCTCTGTCCATGAGATTTTCCAGGCAAGAATACTGGAGTGGGTTGCCATTTCCTTCTCCGTGGGATCTTCCCGACCCAGGAATCGAACCCAGGTCTCCTGCATTGCGGGCAGATTCTTTCCCAACTAAGCTACTAGAGAAAGATCAGATTCGTAGATCATTTTATAATAATGTATTTATTACATAATGATATTCCTTGGGCTTCCCAGGTGGTGCTAGTAGTAAAGAATTCGCCTGCCAATGCAGGAGACTCCAGAGACGGGGGTTCAATTCCTGGGTGGGGAAGATCCCCAATGATTAAAAATATAAATGTTCTAATGTTTTCTACTCAAACGCCAAAGTTTTGTTTGTGGGGTCTAGGCACTCCTCCCTGGAGCCTACTCTATTAACAAGTGTAAACAGTTCATGGTTCTTTGTGGCTGAGTGGTGGGGTTTCAGGTAGGAATGAGGGGCTGTAGGCGTCACAGAGCAGTGGTCCCTAACCTGGGATCTGATGCCTGATGATTTGAGGTGGAGCTGATGCAATAATAATGGAAATAGATTGCACACTGAATGTAATGCACTCGAATCATCCCGAAACCATCCCCCCACCCCCCACCCCATCTGTGGAAAAATTATCTTCCAGGAAAATGGTCTCTGGTGCAGAAAAGGTTGAAGACTGCTGAGAGGACCTGGGATTTTATCCCAGGGAAGCGGGGAGGCATGGATGGGCTCTCTCGTTATAGTTCCTAACTACTACTTACCCAGTGGAGGGGGAGGTCACAGCTATGTCCCATCCCTGGTCATGGTGAGCACAGAACAGGCAGGAAACAGGCGGGACTTTGATCAGGCCCCAACACAACTCACGTCTGTTAGCTTCTCATCCTAATAATCACCATAGTGAGAGCTTGCTCTGTGCCAGGCACTGTTCTATGCACCACGGACACAGCATCACAGAAAACAAAGATCCCTGCCCTACAGAGCTAGCATTCTAGTGGGGGAGATAGAAGAAACAAATATGTGCTGGGCAAGCAGCTTCCCTGGTGGCTCAGACAGTAAAGAATCTGCCTGCAATGCAGGAGACCTGGGTTCGATCCTTGGGTTCGATCCCTGGGTCAGGAAGATCCCCTGGAGAAGGGATGGCGACCCACTCCAGTATTCTGGCCTGGAGAATCCCATGGACAGAGGAGCCTGGTGGGCTACACTCCGTGGAGTTGTAGTCGGACACAACTGAGTGACTAACACTCTTACTACTTTCAGGAGCTAATACATGCCAGGATGAAAAATAAACTATGACAGGGGGGTGGGTAAAGAGAGTTTAGGGAAGGCTGGGAGAAGTAACATCTGAGTGGAGACCTGAAGGATGTAGGGGAGGAGGGTTCCGGGAAGAATGGGAACTGGGGACTCTTCTTAGCAGGTGGTGTAGTTCTCTGTTGCTATGTAACAAATTATCTCCCCAAATGTAATGGCTTAAGGGCTGCCCAGGTGGCGCTAGTGGTAAAGAACCCACCTGCCAACGCAGGAGATGTGGGTTCAATCCCTGGGTTAGGAAGAACCCCTGGAAGAGGGCATGGCAACCCACTCCAGTATTCCTGCCTGGAGAATCCTCATGGACAGACATGGGGTGACAGAGTTGGACACGACTGAAGTGACTCAGTACGCACACACGTAGCGACTTAAAACAAGAAACACTCATTAGCTCACACAATTTCTGTGGGTCAGGAATCTAGGGACGGCTTTAGTAGGCTTTCTGGCTCAGGGTCTCCATAAGGTTGTAGTCGACATGTTGACCGGGGCTGCGTTCCTCTGAAGGTTTGACTGGGGCTGAAGGCTCTCGCTTCCGAGGAGGCTCACTCACACGTGACTGGCAGGTGAGTGCTGGTTGTTGGCGGGATGCCTCAGTTCCGCACTACCTAGGTTGACTTGAGTTTGATATGCCCAACCTGGCAGCTGGCCTCGCCAGGGTAGGCAACACAAGAGAAGGAAAGCCAGGTGGAAGTTGTATCGTTTCATGACCTAGCCTTGAAAGTCCCAGAGCATCACTTCAGCCGCCACATCCTGTTGGTAAAATTGAGTTGCCAGATCCAGCCTGTGTTTAGGAAGAGGAGGATAAAGACCCTGCCCTCTCTCCCCTCCTCCCTCCCCATCTCCTACTGGAGTCCCTCGCTTCCAGCGCCGGAAGGCAAGGAAGGAAAGGGAGCCAGTCAGGCAGTCAGCCTGTCAGGGCATAGAGCAAGAGGAGAGGGTGAGAGTCAATCTGGAGGGACACAGATACAGCCTGTGAGTATTGAATTTTGGCATTTATAGGTGAACAGAGGGCTTCCCTGGTGGCTTGGCAATTTCCGCCTGCCAGGGAAGAAGATGCAGTTTGGTCCCTGAGCTGGGAAGATGCCCTGGAGAAGGGAATGGCACCCCACTCCAGTATTCGTGCCTGGGAAATCCCATGGACAGAGGAGCCTGGCGGGCCACTGTCCATAGGGTCGCAAAAGTCTCTGACACGACTTAGCGACTAAACACGATGAACAGAAAAACAGATTCCCAGCGATCACATGGAGGCGCTGCCTACCTCAAAGTTTAGTTTTGAGCTCTGTAACCATCTTGGTCTGTCTGGACAGATATAGATAGCTTTGTTGTCCCATGGTGTGAACACGAAGGCATTTTATTCTTTGCCTTTATGGAAAGGTGTGAAAGTGGGGGTGGGAATAGATGTGGTGATAACAGTGATAAGAAGTGTAACCTCTGACATTGTAGTAATTGAGTCAAAGATGGAACCCATTTGACCTATCCATTCATTAATTGGACAGACATGGATCAAACACCTCCTATCTGGCAGGTATGGTGCTGGGCCCCATTTCTATCCTTCTGGAGTCATGGTCTTAATCTGAAAGAGAAACAAGAAGCAGATGATAGCAGAAGTAATTATTTACTTATATTTATGGTATGTACCAAAAAGAGAAATTGAGAGATCTGTAAGAAAGGATAACACATGGGAACCAGACGTGGGTAGGGTGGTCAGGGAGGGCTTCATGGATGAGGTGTCTCTCAAACTGAAGTTTTTATTTTTTTGCCGTATTTTGTGGCTTGCAGGATCTTAGTTCCTTTACAGGGATGGAATCTGGGGCCATGACAGTGAAAGCTGTGAGTTCTAACTGCTGGAGGCCAGGGAAGCCCCACTGAACTGAAGTCTTGACACTTTTCTGAAACACTATCATTTAAAGGGGGTAATATTATTACAAAAGGGAAAACAAGAACCTCCTAGGGGTGGAGGGGTCTCTCCAAAGGATAAATAGGGAATAGGAACTACCTAGGGAAAACATGGAAACAGTGGCAAACCTTACTTCTTGGGCTCCAAAATCACTGAAGATGGTGACTGCAGCCATGAAATTAAAATTCGCTCTTTGGAAGAAAAGCTATGAGAAAGCTAGACAGTATATTAAAAAGCAGAGATATCACTTTGCTGACAAAGGTCTGTCCAGTCAAAGCTATGCTTTTTCCAGTGGTCATGTATGGATGTGAGAGTTGGACAATAAAGAAAGCTGAGTGCTGAAGAATTGATGCTTTCGAACTGTGGTGCTGGAGAAGACTCTTGAGAGTCCCTTGGGCAGAAAGGAGATCAAGCCAGCCAATCCTAAATGAAATCAACCCTGAATACTCACTGGAAGGACTGATGCTGAAGCTGGAGCTTCAATACTTTGGCCACCTGATGTGAAAAGCCAATTCACTGGAAAAGACCCTGATGCTGGGAAAGATTGAAGGCAGGAGGAGAAGGGGGCAACAGGGGATGAGATGGTTGGATGGCATCACCAACTCAATGGACATTAGTTTGAGCAAACTGTGGGAGATGGTGAAGGACAGGGAGGCCTGGGGTGCTGCAACCCATGGGGTCACAAGGAGTCAGACACGACTGAGCAACTGAATAACAACAACAAGGTGACGAGGTGCAGGCAGAGAAAGCAGCATGTGCAAAGGTCCTGAGGTGGGAGGGGGCTGGGTATATTGCAGGAATCTATAGGCCACCCTGGCTGGGGTTTAGTGAGCAGGGTGGAGAGTGAATGGAGGGCAAGCTCACACCCAAATCTTGACCTTCAATTGGACCTTCAGGGGCAGATGCTGGGTGAAAGTATATTTAGTTGTGGAGGAAATGGACATGATTGGAGGATGTGTGTGCTTTTCAAAACCTAGTCAGTTTCTCCCTCAGCTTAATTAATTAGACCAGGATGAGCAGCATGCAGCATCTTAGTTCTCTGACCAGGGGTTGAACCTGTGCCCCCTGCAATGGAAACACAGAGTCTTAACTTCTGGTTAAGTCTCTCTCTCAGTTTAACCAAATGAAGAAATTTGGGAATGCCTAGAACTGGGGATGTTGGGGTATGGGAAATCTCCATATTGTTGGTTGGAAAGAGTGTCCCTCAGTAGAATCATTGGAGACAGCAACTCTGCAACACGTAGTAAAGCGTGGTGTGCTATTTTTTTAATAACAAAGTGTTTTTATTAATTAACTGTCAAGCATGCCTCTCTAAACGTCCCCCTACATTTTATGGCTATATCCTCTTTAACCAGGGCTTCCCAGGTGGTGTAGTGGTAAAGAATCTGCCTGCAATTCAGGGAACTCAGGTTTGATCCCTGGGCCAGGAAGATCCCCTGGAGAAGGAAATGGCTACCCACTCCAGTATTCTTACCTGGGAAATCTCATGGACAGAGGAGCCTGGCAGGCTATAGTCCATGGGGTCACAAAGAATCAGTCATGACTTAGTGGCTAAACAACAACAAACTCTTTAACTGACTCTTCATGTGACAATGATTTGTAATATTTTCTTCAGATTGACTACAAAGATAATTTATTTTTTCTCTAGCATGATTGATCAGTATTTGCTTTTTATTATTTATGGCTCAGAAAAAAATTTCATCCACATAGTTCATTATGTGTGTGTGTGTATGTGTGAAATTTCAGTATAGTGTGTGTTATTTTAATTGTCCCTTTCAACTTCTGTATTCTGATGCTTTGACAGGTGGGGCCTCGCTGACACTCCCTTGGCATATACACCCCATCTGTGTGCATTTCTGCATGTGGATTCCCACACTACCTTTACTCTCAATATGACATATTTCTCAAAGTATCAAATTTTTTTTATTTGCAATAAGCATCCATCACTTTTGTAATGAGAATCAAGAAAACACACAATAAGACAAATCCAATTACTTTTTAAAATAACATGTACGAGACCCTGGGAATCTGTCTTTGACAATGACACCTAAGAGGTGAGAAGTTATTTGGAATTTCATAATTTGTGTAGTCCTTTGTAAATGGAGTGCTCTTGACAGCACAGCAATCTATTGTTCGAGTTGTGCAAAATCAGCTTCAAATACATTTTCAAGAATGTGTTATGTGCAAAGTTGGGCGGCCCAAATGAGTTCAGTGAATGGAGAAATCGCAGTGGTAGAAAGAGCCCGAGTGTACCCAGGGGTCAGCGGGTGCCAGGCTCTCTGTGGAGTGTCCTCCAGTCTCTAGACTAGCAAGTGATCCCTCAACCTTCTGGCTTAGGTACTACTGCCCCTTTTTCAGATGAAGAATATGAAATTTCAGAGGAATTAAGCAAATCATGCAGTGATCTGGCTTGTAAGTGGCACAGTCAGGACTTGAACCCAGGACAGCTGAGTGCATCGCTCCTTCCAGATGGAATTAAGGATGAGTATAGAAGCCAAAGAATGGGAAAGACCAGAGATATCTTCAAGAAAATTAGAGATACCAAGGGAACATTTCATGCAAAGATGAGCTCAAAAAAGGACAGAAATGGTATGGACCTAACAGAAGCAGAAGATATTAAGAAGTGGCAAGAATACACAGAAGAACTGTACAAAAAAGATCTTCATGACCCAGATAATCACGATGGTGTGATCACTCACCTAGAGCCAGACATCCTGGAATGCGAAGTCAAGTGGGCCTTAGAAAGCATCACTACTATTTCAAACCCTGAAAGATGATGCTGTGAAAGTGCTGCACTCAATATGCCAGCAAATTTGGAAAACTCAGCAGTGGCCACAGGACTGGAAAAGGTCAGTTTTCATTCCAATCCCAAAGAAAGGCAATGCCAAAGAATGCTCAAACTACCACACAATGGCACTCATCTCACATGCTAGTAAAGTAATGCTCAAAATTCTCCAAGCCAGGCTTCAGCAATACGTGAACCGTGAACTTCCTGATGTTCAAGCTGGTTTTAGAAAAGGCAGAGGAACCAGAGATCAAATTGCCAACATCTGCTGGATCATGGAAAAAGCAAGAGAGTTCCAGAAAAACATCTATTTCTGCTTTATTGACTATGCCAAAGCCTTTGACTGTGTGGATCACAATAAACTGTGGAAAATTCTGAAAGAGATGGGAATATCAGATCACCTGACCTGCCTCTTGAGAAATCTGTATGCAGGTCAGGAAGCAACAATTAGAGCTGGACATGGAACAACAGACTGGTTCCAGATAGGAAAAGGAGTACGTCAAGGCTGTATATTGTCACCCTGCTTATTTAATTTACGTGCAGAGTACATCATGAGAAATGCTGGACTGGAAGAAACACAAGCTGGAATCAAGATTGCTGGGAGAAATATCAATATCAATATCACCTCAGATATGCAGATGACACCACCCTTATGGCAGAAAGTGAAGAGGAACTAAAAAGCCTCTTGATGAGAGTGAAAGAGGAGAGTGAAAAAGTTGGCTTAAAGCTCAACATTCAGAAAATGAAGATCATGGCATCCGGTCTTGTCACTTCATGGGAAATAGATGGGGAAACAGGGGAAACAGTGTCAGAACACTGTTTATTTTTTTGGGCTCCAAAATCACTGCAGATGGTGACTGCACCCATGAAATTAAAAGACGCTTACTCCTTGGAAGAAAAGTTATGACCAACCTAGATAGCATATTCAAAAGCAGAAACATTGCTTTGCCGACTAAGTCCGTCTAGTCAAGGCTATGGTTTTTCCTGTGGTCATGTATGGATGTGAGAATTGGACTGTGAAGAAGGCTGAGTGCTGAAGAATTGATGCTTTTGAACTGTGGTGCTGGAGAAGACTCCTGAGAGTCCCTTGGACTGCAAGGAGATCCAACCAGTCCATTCTGAAGATCAGCCCTGGGATTTCTTTGGAGGGAATGATGCTGAAGCTGAAACTCCAGTACTTTGACCACCTCACGTGAAGAGTTGACTCATTGGAAAAGACTCTGATGCTGGGAGGGATTGGGGGCAGGAGGAGAAGGGGACGACAGAGGATGAGATGGCTGGATGGCATCACCGACTCAATGGACGTGAGTCTGAGTGAACTCCAGGAGATGGTGATGGACAGGGAGGCCTGGCGTGCTGCAGTTCATGGGGTCGCAGAGAGTCGGACACGACTGAGCGACTGAACTGATAGAAGCCAAGGGGGTACACCTTGGAACCAGACAGTGGGTTTGAGTCCTTTGCTAGCTCTCTGAGCAGTTTCTTCTGTTAAATTTTGGAGCCTAAATTTCCACATCTATGAAATGGGAATAGAGTTCTTGGAAAGATTCTGTGAGTTAATATAGATAAACCATTAAGAACTGGGCTGTCTGATAGGATAGCCACTGGTCACATGTAGCATTTGAGCCCTTGAAATATGGTAGCTCCTTATTCAGACGTGTTATCAGTGTCAAATTGCACGTTGGATTTTGAAGATATATGTGAAATAACACATTTTAAACTTTTTGTACTGATTACATTTTGAAATGATAATATTTTAGATATATTGGGCTAAATAAAATTGTTATGATTAATTTCACTAGTTTTTGTCTTTTTAATGAGATGACTAGAATATTTAAAATTATATGTATGGGGCTCCTCTGGTGGTCCAGTGGTTAAGAATCTGCCTGCCAATGCAGGGGACACAGATTCGACTCCTGCTCAAGGAAGAGCCCACATGCGGAGGGCAACTAAGCCTGTGTGCCACAACTACTGAAGCCCGCAGCCTAGAGCCCGTACTCTGCGATAAGAGAAGCCACCTCAATGAGAAGCCTGTTCAACGCAACAAAGAGTAGCCCCCCTCTTGCCACAACTAGAGAAAGCCTGTGAACAGCAATGAAGACCCAGTGCAGCCAAAATTTTTTTTAATTTTTATAAAAAATTACATGTGACTTTCATTATATTCTTATGGGATTGTGTTGATTTAGAGGATACAAAGCATAGTAATCCTTCAAGGACCATGTAGCTATTTTTATGATCATACTACCTTGGTTTATGGGCTTCCCAGGTGGTTCAGCGGTAAAGAATGTACCTGAAAATGCAGGAGGCACAGGTTCGATCCCTGGGTCAGGAAGATCCCCTGGAGGAGGAAATGGCAACCCACTCCAGTATTCTTGCCTGGAGAATCCCATGGACAGAGGAGCCTGGCAGGCTACAGTCCGTGGGGTCGCAAAGAGTTGGAAAGAACTGAGCAACTGACTATGCAAGCACCTTTGTTTCTATCGCTTTTCCTAAAGGTGTCAACTGTGGGAAAACGGTTCTGTGCTCCAGCCCTGGGCCTGGTAGCCTTGTGTCTGCTCCTGGCAGCAGAAGCATTCACAGTTAATCACTGATCCCACATTCCGGAAAGCTCACAGGAAAAGTTTCAGGAAAGTGCGTGAGGTAACTCAGCTCTGGGAGCTCAGGTGGCCAGATAACTTCATCTCTTTCTATGTCGCAGTTTGAAATTTCAAATCTGTGGAAAGCCCCCTTGACAAAGACTCTGCCTTTTTTTTTTCCTGATTGCAAGAATTGTGTTTGTTCTTAACAAGAAAAAACAGTTAAACATTAAGAAATGTTTGATTTAGAAAGAGGAGGTCTTTATATACATAGGAAAATAAAACCTTAAGTTATAGTTTTGCCTGTGGTCATCAGAGTGTCCACAAACAGCAGGAAATAGAAGTCAGGGTGTGCAAGCAAATCGTGGACATTTCTGGTTCCTCTGGGGAGGGAACAGGGGCCCTCACATTTTTTCCCTTTATGTCTGCCTTTTGGGGAATCTTTTTTGCTAGAAGGTCTTCATGTATGATTAAAAATAACAAGAGGAAGAAGAAGAATACAAGAAGGGGTGGTAACTCCTCATTGCTCTGGTCCCAGGATAAGTCCCATTAAATTAAAAGAAAAATCACTTATTTGGCTGTGCCAGTTTTTAGTTGCAGCATTCAGTATGTAATTCCCTCACCAGGGATCAAACCTGGGTCCTCCGAATTGGGAGCGTGAAGTCTTAGCCACTGGACTGCCAGGAAGTCTCACCTGGGTAGGTGGGGTTGGGAAGGGGTTGCTGTGATCTGATTTTCGTTGACTGTATGAATTCCAACCATTTTACTCCCTCCCCAAGGCCTCTTATCTGGCTTACTGATAATAAGGCCGATGAAGGTTTATTGAATACTTAGAATGCTGGACACTCACAGTAACTCTCTGATGGGAATAAGGTTAGAGATGAGGAAACCAAGGCACGAAGAGGTGAATAACTGTTAAGGTCACACACAGCCATGGAGAGGGGGAGGCAGCTAGACAGCATTCAGGTAGCTGCTGCCATGCCATCCAGTGGGCCCACAACCCCAGCCTCCTCTTCCGCTTGCTTGCCATCAACTCAGTTTCTGCCCGTCAGTCAGCTGGGCCATTCCACCTCACCTCAGAGCTGGTCAGTTCCTCTTCCTGCTCAAACACCTTCCGTGGCTCCCCACTGCCCTTCATAATGACCAAGCCCTTTAGCCTGGTGTTCAAAACTCCATCTTTCTTTTTCTCCCTCACTTGCAGCCCCTCCTTGCCACTCTGAGTTCAAGCCATCCTGGATGACTTGCAATCCCTCCAGAACTCCTTGCTGGGGTCGGGGGAGGTGTCCCTTGACCCCCATGGGCTACTGCCTAGGCTTGCCAGTCCCCTACTCCCATTCCAGGCCACACGGATGAAACTCAGTCATCCTACCCTGCCCCCTTTCTCAATTCTCCAGTTTCCTAGGATTCCTGGTCAAAGCTTCCATCAAGACTAAGTGCAGAGTGTATGCTAAATTCATTCATTCATTCAACAGTCATTTCCGGAGCACCTTCTGTATACCAGCCCCTGCTACTGGAGCTGGGAATTCCACAATGAACCAGACAGACATGTGGTGTCAAGGAGCTGATATTGTGGGGCAGGAGAAATACCTGATTAGCTAACAATCAAATCAATAAATGTCACATACTATGTATTTTAAGTGTTATTGAGAGTGATGGGAGGAGGCCTATTTTCCTTGTTTATTAAAATATATTTGTTTATTTATTTTTGGCTGCATCGGGTCTTAGTTATGGCACAAGGGGTCTCTTGTGGCTTGTAGGCTTAGTTGCTCTGCAGCATGTGGGATCACTGGCAGCCAAGATGGTAAGAAATATGCCTGCAATGCAGGAGACCTAAGTTCAATCCCAGGGTCAGGAAGATCCCCTGGAGGAGGAAATGGCAACCCACTCTGGTATCCTTGCCTGGAGAATTTCACAGACAACGGAGCCTGACAGGCTACAGTCCATGGGGTCACAAAGAGTCAGACATGGCTTAGCGACTAACACTCTCACTCTCTCTCATGTGGGTTCTTAGTTCCCTGACCAGGGATTGAACTTACATCTCCTGAATTGGGAGGCAGATTCTTAACCACTGGACCACCAGGGAAGTAAGTCTCAAGGGAGGGGGACTATTTTAGATATGTTATTAAAGCACATATCTTTGAGGAAGTGACATTAAAACAGAGTCTAGAGATTTTCCTGGTGGTCCAGTGGTTAAGAATATGCCTGTCAATGCAGGGGACACAGGTTCAATCCCTGGTTCAGGAAGATCCCGTGGATCAGCTAAATGCCGTGAAGCAGCTAAGCCCATGCACCACAACTATTGAAGACCACGAGCCTGTGCTCTGCAACAACACAAGCCTCAGCAATGAGTAGCGCCTGCTGTCTGCAACTAGAGAAAGCTTGCATGAAGCAACAAAGACCCAGCACAGCCATAAATTAACTAATTAAATGAAACAACCAAAGCAAACAACTTCCTCCCCCAGATTGCAAATAAGGTAAGTGTTCAACCCATAAAGAAATCTGGAGGAAGGGTGTACCTGACAAAGGGGACAGGGCCCTGTGCAAAGGCCCTGTGGTGGGAATCAACTTGGATGTTGGAAAGTCACAAAGAAGGCCAGTGTGACTGGAATGGAACAGGAGTGAGAAAGAGGAGGCAGGTTAATGTCAGAGCGGGTTCTGCAGGGTCCCTGCTTAATTCTCCGGGTCAGGAACACATGTCTGGAGTTTGGGTACAATATTCTAAGCTTTTTATTTGAGGTTAAGCCCAGGGGTTCAGTCGCGCTTGGAGACACCCTCCTGTGAGCAGCAGAAACCCTTAGGGTCTCAGGACTCGCAGCCATGGGTGTGCATATAGTCTGAAAACCCTGCCAGTTGGTCCAGCAATTCCTTCTTGCCCACTGTCCCATTCGCTGGCCAGTGCATGAGAAACGTCTCCTTGCCCAGGACATGGATGTATCTGTGGGTGAGAGGAGGCAAGGACAGTAAGGAGAGCCTGCTGCTTTGGAAGTGTGGAGACCTTTCTGATTTGCCCCTCTGACCTGCTTGATGGAGTCCCAGAACCACAACCTATAATGTCCTCCACAGGGCTGTCTCGCTGTCCCCCGACCCACCCCAGCCCATACTACTGGGGATTAGAAAAGTTTCCCTTTTCTCTGACTCCTTCCTGCCCTCTGTTGGAAAACCACCATCCCCTAATGAACAGTGTTGCCAGGAGTTGTGCAGTATACAGCCTACACCTTCATCCAGGGTAGCCCTGAAACCCAAGACTCTTGTTGACAGGTGCAGTAGAAATTCTGACACCAAGGACTGGCCTGGGGTAGGGAAAGGGGCCCAGGCCTGAGTCCCCAGGGTAGCAGGAGCCCCCCAGCCACACACTCAGATTTGACTCTCCACAGGTCTGAAATCTGGCCCATTATGAGGTATGTCTCATGTTCCTGCAGCCCCAGGGAGTCTTGGCAGGTGGTGTGAGTGACGAACTTCTTTACGGTGAGGGGTCTGGCAGAGTCCGTGCCTGGAGGAGATGAGAGCCAGCGTGTGTTCACTTGCATGGGCCTGGCCTGGCCCACTTTGGGACCCCCGGTGTAGGCCCCCACACCATCTCCTCTGCCGCCTTGGACATACCACTCTTGATGATGGCTTCGAGCTTCATGTTATAGTAGATGTACGGGTTGGAGGTGGAGGTCTCCACAGACTCCAGACTGGTCTTGTACACTGGGGAAGGGGGCCAGGGGTGCGTCGTGTTGGTGTCCAGTCTGGAGGTGTCTGCTCCCCCGACCCCCCCTGCCAAGCTCCACACTCACCAAAGTCCACTCCAGCCTCACAGGCTGCTGTCTGGAGCTCCTCCTGACTCAGGTGGTTACTGTCCTTCTTTGGGGATGGGCACTGCTCTGGAAGGTTGGGGGAGGGGGAGGGTGCTCTGGCTGCGCTGGGAGTGGGGCCTTGTCCACTCTGACTCCCATCCGGCCCCAGGCTCAACCCCGGGGGCGGGACGAGTCTGGCCTTTCTGGTCTGTAGTGTGCTCTCTCCTCTGTCTCTTTTTGTCTTTCTCTCTCTCCCTCTCGCGGTCTAAACTCAACCCAGAAGGCACCCCAGGAGGTGATAAAAAGCTCTTGAATCCCTAGCCTGGCAACCCCAGTTCTCCGTCTCCATGGCCTCACCCTCCGCGCATCTGCACACGTCTCTGTCGCAGATCTTCCGCAGGGAAGCGTGCTCTGTGGGCAGGTTGTAGAAGGAAGTGCACCTTCGGGCTTCAAGAGGGGCCGAGTAAGTCGGGTTGGCTTGGGCCTCTGCTCCTGGAGGGCTGGGTGCTGGTCTGGCCCCGCCCCCAGAAGGCCCCGCCCCACCGGCCCTGCCCATCATTTTAACATTCTTCACGCTTCAGCCGTGTCCGACTTTTTGCGACCCCTTGGGCTGTAGCCCACAAGTCTCCTCTGTCCATGGGATTCTCCAGGTGAGAATACTGGAGTGGGTTGGGAATCTTCCCGACCCAGGGATCGAACCCGCGTCTCTTAACGTCTCCTGAAGTGGCAGGAGGGTTCTTTACCACTAGCGGCCACCTGGGTGCGCAGCCACCTCCTTAACAAGTCCCTCCTCTTTGAAGACCCTGCCTGCTTTTCGCCCACCCTGACCCAGCAGGCCACGCCCAGTCCCTTCTCAGCTCGGCCACACCCCCTTCCAGGCAACCTACCGCCCCACCTCCCCCCACCCCGCCACTTTAACCACCAGGGAAGGACACGCCCCTCAGCAGCACGCCCCTTAAGTCCCTTCCCTCTGGCCACCCCTCCCACGGAGCCAAAGAAGACCCTCTCTGCCACGCCCCATTTCGTTTTTTTGGCTCCGCGCGCCTCACCCCTCCGTTTTGTTTTCTGACTCCACCCTTCTCAGGCCTTGTGCGCTCTGAGGATCCCCTCCATTCCCAGGCCTTGCTCACAGGGCTCGTAGTAGTCGTAGACTGTGACCTGGGCAGCCTGCAGGAACTCGGCCTTCAGCATCCTGTGGACCCGGAAGCCGAGCACCGTGTCTTCTTTGTGGGAGAGCTGCAGGAGGGGCGTACTGTCTGAGGCGCGCAGGGCCACTGAGCGTGGGGATACCGACTACGGGGCCCTGGTCATGACCACTGACCACGTGGTCTTGGATACCGAAGAGTCGACCTCAGGGCATCTCCCCAGCATCACTGACCAGGGTGCTGACCGTTGTTTGTTGGCTGACCCTGCGGCCCGCACAGCCCTGGCAGAGGACACCTGGCTTGCCTTACCTTCTCCAGGTAGAGGACAATGGTGCTGTCGCTGGAGTTCATCTTGGTCTCGTACTGGAAGGCGTACCTCTCCACCTCGTTCGTGAGCTGGGGCAGAAGATGAAACCTGCCAGTTGGCAGAGATCCACAGAGGCACCCAGCCCCGAGAGCTCCACTCTTAGAGCTCCCAACCTTTGTCCAATCAGCTCCAGTGTTGGGGAAACTGAGGCACAATCAGGGCAGAGGTTAGCTAAAGTTGACCATGGCCACTGACCTTGGGGCACAGACCGTGGGGGCATTAACCTGGGGGCCTTGACCCACAGACGGCGCTCTGCACCCACTCGGGGGTGTGTGGGAGGTTTCCAGGACATCCCCACCCTGCTGTTTACCTGTTTGAGGTCATCCTGGTTGGGGTAGAAGCCAGTGAGCAGGGAGACCTCCATGATGGTCATTGTGGCATCTCGACGACCCCGGAACCTGGGGATTTCACAGCGCGAGTCTCTTCCTGCTGTCCTCTTGCCCCTCCCCCACACTCCCACTGCTGACACCTCTTGCCTGGACAAAGGCAGTAACCTCCTCCTGTGACTCCCTGTCACTCTTCTGCTCCCAAACAGCATACAGCTTTAGCAAACAGAAAGAAATCTGATACATCGCCTCCTGGTTTACCCTCCTTGTTTTACAAAACTCCTGGTCTCATCCTTCCAGTTCACTTCCTCCCACTCCAGCCTCCAATTGATTGCTCTGAAGTGTTGGTCTCTCTCCTGCCACTGGACCTTGGCACATGCTGTTCTCTCAGCCTAGAATTCTCCGTCCTCCCTCTTTGCCCTGAAAGATCCCTTCATCTTTGCAATCTCACCTGATGCATCCCTTCACCAACCATGCCCCCCACTCCCGCCCAGGAGCCTTTCTCAGCTCTCACAACTGATAATTCTCTAGTTTGCCATCCCGCAGCTCTGTGGACCTCTCCTTCATCACATTTAATCACAGTGGTCATTTTGCATTGATTCTGGGTGACTATTCAGTTATTGTTTGTCTCTCCTGAGAGGCTGTGGGCTTCAGCAGGCAGGGAGGAGCTGTCTTGCTCACAACTGTCTTCGTAGCTCCTAGAACAGAGCCTGACACCCAGGAGGCACTCAGTACATGTTTTGTTATCTAGACCTGGGCACGGGTATTTGGGAGACAGAGCCAGACCAGAATGGGAGCTGGAATGTCTGGAGAAGATGAAGCCAGGGGAGAGCCACCATGCTTGGAGCAGGCTGTGGGTATCTGGCCCATGGTGCCTGTCCACCATTCAGGAGCCTGCCATTCTGGGACATGGCAGGATGAAGGACAGGACTGGGGCAGTGGGATGGTAGACAAGCAGGGGAGGGCAGGATGAGAGGTAACGATAATGGAGCAGGCATGGAGAGGTGGGTTTGGCTGGTTCCCAGCCTCCACTCAGTATTCAGGGAGAGCTGCTAAGGACTCTGGACTCCAGGAGGTGCATCCTTCCTCCTGCCTAGGCGAAGATCCTGTGCCCTGACCTTGTCTCCATCCGGAGCTGAAAGGTGGCTTCCCCTTTTTTATTCTCTGCAGAAAGAAAGTGGGAATTTAGAGGCTGGTAACACAGTCTCTGAAGCTGGCTTCCTGGGCTCAAATCCTGGCTCTGCTGTGTGACTTTGAGCAAGTTGTTTAACCTCTCTGTGCTTTGGTTTCTTAATCTGGAAAAGGGGATCATGATATTCCCAACCAAGTTGGTTAATTTTAAGTGAGTAAATACAAGTGAAGCATTTAATATAGTGCTGGATCAGGGCTTTCTAATGGTCAGTTATTATTACTATCATATTACTACTACTATTAAGAAATATGACACCAACCAAAGTCCTGGTCACTTTTATTTTCATTTACTTATTTGTTGACTGCACAGTGTGTGGGATCTTAGTCCCTTGACCAGGGATTGAACAAGTTCTCTGTGCATTTGGGCATGGAGTCTTAACCACTGGACCACCAGGAAAGTCCCCTCTTGGTCACTTTTAGTCCCCAAAAGTCTTGGGACTGGTGAGGCTTGTTTTCCCCCCACTACTCTGACAGTGAGTTCCCAGTGGCAGCGCCTTGGCTATTCCGTCTTGGTACTCAGGACTGGAAATTCTAGAATCCATTTCTTCCTCTTCTAAAAATTTTATTTTTTGGCCACACCATATGACATGTGGGATCTTAGTTTCCTGGCCAGGGATTGAACCTACACCCTTTGCATTGAAAGTGCAGAGTCTTAACCACTGGACCACCAGGCAAGTCCACTTCTGATCATCTCCAACGTCCCTTCCCTGGTCCAGCCCATCATCTCTTGCAGGAACCGTGCAGTTGCTGCCTCCTTGTTGCCCCAGTTCCTGCCTGTGCCCTCTAGTCTGTTCCCCCCAGAAGGAGCCTTTGCAGACTTGTTCTAGATCATGTCTCTCCTCGGCTCAGAACCCTCTCTGGCTCCTACTTCCCTCCAAGCCAAACCCAAAGTCGTCACCATGGTCCGCAAGTCCCTGCCTCATCATGTCTCCAACTCTTCCTCCTAAATCTACCCCTTCCTTCTTTGGGGGATTCTCTGGTGGTGCAGACAGTTAAGAATCTGCCTGTAATGCAAGAGAGCTGGGGTTGATCCCTGGGTCAGGAAGATCCCCTGGAGAAGGGAATGGCTACCCACTCCAGTGTTCTTGCCTGGAGAATCCCATGGACAGAGGAGCCTGGTGGGCTACAGTCCGTGGGGTCACAAAGAGTTGGATAAAACTGAGCAACTTTCACCTTTGCTCTCTGTAGCCACACTGGCTTCCCGGCTGTTTACTCAAGCCAGGTGACCTCATTTTTGCCTCAGGGCCTTTGCACCCGCTGTTTTGCCTGCCTGGAGTGCTCTTCCCTCAGATCCTCCACAGCTCACTCTCCCGCATCTTCCATATCTCAGTTGAAAGCAGGCTGCAGAGAGCTTGCCCTGGACCTCCTTCAAGGCTGCAGCACCTCTTCCTACTTTTTTTTATGTGATACTTAGTCATCACCTGCTACTACGCTATGTATTACATTTTACAATGCAGATTCACTTACGTTATAAATAGATAACAATAAAAGTATGCCATACTGTTTTTGTCATACTGTTTGTGTCCCTCTGCTAGAGTGTGATTTCCCAGAGAAGGGCTGTTTTTCTTGTTCATGCCTGTGTTCTCGGGGCCAAGAAACTGAGTGAAGCCCATGGTAAATGCTCACAGATTCTTTGCTGAATGGCTGAATAAAGGAACAGATGTGATTACTGAATGGCAGCTAAAATAAAATAATAAACAAGAAGAGATAGGGACTTCCCTGGTGATGACAGTGGATAAGAATTTGCCTGCCAATGCAGGGGACCCGAGTTCGATCGCTGGTCTGGGAAGATTCCACGTGTTGCAGAGCAACTAAACCCATGAACTGCAGCTACTGAAGTCTGAGCTCTAGAGCCTGTGCTCTGCAACAAGAGAAGCCACTGCAACGAGAAGCCCGGGCACGGCAACCTGCTTGCTGCAAATAGAGCAAGGCCGTGGCACAGCAATGAAGAGCCAGCACAACCAAAAATAAGTAAATAAGCACAATTATATTCAAAAAGAGAAGAAGAGCATCTCTGGGTCCAGGCTCACCTTCCTGGGTCTCGTGTAGAGTCACATTCAGGTGATACAGCTTGCACGTGTCCTCCAGGAACTCTGGGGACCTGTGGTACACGGTCAGGATCTATCGGGCAGGGGAGAGGCCAGAGCTCATTCACACCTACTCCTTTCCTCCTTGCTTCAATTCTTGCCTGCCCAGCTCTCTGCTCCATGGGGAATTCACAGCGAGGTCCTTCCTCCCCGATCCAGTGGGCTCAGCGGCCAGAACAGCCTATGGAGTCTATGCCCCCTCTGTGCAGTAGAACTTCCTGCATTGATGGCAAAATAGCCTCTATCTGTGCTTTCCATGTGGCAGCCACTGGACGCATGTGGCTATTTTTGGTTGTGCCATACAGGATCTTAGTTCCCTGACCAGCGATTGAACCCATGTCCTTTGCAGTGGAAGTACAGAGTCTTAACCACTGGATTTCCAGGGAAGTCTGCACGTGTGGCTAACTGAGCACTTGAAATGTGGCCAGTTCCACTGAAGAACTGAATTTTTTATTTTATTTATTTTAAAATGGACTGAAGCTGCAGGCAGAGTGTGACTTGCCTGAGGTCACACAACAAAGGCAGGGATTCAACTGTGACCCAATCGCCTGACACATGATAGCAGGCTACCTTGAATTCAGTGACCAAAAGGGCTGTCCTCCTGGATCACAGGGCATAGGGCCAGATGATGTAACGGAGCCCCCAGATATTGGGGGAAGGATGGAGTTGTTCTCTGGGCCTTGGGAGGCACCCTGGAGGGAGAATCTTCCTTTGCGGGGGCAAGGAAAGAAACATCTTTTCAGGGACTCAACATAGGAAGGACTCAATACCCAAAAATCTTTGGCCTGAGACTGCCCTGGGGGTCCAGTGGCCAGGACTCTGTGCTTCCACTGCAGGGACATGGGTTCCATCCCTGGGGGGGGGGGGCTAAGATCACACAGGCTGCATGATGTGGCCTAAACAAAACAAACCAGACCAAAACCTCAAGTATCTCTGGCCTTTACCCCAGCTCTTACTGCAAGTGAAAACCTTATTTCTCCACCTGTCAAATGGAGCCCATATTTTTACCTACTTCTCAGGGTTTTTCTGAGGTGTCCTTAGCTTGATTCCCATATTTGTGCTCTAAATGATAGCTAAGCTTATTGGTGATATCAACCTTGTTTTGGAGTCTATATTTGCCTCTCTTCCCATGAACAGAGAGAGCCCTGGGCTCTAGCTAAGAAACGCAAGACCTACCGAGATGGTGCCTCTTCCAGTGCCCCTGGCTCTGATCTGTAGCTCTTCCTCAGCAGAGAACTGAAATGAAGCGGGAGGAGGATTTGAGGGCAGAGGAAGCAGCAAAACATGGCTCACATGCAATGAGAATGAAGAGGGAAGCATCCATGGGCACTGGGAACTCAGTTATTTCCCTAGCTTGGGGTCTAGTGACTCTTCTGTCCCTCTCCATGAAGATGGCTTGACTTCTTGATTGAGCATTTGTGGTGTCTACACTGTCACAGATCAACTACAACTGCTGGCTCAGTCCTGAGGTAGATCTGTCTGCACCATCAACTTTGCAGTGTCTCTGAAGTTCCAAATGTGTGAAGCCCCCCCCCAAGACTCCTTTCTTTGGCTTCTCTGCACCTATTCTGTTCCCTTCATACATTCTTCCCTCATCGGCTTGAGCAAAATCTTACACATTCACATCCAATCACACCACCCCTGCTTAAATCCCACTGGTATTCTTACAACACTCTGGCCTCAGGGCCTTTGCACTTGCTGTTTCTTCTGCCTAGATCTCCAGAAGGATCACACCTCCCTTTCCTTAAGATCTTTGCTCAAATGTAACCGTCTTGGTGAGACCTTCCCTGCCCAACCTACTTAAAATGACAATTGCTTGATGTTCCTACCTCTCTCCCGGTTTCATTCTTTCCCGTAGCACTTGTCATCACTTAGCACATTACACATCTTACTTATTCACATCTCTTTATTGTCTGTTCTCACTAAAATATAAAATTCTACAGGGACAAGGATTTTTTTTTCCTGTCTCATTTATGGCCTTATTCCCAGAACCTAGAACAGTGCCTGGCACACAGGAAGTGCCCAGTAAAGATAACTGAGTGATTGAAAGTAAGTATCACCTCCTCCATGAGGTAAGGTCATGGAGATTACCTTTTCCACCATACCCAGGTTATTTTTTCCTTTATATACTCATTTCCTTTCCCTGTGTTCAGAAAGCTTAAAACAGAATATAGAATTAAATTTATTGTCTTAGTTTCTTTCTAGACTGTCAGTTCCTTGAGAGCAGGGACCACAGATGCTTCATAATGTACCCCAGGAGAATGTTTGGCACACAGTAGGTGCTCAGGAAGAATAAATGAACCAATACATTGACAGTATAGCCCATGGTGGCTAAATACTATTGGTGAGGGAGACTGTCAGGGACATGACTCTCGGTCTCATCTCCAGTGCCACTTCCGTGTGGACTTCCTGTCTGCCCCTGAGCTCCATACCTTTGCTGACCGTAGCTGGTAGGCATTCTGTTCATCAATGTCCCATTCCACATGCAAGGCTTTCTTGGAACTTTTGATCTGGATGTGGAGATCCTGGACACCATCAAAGGGGACAGCCTCGCGAAAGCGGGTGAGGGCTTCGATGGCCACGACTGTGGTCTGGGTGTTGGGACAGGGTGGGTGCGTGGGTGTGGGTTGGATCAGCACCAGGGACAGCACATTGGGACCCCCCCACCCCCCCGCCATGGGTACCAGCACCATGGACAGCTCTGCCCCAAAGGGCCAGTCGTGTCAGCACTTCGGCTAGCAACCCAACCCTCCACCCTCGACCCCTCCACGCCTAGTTTCCATTTGGTCACCTGGGTGGACCGGAAGCCTCCTCCCAGCTGCCGTTTCTTCAATAGCCAGTTGGCGATGACATGTGTTTCATTGCGCCGACCCAGCTCCAATTTCTGCATCAGTGCATAGGCTGTGGCCTCAATGGTGTACAGGGAGTCGTCTAGGTCCAGGTCATCCAAACCCACTGGCCAATGGGTTTTGTCTAGAAGATAGGCGTCCCCCCGGTTATGTAGATCTGGAACCACCTCCCTAAACCTGTCCTCTCCTTGTGTCATTGTTGTTGTTCAGCTGCCAAGTCATGTCTGATGCTTTGTGACCCCATGGACTGCAGCATGCCAGGCTTTCCTGTCCCCCACCATCTCCTGGAGTTTGCCCAAGTTCATGTCCATTGAATCAGTGATGTCATCCCACCATCTCATCCTCTCTCATGGCTATTTTATTGAGCACCTACTTTATGTGAAAACCTTTGCTGAGGAGACATATGGACACTGAATTTTTCAGACCCACTCTAGGGGACGGAGACACTATTTAGAGCTGAGGAAACTGAGGTTCAAAGGAGCTCCTCCACATCCTTCCCAGACCCACCGCAAGTGAGTTTCTCTAACTCCACTCCTCTTGACTTGGGGGATGGAGAGGATGAGATAAGGACCCTCAGGGATGGGATAGGACAAGACCATAGGAAGCAGACCCCTCTCAGTTACCTGTGTCTAATGATCTTCTTTCTAGCCTCAAACATACCAAGCGCTTGCCCACTTCAGGGCATTTGCATGAGCCCGCCCCTCTCCTTGGAATAACCTTTTCATGAAAGTGAGCCTTGTCGTCTTTCATTTCAGCTGAGTGGGTCGCCTTTTCACAGAGGCCCTTCCCAGTTCTCCGGTCTATACTTCCCTCCCCTCACCATCATCGCTCCCACCCACTTTGTATGTTACTATCTCAGCACCAGTCTCAATTTGTAATTCTCTATTGACCTGTTTGTCTTCTGCCAGCACCCCCTAGACAGTGGTAATTTTGAGGGGAGGGGCCACATCCGTCTTGTTCACTTTGGTTTCTCAGGGCCTGAGCTCAAGGGTTGGCACAATAAATGATGAATCACACCTTGCTGGATTTGAGATCATGCAGTCTCCCTCACTGTACCTCCATGGCTATGGTGAACACATAGCTGGTTAAAAAGTGGCCCACACCCACCCTTGCTGGCAAAGCTGTCCAGGTGGTCATTGGCTCGGGGGCTCCTGATGAGGGCCAGAGCATAGGAGGTTATGGCCATGGCAAAAGTTGTCCGAATGTGGGGGAGTTTTTTCTCCAGGAAGCCACCGGCATGCTTCATGCTGTCAGCCAAACTCTAGGAAGTCAAGAGAGGAGGCTAGAGGGAGGTGATGAGGGGAAGGGGTCTGGGAGTTAGAAGGGAGGGATGCGTTGAGAAGGACACGATGGCAAGGGACCATCCTGTGTGCAGGGGTTACAGCACTGTGCAGACCCTGCCCTCCTCTTTGAGTCCTACCGGTATCTTCTGGCTGCACAACTCCTTCCCCTCATTCAGGGCGATCAGGACAAGAGCTGTGAGTGATATGTCTGCCTCAGAGCCTTGGTAGCCACCCTGAAAATGCAGAACCAGACCCATGATCCCTTTACCATCTTGGAGGCACCTTCCCCAGTCTCTCCTCTCTGACCTTGAACAGCTCCTGGGTGCTCAGCTCTGGGCTGGATGATGTTGAAAGCAGGATGTGGAGACAGGGAGACGAGGAGGAGCTATCTTGAGACTTGCCTGTGTGGGGTCTGTCTTACTAACGAAAGCTGACAGCCATGGAGGATGCTGTGCTAAACTCTCTAAGCTAGCTCAAAACATTCTTGCAGCAGCTCCATTTTCTTGGCAATGAACCTTAGGGTTGGAGACGTGTCTCCATTGATAGTAAGTGACCAACTTAAGGTTCAAACTCTTCTCTAGTCTCCCGGGTTCCACCCTCAATCCCTGTGCTGGGTTGAATAATGTCCACCCCCGCCTCCCCCCAATTCTTGTCCACCCAGAACCTTGGAATGTGATCTTCTTAAGAAATAGGGTCTTTGTAGATGTAACTCGCTAAGTGAAGAGCAGGTTATACCGGGACTTCTCTGGTAACTCAGTGGTGAGGAATCTGCTTGCTAATGCAGGAGACAAGTGTTCGATCCCTGGTCTGGAAAGATCCCACATGCTGTGGAGCGACTAAGCTCCTGTGCCACAACTACTGAGCTTGTGCTCTAGAGTTCAGGAGCCACAACTACCAGAACCATGTGCTGCAGTTACTGAAGCCTGAGAGCTCTAGAGCCTGTGCTTTGCAACAGGAGAAGCCACGGCAATGAGAAGTCCACTCATTGCAACTAGAGAGTAGCCCCCACTCGCCACAACTAGAGAAAGTCCATGTGCAGCAGTGAAGACCCAGTGCAGCCAAAAATAAATAAATAAAATTTAAAACTTAAAAAAATTTAGAAAAGAACAGGTTCTACTGCTTCCCTTGGTGGCTCAGACGGTAAAGAATCTGCCTGCAATGACAGAGACTTGGGTTCAGTTTCTGGGTTGGGAAGATTCCCTGGAGGGGGAAATGGCAACCCACTCCAGCATTCTTGCCTGGAGAATTTCATGGCAGAGGAGCCCGGAAGTCCATGGGGTCACAAAGAGTCAGACACGACTGAGCGACTAGTGCAGGTTCTACTGGGTTAGGGTGGGCCCAATATCCAATAACTGGTGTGCATATAAGAAAGCACACACAGAAGGAAGAAAGGCGTGTGATGTTGGATGCAGAGATTGGAGCGATGTGGCTATAAACCAAAGGATGCCAAGGATTGCCAGGAACCACTAAGCGTGAAGAGACAAAGCCAGATTCTCCCCTCCCCATCCCCACCCTCCAGAGCCTTCCAAAGGAGCATGGCCCTGCCAAAACTTTAATCTTGGACTTTAAGTCTCCACAACAGTGACGAAATAAATACATTTCTGTTGTTTTAAGTCACCTAGTTGGGCTGCTTTGTTCTGGCCGCCTTAGGAAGCTAACATATAACTCACAGCTCCTTCTTCCCGGAGTGGCCAATGAAGCCTGTGAACTCTTGGATCAGTTTGCATCCATCCTCTGCTCATAACCTTCTGTGGCTCCCGCCTTCACTCAGGGGAAAAGCTCAAGTCCTCCCTTTGCCCCAGAAGGCCCTGCGCAATCTGTTCCACCACCTCCCTCCTCTCACTTTCTCCCCCTCTCCCCTTGCTCTCTGTTCCAGACACACTGGCCTCCTCACTGCTCCTCAAACATGTTGGACACATTCCAGCCTCAGGACCTCTGCACGAGCTGCTTCCTATGCGTGGAACACTCTGGCCTTAGTTATCTCCTGGGACTCGTTCCCTCTCCTCCCCAGGTCTGTATAAATATCAGAGTGTGTGCGCTTGGTCACTCAGCCATGTCTGACTCTTCGCAACCCCATATACTATAGCCCACCAGGCTCCTCTGTCCATGGGATTCTCCAGGCAAGAATACTGGAGTGGGTTGCCATTTCCTCCTCCAGGGGATCTTCCCAACCCAGGGATCAAACCCACACCTTTTATGTCCGCTGCATTGGCAGGTGAATTCTTTATCACTGAGCCACATGGGAGCCCATCATCTCCTCATGAAGCCTTCCAGAATCTCACACCTCCCACTTTAAAAGTTGTTTCTGGAGGCTGGTGTGGAGGAGTACTTGGTAGGGATGGGTGTATTGACTGGGGGAACAGGGAGGACTCAGACCCAGAGAAAGGTGGGCCAGGACTGGCAACTCGTTGAAGTAGCGTTGGGGGTGGGTGGGTCTTGGTTGTACCCCACCTCCCCACATTGTAATAGAGTCCAGGATGGTCCAGAGCAGGGAGATGTGATGCTGGGTGCTGGGCCTCAGCCCTTTCCTGTTCTCATTCTACCTGTGAACATGCCAGGGGGCTGATATCCCCTCCCCACATGCAGAGCCCTGGGGTTTTATTTGAACGGCTCAGCCAGGCTGATGGTGGGTACCTGCATAGACCACATGACCACAGGGCTCTCCTCCATAAAGTTCCCATGCGTCCGCTGTCTGTGGGTGATGATCCAGTTGGCGATGTTGCAGACAGAATCAAGACTGAGCGCCCTGATCGTCATGGTGTGGTAGGCCAAGGCATAGACCCTGAATACATAGCTCGTGAGCCTGTTGGGAGTGAGATGGCTGGGTGATGACTGGCAACATTAACCAAGGCATTCTAGGACAGGGGCTTCTACTCTGTGGAGAGGTCTATGCCAGACACCACAGCAACTTGGAACACCACTGGCCCCACAGTCTGCCTGCCCCCCCAGCCTGCCTGCCCCAAGATCCCACAGTGGGGGTGCTCCTGGGGTCCCCGAGCCCCAGACTGGCCCCTCCCACCAGTGTCCTCATCCTTACCAGGTGCTCCCTGGGTTTCCCTTGCTGGTGTGGTAGCTGCCATCTTCACTCCGGTGGGTCAACATCTGGCTGTACCCTGGGGAAATAGGTGGATGGGAAATTTATAGGGAGAGTTGGTGTTTGGGTGTGGTCAAGGGAAGGGTCAGTTACCAGGCAGAATCTGGGGAGCAGGGTGTGGGTGAGACTTAGGGGTGCTTTGCATATTGATGGAAACTGGAGGTGGTGACTTGTCCAGGTGCAGAACGGAGGGGCCTGCAGGGCCCAGGTGTAAATGATGGTCATGGCCAAGTGTGACCGTGGGATCCAGGGGACAGTTGTGTATGGGAATAAACTGGAAAGTGCTATTGGGTCCTCCGGGGAAGGGTGTGATGGGGAATTACTGCTACCAAGGATCGTGGAAGGTCAAACTCAGGAAAGGGCATATTCTGAGGGGTCATGTCTGACTCTTCTGGGACCCCATGGATTGCAACCTGACAGGCTCCTCCATCCATGGGATTCTCCAGGCAAAAATACTGGAGTGGGTTGCCATTCCCTTCCTCAGGGGATCTTCCCAACCCAGGGATGAACCAGCATCTTCTGCATTGCAGGCAGATTCTTTACCATTGAGCCACCAGGAAACCCTGAGGGGCCACGACCTAGGTGTTTTCGCGGGGGCTGTTTCTTGGCTGTAATCTAAAGGTGTCAGTAGTAGTCAGAAGGGGTTACTCCTGGGTGCAGTCTGGAGGGGGTACCTCTCTGTCGGATTCTGAGCATTGCTACTTGGGTATTATCTGAAGGTTATCTGGAGGTTTTTTTAAATTATTTACTTGGCTGCACTGGGTCTTTGTCGCAGCACGTGGGATCTTCAGTCCTCATTGTAGGCAAGCAGGATCTTTCATCATGGCACGAAGAATCTAGTTCCCTGACCAGGGATGGAACCCAGGCCCCTGCATCGGGAGCGCAGAGTCTTAGCCACTGGGCCTGCAGGGAAGTTCAGGTTTACTGTTTGGGCTTAACACGGGATGATAGCGTCTGGGTGTTAGCCGGATGGAGCACCATCCAGAGCATGCGGATGGAGGGTTGCTGTCTGAGTGTAACCAAGGAGAGGAGGGGTGAGTGTCCAAACTAACTTGAGGGTTTCTGTCTGGGGAAGTAGAAACTTGAGTCTGGTACCTTAGACAACTTGGCCATCCTGACATGCTTGAGGGTCTCTGTCTGGGTGTAAGCAGGGTGTGTATCTCTGGTTGTTACCTGGGGGGTTTGGATGTTACCTGGGAAAGTGTTGTCATTCAGGTGTAACCAGGAAGCCATCACCTGGGATTATTCTGGAGTTTTCTACCTGGGGGTTCCCTGGGAATGTAGCCCAGGGCATGGAACTGACTGGCTAAAGCCTGGGACAGTGTCTAAATATAACATAACCTGGGAAGTTGCTGCTTTAGGGTAAACCAGGGTGTCTGTTATGAGACGTGGAGCCTGGGAGAGGGGTCAGGGTGAAGAAATAACCTGGGAGTCAGTCATAGTTGGAGGTCACCTGGGGAACTTGGTATTAGGCTGTCAACTGGGAGAGAAGTCAGAGTTTGAGAACTGTTTCTTTGGCTGTGCCACAGGGCACGCAGAATCTTAGCTCCCTATCCAGGGATTCAGGGCTTCCCAGGTGGCTCAGTGGTAAAGAATCTGCCTGCCAGGGCAGGAGACGCAAGAGATGCAGTTTTGAACCCCGGGTTGGGAAGACCGCCTGGAGGAGGCCATGGTAACCCACTCCGGTATTCTCGTCTGGAGAATCCCATGGACAGAGGAGCCTGGCAGACGATAGTCCATAAGGTTGCAAAAGAGTTGGACACGACTGGAACGACTGAGCGTGCACACCAGACGCACACTTGCAATCAAGGAGCCAACCCATCCCCTGCAGTGGAAGTGTGGAGTCTTAACTACTGGTGCAGCAGGGAAGCCCCCTGGGAGTCAGAATTCTGGTGCTATTGTCTGGGAGAGGCCAGTGGGGGCCTCCTACAGCCCCAAGGGTACCTCAGCACTCTGCCTGAGAGACTCAGACACCCTCATCAAGGTCCCAGGAGGTGACCCACTCTCACCTCTGGCAAGGTTCTTCATCACCTTCTCCCTGAGCTCCACCCCAACCTTGTTCCACTGGCCCGTGGTATCCAGGTAACGTGTCAGGATGACCACAGGTGTCAGGGAGCTCAGCGTCTGCTCGGGGCAGCCAGACGGGATCCTCAGCAGCCGCCATGTTTCACTGGGTGTCAGGGTCCCCAGGATGGTCTCGCCAAGGATGTCACCTGTCAGGTGGGCAGAGTCTAAGCCACCAGGTCTCCTCCATCACTCTGTGCCCAGGTGGGCTCTGGGGGAGCCAGCACACCCCACGCCCACCCCAGCCCCCACAGGAGCCAGCTTGGTTTCCTAGGTACCTTGGACGCTGACAAACACGTCCGCCTCTGTATTGGGCATCTTGTTCAAGAATTCTTGTTTTGGCACCCACTGCATCTGGGTCTGACCTGAGCAGGCACAGCCTTGTGTGATGAGTGGGCTCTGGGACTGGGGAGGTCAGAGTGTGTAGCCTTTGGGAGAAGCTCAGACTGCCCACTTAGCTGGACCCCCTCATTTCAGACCTCCCCTACACCAGAGCATGGCCCCAGGATCCCACAAGCCCCATGAAAATGCCACAAACCTTGGGGGTTCAGGAGGAAGCTTTGGGATATTTGCTCAATCTGACCTCCTGCCTGTAGGATGCAATGAAGAGGCAGGTTAAAAACAATAGTTATAATGACATTCATAATGACAGTAAGAGGAAGTCTGGCTTAGCTGTAAAGAGCAGACTCAGTCTTTCCTGGTGGTCCAATGGTTAAGACTCCTCTTGCTAATGCAGGGGACACGAGTTCAATCCCTGGTCCGGGGAAATTCCATATGCTTTGAGGCAACTAAGTCTATGGACCACAACTACTGAGCTCACTGCACCCTAGAGCCAGTGCTCTGCAACAAGAGAAGCCACCACAAAGAGAAGGCCATGCGCCACAAATAGAGAGTAACTCTACTTGCTGCAACTAGAGAACGCTGACAAGCAGCAACAAAGATCCAGCACAGCCAAAAACAAACAAGTTAAAAAAAAAAAGACCAGAGACTCTGGAGCCCAGATAACTAGGTTCAAATCCCAGCTCTTTTGCTTCCTAGCTGCATGACTTTGGACAAAATACTTCTTCCCCCTGTGCCTCAGTTTTCCCATCCATAAAAGGGAGAGGATAATAACTCCTACCTCACAGAGTTGTTCTGAGGGCTCAATGAGTTAATATTTTCAAAGTGCTATATCCTAAGTGTTAAACACAAGTTTGTCAAGTAAATAAAATATTATTACTGATGGGTCAGGCACTGGTTGTGTGTAATGGTCACAGCTCTCTGATCACTCATGGCTATGAGGATTATTCTCATCCTGCAAATGAGGCTCAGAGAAGTTAAGTAAGTTGCCCAAGATCACACAGCAGACACAAGGTTTGAACCCAAGCCTGACTCCAAAGTCCCAAAGTGGGGGGCTTTGTGATTGAACTTTTAAATCATTGGCATGCCCCTCACTCCTGCCTGTTTGTTGATCTTAGAACCACCACCCCCTCCCCTGATCACACAGCCTGGAGCCCCAAATGTAGACACCCCACATGGGCAGCAAGGGCTGGGGAGTGCCCATTACCTGGACCAGGAGTGTCTTCCGCACATGGTCCTGGACCATAGAGCCTCTGGCCTTGACCTCCACATCCACTTTGCCTATTTCAAGTGGAAGGAGCACGAAGGGCACCACCTTGGAGGAGAAGGGGGGCACAGCCACTATCCGGCGGGAAGGGGCATCTGGCTTTGCTGCACTGCATAATGACTGCTTGTGAGGGAACTCTACTCGGACCTGGGGCAGAGGGCACGGTTGGGGGATCTTGATTGCCTGAGGAGGCCCAGGACCCTAAAGTCACAGTCTCCTCCCTGCCTCCGTCCTGAGAATCCTGAGTATGTGACAATGTAGCAGAGCGGTTGAGAGTAAAGACCCTGCCTGGGTTCAGACCCCTCCTGTCCCTTGTTGTTGGTGTGCAGTCGCTAAGTGTTCGACTCTGTGACCCCAGGGACTGCAGCATTCCAGGCTTCTGTCACTTGGGTGCGGTGTAACCTCAAGAAGCAATGATCTCTAAACTGAGAATGGTCAGAGCATCCATCTCCTGGGGTTATTGTGAGGCTTAAATGAGAAAATGTCTTAGAAGCTTTCACAAAAAGGCTGCCACTTCAGTGGCCCCTTCGGTAAACGGACACACTCCATCCCTTTTCATAAAACACACCAACAGATACGTTTGAAGGGACAGGGGGAAGGCTGGGGGCTTCACCTTGACTGACTGCTGCAAGAAATTGTACAGCACAGCTTGGATCTGGACTTGCTCGTTCCTGATCACGGAGAAGGGCAACTTAAGATCCACAAAGAAGGATTTCATAACTGTCAGCTCAAAGGGATCTGAGACGCAAAGACCTAGAACCAGGAGAGCACTCGCCGTCAAGCAAAGGCCAACTGTCCTGGGTGTGGGGGTGGGGGCTGCTCAGGGCCATTCTGTTTCCTCAGCACTGGGCTTGTGGGGTCACCTTGTCCAGTCTTGATGCTGACAGCCACGAAGTGCCATGTGGTGATGGAATCAGGCACAGTCACATCGGTGGTGTACTGGGAGATGCTGCAGGAAGCCCCAGGGGGTGGATGGAGGGGACATGATGAGTCTGTGCTGCCTAGACAGAGCCTCTGATTTGAGGGTCACTGTCTTGGGCTTAACATCACTATGGAGGGGTCAGCGAGTCACCCAATTAGAGACATTATCCTTAGAGGGCCATCATTTGGGAGGGGAACCCACTGGGATCTTTATCCCCACCCAGGAAGGCATGGGACGATTCTGAGAGCTCAGTATCACCCTGGGAGCATTGGCCCTGAAAAAAGTACATAATATGAACAGTTGTTTTATTTACGGCAACAATCAAGTTAGATTACCGACATATAGCGGTTGTAATCGTGTTATGTGGTAGACAATAAGAAGGTTAAATTGTTATATTTTTAAATCTTTAAGTGCATTCCTTCAGTTAGCTAATTTAGAAGCATTCAACTTGCGGAGAAGTTGAGCTACAGAGAGGTCAATACACTGGCCCAGGGTCACACAGCTCACGAGCGGCAGAGCTGGGAGTGGGATTTATGCTGCTGCTGCTGCTGCTGCTTCTGCTGCTGCTGCTGCTCTTCCTCCTTTCTTTTGGAGAGGGATGGGTAATGCCATGTTTACTTATTAAAGACGCAATCTTGGGGCTTCCCTGGTAGTGCAGTGGTTAGGGATCTGCCTGCCTAAGCAGGGGACACAGGTTCGACCCCTGGTCTGGGAAGATTCCATATCCCCTGATAATGCATGGAAGGGACAGGGCCCAGAGGCTGACATGAGAGTCATAATCCTACCCCACTGTGGTTTTTGGCAGAGTAATGGTCTTCCAGAACCAACTTTCAGGGAACAAGCTCCGGACAGGCTCGTCCTCCAGGAAGAGGTCATCTAAATCATCGTCTTCATCCGCTGCAGGGGCAGAAGCAGGGCAGGGTCTCCTCTGCACACCTCCCGTGACCCACCAGACCTTTCAGTGGGGTCCTCCCACTCCAACCCTCCATCGCACTCCACACCCCTTCAGTGGGACCCTCCCAACCCTGTGCCTCCTGCCATGGCCCCCTCACTTGTCCCCAGAAGCAGCTGCTCCTCTCGGGCCTCCCGAGTCAGGGTCTCAGACAGCTGGCAGCAGCTCAGGAAGGCAGCGATGCAGACTGGTCCATAGCGGACATGCTGGATCCTCTCCTCACACGACAGCCCCACTGGGTTCTCCCGGAGGCCAGCCTCACAGCACTTCTGCTCCAGCTCTGTCTTGAACTTGTTCACTGAAGGCCAGAGTTAGAGGGACAGAGGAGGGGCTGGGAGGGACCTGAGGAAGCAGGGACCCATCCACCTAAGCACCGTGACACTCGACCTCTGTTTAGCTGCATCTCTGGCAATGCTGTCCCTAGAGCTTTGCCTATATCGTTCCCCTGAAGCTTCACATTGAACCCTTCCCTTGTGATATGTTCTAATGAGGAAACTGAGCACAGAGAGATCAATTCACTGGCCCAGGGTCACACAGCTCAGAAGCACTCCTCTTCCTCCTTCCTTTTGGACGGGGATTGGCAATGCCTTGTTTATTTATTAAAGATGCAATTGTGGGACTCCCCTGGTGGTGCAATGATGAGGAATCTGCCCGTCAATGCAGGGGACACAGGTTTGATCCCTGATCTGGGAAGATTTCACATGCCACAGGGCAACTAAGACCAGGCACCACAATTACAACCAGGCACCACAACTACTAGGCCTGTGCCCTAGAGCTTGTGCTCTGCAACAAGAGAAGCTGCCTCAGTGAGAAGCCTGTGCATGGCAACTAGAGCACGGCCCCTGCTCTCTGCAACTAGAGAAAGCTGCCTGCAGTAACGAAGACCCAGCACAACCAAAAATAAACAAATAAGCCTTAAAAAGATGCGATTTTGACTCTTGGTTCTATTGTGTATTTTAAAAAAATGAAAACATAAAACTTGCTATAGAGCATGATGCCACGTTGAAAGGCTTCTAAATTATCCCACTGAAGGAATGCACTTAAAGATTAAAATATTACAGCAGCTTAAAAATCTTGCCGTCTACCATATAACATGATTAGAATTTCTATAGTTAAGTAATATGACTGATTGTTATCATAGATATAACAACCGTTTCTAATATGTACTTCTCCATGAAGGTTAGCAGAATTTTTGATATTGAAATTAGACAGCGTTTTACCTAAATTTCTATTAGACTTCACTTATTTCCCCTTTATTTAGACCCACAAAGTAATTAGCACCTTTCAAAGAGACTGAAAAGTCTAATATTCACAGCATCCATCTTCTAAAAACACCTAGTTTTACCTCCCATATTCCTTCAGCTCTAGACTTCTTGATCCTGTCCACACCCTGGTCTTCGTCAACATGTCATCCTTCTCCCCTTTCAGTGTCACAGACTCTAGACATCTGAAAACTACATTTCCCGACTCCCTTGCTGCTAGGGTTCTGGATGGAACAAGATTCTGCCACTTAGAAACTCTTGTGGGGGCTTTCCTGGTGGCGCAGATGGTAAAAGATCTGCCCGCAATGCTGGAGACCTGGGTTTGATCTCTGAGTCGGGAAGATCCCCTGGAGAAGGTAATGGCTACTCACTCCAGTATTCTTGCCTGGAGAATTCCATTTTACTTTCACTTTTCAGACGTGCTTGTATAGGATTTGGAAGGTGGAAGAGAGGTGGAGACCATTTTCCCTACCATCAGTGGTAGTTGATAGGTGGGCTAACATCTGTTTCTGTAGCAGGCATAATTCTGTGTTTCATTATTGACCCATCAGCTTCCCAAGGGATATTGACAGCAATTGCCTGAGATTTTGTGCATTGCAAGATCTCCAGTGGCGTGACACTGAGTCCCAGCAAACACCCTTCCAACTTCCATTCCCAAAGCTCAGCTAATGAATTTCAAAGCACTAAACTTCTACCATTAAGCCACTCCTCTCATTGGAGTATCTAGATGGTTTCAATTTTCTGTTCTAAGCCCTGGTGGGGCAATGGCGTCCCACTCCAGTGCTCTTGCCTGGAAACTCTCATGGATGGAGGAGCCTCGTAGGCTGCAGCCCATGGGGTCGCGAAGAGTCGGACACAACTGAGCGACTTCACTTTTACTTTTCACTTTCATGCATTGGAGAAGGAAATGGCAACCCACTCCAGTGTTCTTGCCTGAAGAATCTCAGGGATGGGGGAGCCTGGTGGGCTGCCGTCTCTGGGGTCACACAGAGTCGGACACGACTGAAGCAACTTAGCAGCAGTAGCAGCAGCGGCAGGGAACCAAGATGGCCACGTCCAGCTTTAGTACTAACCTGCTTTCCTCTTGGTCTCCAACCTCTTCAAGGAGCGGCGGCGGTGACGGCTGGGAGAGGGGCTTGGGGGGCAGTGCCAGTCTGGGAGCCAGAGGGAAGAATGAGACGACAAGTCAAGATCATTATCCAGATTCTTGATACTTACTGGGTGCTTACTGCCTACCCAGTGCTCTATATGCATCACTTCATTTTATCTCATGGCCTCTTCATATTCAAGTTTTGACACTTAAAAGCTGTGCAGTCTTCAGCAAGTCACTTAACCTCTCTGGGTTTAATTTCTTCAGCTGCGTAAAATGGAATA
This sequence comes from Oryx dammah, assembly GCF_014754425.2. Lineage (NCBI taxonomy): Eukaryota > Metazoa > Chordata > Mammalia > Artiodactyla > Bovidae > Oryx > Oryx dammah. The sequence continues at coordinate 94,784,872 of NW_024070189.1, forward strand.
ATCATAGTTCTATCTGTGAGATCATGCATATAAAAGTACTTAGTGCAGGCTCCATCTTGCAGTAAATAGAAATCATTATTGTTTTTACTATTTATAGCTGAAAGAAGATATGCCTAGTTGTCCCCCATATATCCATTCTCCCCTGTGGTTTGTGGCAATTAAGCCTCCACCTTTAATGTATCACTCAGAAATGAATACTACATTTCCCAGCCTCCCTTGCATCTAGATGGGCTGTGTGACTGAATTTTGGCCAATAAGATGAGAGAGAAGTGTCTTCTTCTCAAGTCCCTTTGTCCTGGTGCCTGGAAGGAGGTCTTGATTAGCCTGCATCTTGGGATACAACAGAGCAATAAGCTTGAAGGAGCCTGAGTCCCAGAATAATCTCTGGCCTGTTGCTGCTGCTGCTAAGTCGCTTCAGTCGTGTCCGATTCTGTGCGACCCCACAGACGGCAGCCCACCAGGCTCCCCCATCCCTGGGATTCTCCAGGCAAGAACACTGGAGTGGGTTGCCATTTCCTTCTCCAAGGCATGAAAGTGAAAAGTGAAAGTGAAGTCGCTCAGTCGTGTCTGACTCTTAGCAACCCCATGGACTGCAGCCCACCAGGCTCCTCCGTCCATGGGATTTTCCAGGCAAGAGTACTGGAGTGGGGTGCCATTGCCTTCTCCACTCTGGCCTGTTACTGAGCAAGAAATAAACGTCTCCCTTGTTTGAGATAATGTTAATTTGTATCTCTGATAAACATGGCTAAAATTGCATCTTAATTAGCACACAGTGAGTTACTTCTATTACTATGTATATTTTATGGTCAGATAAATTGAGAATCAGAGAGGAAATATGACTGACCTACGGTAAGCAGCAGCATCCTAGATTTTAGCTCATCTGCCCACGTGCCTAACTACTGGATAGCACTTTCCCTGCCTCTGCCCTCCTCCTGTCCCCGATCTGTACCTGTGCTTGCCAAAGTGTCCATCCCTGTGCTCATCTTCATGTCCAATCCAGCATCCTTGAACACGGCAAGTCTGTCTTTCCCACTGCCTGCTGTGCAGCCGATGTCCTGTTGCTCTACCGTATCCCAGATCTGAGGGTCAAGAGAGGACCCTGGAGTTGGAGCTTGTATTACCCCTCCAGGGAAGGTGCAATGGTACACTGTAATTGCTGGTTCAAATAATAATTTTCACACCATCATCAATTTATTGAGCTCTTACCACCTGCCAACTTCTATGCTGTCCACAGGCTCCTTGAATCTTTGCAATCACCAACATTACCCATTTAATAGGTGAAGAAACTGAGGCGCCAGCTCGAATCTCCAGGAAATCTTTTGGCTCAAAGCCCACGTGCTCTTACCTTCTTCTGTGTGAACTTGTGCTTGCTGTTCAAGATGTGGACAGCCTTGTCCACAGCTACCAGTCCCACTGTGGCCTCTGCATCCCCTGTAATCTTCAATGCCACCCGGCTGCTGGGTTGTATAGGCTGGACGTATGCTTCATGCTTCAAGCCAATCTTCAGCTAAGCAAGGAAAAAGAGAGATGTGAGGAAAAGAGGCTCATAGGTCACCAAGGGGCTTCCTGAAGTCCAGTTCCAAGCCTATGCTCCCTTCAGCTCTGACGGTGCATCTGGGAACTCCACCAGGCCAGTCTCAACTCTGCACACTTACTGGCATCTTCTTCACCTCTGAGGTTGAGTTTTTAATGCCACATCACTTCCTCTTCCTCTCCCTTGCCCCCAGACTGAGAGCCCTTGAATTTGTACAGACTATCTCCCAAGAATTATGATGGCGGTGTACAACTGTAAGGAGTTAGGCTCACCTTCTCCTGGCATTTGTCATTCACATCAATCAAAATGGAATCAGCCACCAGTTCAGGGTCCTGTCCTGTCCCCTTGGGCAGTAAATAAAAGGCCAGAATGCGGAAGGAGGGCAGCATCTTGGAAGTCACATCAATAATGGTGTATGCTAAGACACTCCCGTGGTTTTTCACTTCTTTGGCTTGCACAATCTGACCCTTACTCAAGACCTTGGAGACAAAGGAGAGTAAGGAGAGAAGGACAGGACCAGCCCTTCCCCAAGGCTATCCCAGCCCACAAAGGAGGCCCATAGTCCCTTTGCTTCAGCCCACCCCTAGGTCTGAGTCCATCCCACATGGTTCCCACCAACTCAGCTTGCCAGGGTTGTACCAGAGAAAGAATTCCTCAGTGTAAGTCTTGGTCCCAGCCCCTCACCAGGATGGTAAAGCGAGTGATCTTGTTATTGACAGAAAAATCTCGAAGATTCGTGTTGAGGCTCAACTGGAGGTTGCTGCCAACGTCTGTGCTCAATGTCTTCACGTCAATGTGCAGGAAGTTCCCTGACTCATCTTGAGTTGAGTAAGGCCGAGCTGTCATACTGGCTGAAGCCTGCTCCTCTGGCTGGATTGGTGCTTCAGTTTTCACCTCGGGAGAGTGATGGACAAGTAAACCCCCCAACAACGCTTCCAGCTTACAAAACCCCAGCCCCACTATCCCTGCCCCGTAAGTGTGGTACCCGGATAGTGAGCTCCTTCAGACTGGCATCTGTGTTGATGACCAGAGTAGCCTCACCGCTTAGTGTGGTTTGTACTTTCACATCTGTGCAGCTGACTAGGACTTTGGAGGCTGGGGACCCATCGGGATTTGAGACGAAGACCTGGAGTGGAATCTGGTGTGAGATCAAAGACAGGCCTGAGGGTGGCCTTAGGTAAGAGGTGGGAACTGTGAAGGCAGTCTCGATAAGACTGCTTTGTACAGCTGTACATGTTGTGCGCTGAACAACACCAGGAGCACTGCTCATTTAGTGCCAATGAATGGTGCCGCTTCGAGTTTTGCAGAGTAAAGCCAGATGTGGCAGCCCTGGGGTTTGGTGTGCCAGGTGGGTAGGGGTGGGGGGAATTGAGGGTGAAAAGCATAGGAGGAGACATGCAGGGCTTGGGGAAAACTTGGAGTAGGATTGTCACCAGCTTTTATAATGCCCACCAAACATCTCAAAATCACCCCTAAAGAATGTATACAAAAATAGCACACTTTCTGTCCAAATGCAGTCTCCAGATAAACGTCTAAGCACCACCTTCCAGGCTGACTGTGGTCTGTAACCACCCCCCCTCCATCTTTGGAGAAATTCTGGAGCCATCTCTGTGCTTTGGGGGGATTTGAGTTATGACTTGAGGGAACCCTGGAATAGGTCTGGAGACATGATAGACTCAACTCTCAGACAGATGAATTCTGGGAAGCAGGTGAATCCAGTGTGGGATTTTGTCTCCTGGGAAGGTCTGTTTCAGGGAGGGGGGCCCTGAGTCCCTCAGTGGAGTAAACCCAGACTCTGACCCTAAAGAGGAATGGCATCCCCGGCTTGAAATACTGGGGTGTCTTGACAAACTTGATGTTGTACGGGCTCCGAACAATCTTCACCCCACAGATCTCGGCCTGGACCATCTCACCCCCTGGAGAGACAAGGGGACCATGAAATCTGCAGCAGATGTTAAGTTTCTTGGGGAAGAAGCAGGGCTGCTGGTACGGAAGGCACAACTTGGTGAAGGCAAGATAAGATGGTAACACAATTTCGACTCCTCCCAGTCCTTCTGGTATTTCCCAATTTCTCTGCTAAGGAGCTGGCCTGAGGTCACATGGGTGGAGTGCCTGGGTTGGAAAAGGACGCAGGGTCATGAGCTTAGCCAGGTGAGGATGGCACCTGAGGAGAAGACAGTGACGTTGACAAAGATTGAGGCCCCAATGAAGTCCTCTTCTGAGCCTTGGAAGGCAGTCATCAGTGTGTCCTTCCGGAGGGAGATGTGGCCATGGCCTTGAGCGATCTGCTCTCAGGGTAGGAGAGAGGAGAGGAGACGGTTTCTTGGGAAGTGCGGGATGGTCGAAGGAAGGGAGGTGGGAGAGGGGGAAAGAGGGGAGAGGAGGCGGGGGAGGAGAGACAGCAGAAGGGTAAGCCTCAGTCACCTCCACCCTCTGCAGGGAGCTTTGGATGGGGATCCGATGGGAGTCCTGCTTCACCCCGAAGATGGCCAGAGCATGTCCATCCACTGGCTTGTTGAATATATACCTGGAGGATGGATAGCCATCTCACTAGCTCTGAAGCACCCTCACAACCTCATGTGTCTGCAGACAC